>NC_092144.1:46306465-46621108 GCF_043159975.1 Macaca nemestrina | reverse complement strand
CAATTGCATGTCCCACCATACCACAGATTTCACCTATCATTCTGTCCCCTGCTTCTGCTTCCATCTAAGCCTTGCTTTCATTTTTTCCTGCCTTTGGTATCTTTTGAGATCTCAAACCACTTAACTTGGTTAAAGTTTTATTTTTCCATTTCTTTCACACTCAGGATAAATTGGTACCTAACATCTCCCCTTTAACTCACGGTAGATAATAAAAACATGTGCTTGCTAAATCAGTGAATGAACATAAACTGACAGCAGGCTGCTAATATGATGGGCTTTTAAAATAACCTCTGATTAATACCAGAACAAGGTTCAATATATTTTGTTTACAATCACCTAAGATGGATACTTCAGATTGAGTGGGAGTGTGTTGTTACAGGGAACAGTGACATTCAAAGATGTGGCTATTGACTTCACCCAGGAGGAGTGGAAGAGATTGGATCCTGCTCAGAGAAACCTGTACCGGAACGTGATGCTAGAAAACTATAACAACTTAATCACAGTGGGTAAGAGTAATTCACTATATAATTCAAACTCTGGAAAGAAAGTACCTTCCCCCCTACCCCCCTAGTGTTTCTGAAATATGTGGACCTTTTAAATATTAGAGTGAGCTTGCCCCTGGGATGCTTTTGCTCATGTGAATGTCCATGCTGCAGTTTTCAGAACAAAAGGAGACAGCATCCCTAGAAGCCACATTTTCTTGTCCTTTAGAAAGCCTGGTTTTCCTGGGCCAGCCTCAATTTTTGGGTGGTTCTTTGTTCCTAGTAGTATGTATGCACAGATCTATGTAACTTCCCTTTGACAGGCTATCCATTCACAAAACCTGATGTGATTTTCAAATTGGAGCAAGAAGAAGAACCATGGGTGATGGAGGAAGAAGTATTAAGGAGACACTGGAAAGGTAAGTGGAAGGGAACCAGACAGGTGAGGAGAGGTCAGGGCCCTATTAATGATTAATCAGTGAATGGTTGATCCCTCTAAAATATTCTTCAAAGATATTTTCAGAGCTTGGCACGACAGTTCATACCGATAGTCCCAGCACTTTGGGAAGCCAAGGTGGAAGGATTGCTTGAGTCCAGGAGTTTGGGACCAGCCTGGGCAACATAGTGAGATCTCATCTCTTAAAAAAAAAAAAAAAAGAAAAATTAGGCATGGCGCCGTGGCTCGCACCTGTAATCTCTGCACTTTGGGAGGCCGAGGTGGGCAGATCATGAGGTCAGGAGATCAAGACCATCCCGGTTAACACAGTGAAACCCCGTCTCTACTAAAAATACAAAAACTTAACTAGGTGTGGTGGCGGGAGCCTGTAGTCCTAGCTACTTGGGAGGCTGAGGCAGGAGAATTGCTTGAACCCGGGAGGCGGAGGTTGCAATGAGCCAAGATCACACCACTGCACTCCAGTCTGGGAGACAGAGTGCAACTATGTAAAAAAAAAAAAAAAAAGCCAGGTGTGGTGGCACACGCTTGTGATCCCAGCTGCTTGGGAGGCTGAGGTGGGAGGATCACTTGAGCCTAGGAGGTTGAGGCTGCAGTAAGCCATGATCACAGCACTGCATTCTAGCCTGGGCAACGGAATGAGACCCCATCTCAAAAAATATATATATATTTTTTTATTCAGAAAGCTGTAGACCTTTTGTGTGTGTGTGTGTGTGTGTGACAGAGTCTCACTCTGTCACCAGGCTGGAGTACAGCCACGTGATCTCGGCTCACTGCAACCCCCGCCTCCCGGGCTCAAGAGATTCTCCTGCCTCAACCTCCTGAGTAGCTGGGACTACAGGCCCCTGCCACCATGCCCTACTAATTTTTTGTATTTTTAGTAGAGACAGGGTTTCACCATGTTAGCCAGGATGGTTTTGATCTCCTGATCTCGAGATCTGCCCAACTTAGCCTCCCAAAGTGCTGGGATTACAGGCGTGAGCTACCGGGCCCGGCTTTTTTTCTTTTTTTCCTTTGAGACAGAGTCTCACTCTGTCACCAAGGCTGGAGTGCAGTGGAGCGATCTTGGCGCACTGCAACCTCTGGCCCCTGGGTTCAAACGATTCTCGTGCCTCATCCTCCTGAGTAGCTGGGACTATAGGCATGCACCACCACGCCCGACTAATTTTTTGGTATTTTTGGTAGGGATGGGGTTTCACTATGTTGGCCAGGCTGGTCTTGAACTCTTGACCTCAAGTGATCCACCTGCCTCGACTTCCCAAAGTGCAGAGATTACAGGCGTGAACCACTGCGCCTGGTCTGATGTATACTTTTGTAATACAAAAGTGACCATTGATGCAAACTCTTTTATAAACCTAAGATGTCATTTCTAGATACCATTCTTAATTTCTTTCCTCAGAACTTAGAGATCTGGTTGGCTTTCTTACCTGTGTGCTAGATACCAACCTTTCCTAATAAGTTTCCAGCCTTACTTTGATAATCATTCTGTTATTAACATCTTCGGGAGTACCGTCCACCCTCATATACAGGATCCTTTCTTTTTGCATACATTCACTAATTTGCAGTCATTAAATTAAACCTACTGACATTTATAGGCCCTTACTTTCTCTTCTTTTTTCTGTTCTAAATGTCTGAAATATACAGTCATACTTCTCACTGTATTTTTAGGTTTTGCTCTCATACTTCAATAATCACTACCATACTTTTATTTCAATAAAAGTTTTAAGTCAGTGCAGATTTATTGGTAGCTCCCATTTTCTGATATATTTGTCATGTGTATACGTAAGTGTTTATAATGTATGTGTGCATATGTATACACACACATATACATATATACACATACATATATATGTCCATATACACATATTTTGAATTTTATAAAGTCATTTTTGCCCTCCAAAGAGACTGTAATAATTTATATTTCTACCAGTAACTTCAATGTAGTCTGTTAGCATTTTAAAATATCATTGCCGGCCAGGCGTGGTGGCTCACGACTGTAATCCCAGCACTTTGGGAGGCCAAGGAGGGCGGATCACAAGGTCAGGAGATCGACAATCCTGGCTAACACAGTGAAACCCTGTCTATACTAAAAATATAAAAATTAGCTGGATGGGTCGGGCGCGGTGGCTCAAGCCTGTAATCCCAGCACTTTGGGAGGCCGAGACGGGCGGATCACGAGGTCAGGAGATCGAGACCATCCTGGCTAACACGGTGAAACCCCGTCTCCACTGATAGCCGGGTGAGGTGGCGGTCGCCTGTAGTCCCAGCTACTCGGGAGGCTGAGGCAGGAGAATGGCGTAAACCCGGGAGGCGGAGCTTGCAGTGAGCTGCGATCCGGTCACTGCACTGCAGCCTGGGTGACAGAGCGAGACTCCGTCTCAAAAAAAAAAAAGAAAAAAAAAAAAAAATAGCTGGATGTAGTGGTGCATGCCTGTAGTCCCAGCTACTTGGGAGGCTGAGACGAGAGGATCGCTTGAGTCTAGGAGATGGAGGTTGCAGTGAGCTGAGATCACACCACTGTATTCCAGCCTGGGTGACAGAGGAAGACCTTGTCTCTAAAAAAGAAAAAAAACAGTGCCACTACAGTATACACACAAATGATAAGAAAGCAAAATAGCCTTATTGCTGATATGGAGGAAGTTTTAGTTGTCTGGGTAGAAGATTAAACCAGCCACAGCATTCCATTAAGCCAAAGCATAATCCAGGACAAGCCCCTAATTATCTTCAAGCCTTAGAGGTGAGGAAGCTGCAGAAGAAAAGTTTGAAGCTAGCAGAGGTTGGTTCATAAGGATTAAGGAAAGAGGCCATTTCCACAACATAAAAATACAAGGTAAAGCAGTAAGAGCCAATGGAAGCTGCAGTAAATTATTCAGAAGATCCAGCTAAGATTATTGATGAAGGTGGCTAACTAAACAATAGAGTTTCGATATAGATGCAACAGCCTTCTATTGGAAGAACATGCCATCTAGGACTTTCACAGCTAGAGAGGTGAAGTCAGTGGCTCATTTCAAAGGTTCAAAGGACAGACTGACCCTCCTATTAGGGGCTAATGCAGGTGGTGACTTTAAGTTGGAGCCAATATTCATTCCCCATTCTGAAAATCCTAGGGCCCTTAAGAATTATACTACATACACCCTGCTTGTGCTCTATAAATGGAATAACAATGCCTGCATGGTAGCACATCTGTTTACAGCATTGATTTGCTAAATATTTTAAGCCCACTGTTGATACCTACTGCTCAGGGGAAAAAAAAAAAGTTCCTTTGAAAATATTGCTCATTGACAGTGCACTTGGTCACCCAAGAGCTCTAATGGAGATGTACAAGGAGATCAGTGTTGGTTCTCATGCCTGCTAATACAGCATCCATTCTGCAGCTCGTGGATCAAGTGTAATTTTGACTTTCAAGTCTTATTATTTAAGAAATACATTCTGGGGGGTGGAGCAACATGGCCGAATAGGAACAGCTCCAGTCTCCAGCTCCCAGCGCGAGCGACACAGAGGACAGGTGATTTCTGCATTTTCAACTGAGGTACTGGGTTCATCTCACTAGGGAGTGCCGGACAATCAGTGCTGGTCAGCTGCTGCAGCCCGACCAGCAAGAGCTGAAGCAGGGCGAGGCATCACCTCACCTGGGAAGCACAAGGGGGAAGGGAATCCCTTTTCCTAGCCAGGGGAACTGAGACACACAGCACCTGGAAAATTGGGTAACTCCCACCCCAATACTGCGCTTTACCAAGGGTCTTAGCAAACGGGCACACCAGGAGATTATATCCCACACCTGGCCGGGAGGGTCCCACACCCAGAGCCTCCCTCATTGCTAGCACAGCAGTCTGCGATCTAACGGCAAGGCAGCAGCGAGGCTGGGGGAGGGGCATCCGCCATTGCTGAGGCTTAAGTAGGTAAACCAAGCCGCTGGAAGCTCGAACTGGGTGGAGCTCACAGCAGCTCAAGGAGGCCTGCCTGTCTCTGTAGACTCCACCTCTGGGGACAGGACACAGCTAAACAACAACAACAACAAAAAGCAGCAGAAACCTCTGCAGACGCAAATGACTCTGTCTGACAGCTTTGAAGAGAGCAGTGGATCTCCCAAAACGGAGGTTGAGATCTGAGAACGGACAGACTGCCTGCTCAAGTGGGTCTCTGACCCCTGAGTAGCCTAACTGGGAGACGTCCCCCACTAGGGGCAGACCGACACCCCACACCTCACACGGTGGAGTACACCCCTGAGAGGAAGCTTCCAAAGCAAGAATCAGACAGGTACACTCGCTGTTCAGCAGTATTCTATCTTCTGCAGCCTCTCCTGCTGATACCCAGGCAAACAGGGTCTGGAGTGGACCTCAAGCAATCTCCAACAGACCTACAGCTGAGGGTCCCGACTGTTAGAAGGAAAATTAACAAACAGGAAGGACACCCACACCAAAACCTCATCAGTACATCACCATCATCAAAGACCAGAGGCAGATAAAAACCACAAAGATGGGGAAAAAGCAGGGCAGAAAAGCTGGAAATTCAAAAAATAAGAGCGCATCTCCCCCTGCAAAGGAACGCAGCTCATCGCCAGCAACAGATCAAAGCTGGACGGAGAATGACTTTGATGAGATGAGAGAAGACGGCTTCAGTCCATCAAACTTCTCACAGCTAAAGGAAGAATTACGTACCCAGCACAAAGAAACTAAAAATCTTGAAAAAAAGAGTGGAAGAATGGATAACTAGAATAATTAATGCAGAGAAGGCCATAAACAAACTGACAGAGATGAAAACCATGACACGAGAAATACGTGACAAATGCACAAGCTTCAGTAACCGACTCAATCAACTGGAAGAAAGAGTATCAGCAACTGAGGATCAAATGAATGAAATGAAGCGAAAAGAGAAATCTAAAGAAAAAAGAAGAAAAAGAAATGAACAAAGACTGCAAGAAGTATGGGATTATGTAAAAAGACCAAATCTACATCTGATTGGGGTGCCTGAAAGTGAGGGGGAAAATGGAACCAAGTTGGAAAACACTCTTCAGGATATCATCCAGGAGAACTTCCCCAGCCTAGTAGGGCAGGCCAACATTCAAATTCAGGAAATACAGAGAATGCCACAAAGATACTCCTCGAGAAGAGCAACTCCAAGACACATAATTGCCAGATTTACCAAAGTTGAAATGAAGAAAAAAATCTTAAGGGCAGCCAGAGAGAAAGGTCGGGTTACCCACAAAGGGAAGCCCATCAGACTAACAGCAGATCTCTCTGCAGAAACTCTACAAGCCAGAAGAGAGTGGGGGCCAATATTCAACATTCTTAAAGAAAAGAATTTTCAACCCAGAATTTCATATCCAGCTAAACTAAGTTTCATAAGTGAAGGAGAAATAAAATCCTTTACAGATAAGCAAATGCTTAGAGATTTTGTCACCACCAGGCCTGCCTTACAAGAGACCGTGAAGGAAGCACTAAACATGGAAAGGAACAACTGGTACCAGCCATTGCAAAAACATGCCAAAATGTAAAGACCATCGAGGCTAGGAAGAAACTGCATCAACTAATGAGTAAAATCACCAGTTAATATCATAATGGCAGGATCAAGTTCACACATAACAATATTAACCTTAAATGTAAATGGACTAAATGGTCCAATTAAAACAGACAGACTGACAAACTGGATAAAGAGTGAAGACCCATCAATTTGCTGTATTCAGGAGACCCATCTCACATGCAGAGACATACATAGGCTCAAAATAAAGGGATGGAGGAAGATCTACCAAGCAAATGGAGAACAAAAAAAAAAGCAGGGGGCCGGGCGCGGTGGCTCAAGCCTGTAATCCCAGCACTTTGGGAGGCCAAGACGGGCGGATCACCAGGTCAGGAGTTTGAGACCAGCCTGGCTAACACGGTGAAACCCCGTCTCTACAAAAAAATACAAAAAACTAGCCGGGCGAGGTGGCGGGCGCCTGTAGTCCCAGCTACTTGGGAGGCTGAGGCAGGAGAATGGTGTGAACCCGGGAGGCGGAGCTTGCAGTGAGCTGAGATCCGGCCACTGCACTCCAGCCTGGGCGACAGAGCGAGACTCTGTCTCAAAAAAAAAAAAAAAAAAAAAAAAAAAAAAAAAAAAACAGGGGTTGCAATACTAGTCTCAGATAAAACAGACTTTAAACCATCAAAGATCAAAAGAGACAAGGCCATTACATAATGGTAAAGGGATCAATTCAACAGGAAGAGCTAACGATCCTAAATATATATGCACCCAATACAGGAGCACCCAGATTCATCAAGCAAGTCCTTAGAGACTTACAAAGAGACTTAGACTCCCATACAATAATAATAGGAGACTTCAACACCCCACTGTCAACATTAGACAGATCAACGAGACAGAAAGTTAACAAGGATATCCAGGAATTGAACTCATCTCTGCAGCAAGCAGACCTAATAGACATCTACAGAACTCTCCACCCCAAATCAACAGAATATACATTCTTCTCAGCACCACATCACACTTATTCCAAAATTGACCACATAATTGGAAGTAAAGCACTCCTCAGCAAATGTACAAGAACAGAAATTATAACAAACTGTCTCTCAGACCACAGTGCAATCAAACTAGAACTCTGGACTAAGAAACTCAATCAAAACTGCTCAACTACATGGAAACTGAATAACCTGCTCCTGAATGACTACTGGGTACGTAACGAAATGAAGGCAGAAATAAAGATGTTCTTTGAAACCAATGAGAACAAAGATACAACATACCAGAATCTCTGGGACACATTTAAAGCAGTGTGTAGAGGGAAATTTATAGCACTAAATGCCCACAAGAGAAAGCTGGAAAGATCTAAAATTGACACGCTAACATCACAATTAAAAGAACTAGGGAAGCAAGAGCAAACACATTCAAAAGCTAGCAGAAGGCAAGAAATAACAAAGATCAGATCAGAACTGAAGGAGATAGAGACACAAAAAACTCTCCAAAAAAATCAATGAATCCAGGAGTTGGTTTTTTGAAAAGATCAACAAAACTGATAGACCGCTAGCAAGACTAATAAAGAAGAAAAGAGAGAAGAATCAAATAGACGCAATAAAAAATGATAAAGGGGATATCACCACCGACCCCACAGAAATACAAACTACCATCAGAGAATACTATAAACACCTCTACGCAAATAAACTAGAAAATCTAGAAGAAATGGATAATTTCCTAGACACTTACACTCTCCCAAGACTAAACCAGGAAGAAGCTGAATCCCTGAATAGACCAATAGCAGGCTCGGAAATTGAGGCAATAATTAATAGCCTACCAACCAAAAAAAGTCCAGGACCAGATGGATTCACAGCTGAATTCTACCAGAGGTACAAGGAGGAGCTGATACCATTCCTTCTGAAACTATTCCAATCAATAGAAAAAGAGAGAATCCTCCCTAACTCATTTTATGAGGCCAACATCATCCTGATACCAAAGCCTGGCAGAGACACAACAAAAAAAGAGAATTTTAGACCAATATCCCTGATGAACATCGATGCAAAAATCCTCAATAAAATACTGGCAAACTGGATCCAGCAGCACATCAAAAAGCTTATCCACCATGATCAAGTAGGCTTCATCTCTGGGATGCAAGGCTGGTTCAACATACGCAAATCAATAAATGTAATCCAGCATATAAACAGAACCAAAGACAAAAACCACATGATTATCTTAATAGATGCAGAAAAGGCCTTTGACAAAATTCAACAGCCCTTTATGCTAAAAACGCTCAATAAATTCGGTATTGATGGAACGTATCTCAAAATCATAAGAGCTATTTATGACAAACCCACAGCCAATATCATACTGAATGGGCAAAAACTGGAAAAATTCCCTTTGAAAACTGGCACAAGACAGGGATGCCCTCTCTCACCACTCCTATTCAACATAGTGTTGGAAGTTCTGGCTAGGGCAATCAGGCAAGAGAAAGAAATAAAGGGTATTCAGTTAGGAAAAGAAGAAGTCAAATTGTCCCTGTTTGCAGATGACATGATTGTATATTTAGAAAACCCCATCATCTCAGCCCCAAATCTCCTTAAGCTGATAAGAAACTTCAGCAAAGTCTCAGGATACAAAATAAATGTGCAAAAATTACAAGCATTCTTATACACCAGTCACAGACAGACAGCCAAATCATGAGTGAACTTCCATTCACAATTGCTTCAAAGAGAATAAAATACCTAGGAATCCAACTTACAAGGGATGTAAAGGACCTCTTCAAGGAGAACTACAAACCACTGCTCAGTGAAATAAAAGAGGACACAAACAAATGGAAGAACATACCATGCTCATGGATAGGAAGAATCAATATCGTGAAAATGGCCATACTGCCCAAGGTAATTTATAGATTCAATGCCATCCCCATCAAGCTACCAATGAGTTTCTTCACAGAATTGGAAAAAACTGCTTTAAAGTTCATATGGAACCAAAAAAGAGCCCACACTGCCAAAACAATCCTAAGTCAAAAGAACAAAGCTGGAGGCATCATGCTACCTGACTTCAAACTATACTACAAGGCTACAGTAACCAAAACAGCATGGTACCAGTACCAAAACAGAGATATAGACCAATGGAACAGAACAGAATCCTCAGAAATAATACCACACATCTACAGCCATCTGATCTTTGACAAACCTGAGAAAAACAAGAAATGGGGAAAGGATTCCTTATTTAATAAATGGTGCTGGGAAAATTGGCTAGCCATAAGTAGAAAGCTGAAACTGGATCCTTTCCTTACTCCTTATACGAAAATTAATTCAAGATGGATTAGAGACTTAAATGTTAGACCTAATACCATAAAAACCCTAGAAGAAAACCTAGGTAATACCATTCAGGTCATAGGCATGGGCAAGGACTTCATGTCTAAAACACTAAAAGCAATGGCAACAAAAGCCAAAATTGACAAATGGGATCTAATTAAACTAAAGAGCTTCTGCACAGCAAAAGAATCTACCATCAGAGTGAACAGGCAACCTACAGAATGGTAGAAAATTTTTGCAATCTACTCATCTGATAAAGGGCTAGTATCCAGAACCTACAAAGAACTCAAACAGATTTACAAGAAAAAAACAAACAACCCCATCAAAAAGTGGGCAAAGGATATGAACAGACATTTCTCAAAAGAAGACATGCATACAGCCAACAGACACATGAAAAAATGCTCATCATCACTGGCCATCAGAGAAATGCAAATCAAAACCACAATGAGATACCATCTCACACCAGTTAGAATGGCGATCATTAAAAAGTCAGGAAACAACAGGTGCTGGAGAGGATGTGGAGAAATAGAACACTTTTACACTGTTAGTGAGATTGTAAACTAGTTCAACCATTATGGAAAACAGTATGGCGATTCCTCAAGGATCTAGAACTAGAAGTACCATATGACCCAGCCATCCCATTACTGGGTATATACCCAAAGGATTATAAATCATGCTGCTATAAAGACACATGCACACGTATGTTTATTGCGGCACTATTCACAATAGCAAAGACTTGGAATCAACCCAAATGTCCATCAGTGACAGACTGGATTAAGAAAATGTGGCACATATACACCGTGGAATACTATGCAGCCTTAAAAAAGGATGAGTTTGTGTCCTTTGTAGGGACATGGATGCAGGTGGAAACCATCATTCTCAGCAAACTATCGCAAGAACAGAAAACCAAACGCCGCATGTTCTCACTCATAGGTGGAAACTGAACAATGAGATCACTTGGACTCGGGAAGGGGAACATCACACACCGGGGCCTATCATGGGGAGGGGGGAGGGGTTGCATTTGGAGTTATACCTGATGTAAATGACGAGTTGATGGGTGCAGCACACCAACATGGCACAAGTATACATATGTAACAAACCTGCATGTTATGCACATGTACCCTAGAACTTAAAGTATAATAATAATTTTTAAAAAAGAAAAAAAAGAAATACATTCTGTAACGTAGTAGCTTCCATAGGTAATGATTCCTCTGATGGATCTGGGTAAAGTAAATTAAAAAGTGTAAAAACTGGCTGGAAAGGATTCATGATTCTAGGTGCTATTATGAATATTCATGACTCATGAGAGGAGATCAGAATATCAACAGGAGTTTGAAAGAGGTTGATTTGACACTCATGGATGACTTTGAAGGGTTCAAGGCTTCAGTGGAGGAAGTTATTGTAGATGTGCCCCTAGCAAGAGAAGTAGAAATAGAAGTAGAGCCGGAAGATGTGACTGAATTGCTGTAGTCTCGTGATAGCAGGGATAAGGATTACTTCTTATGGATGAACAAAGAAAGTCATTTCTTCAGGATCTACTCCTGGTGAAGATGCTGTGCACATTGTGGAAATCAATGATTTAGAATATTCCATAAATATAATTGATAAGGCAGTGGCAAGATTTGAGAGGAGTGACTACACTTTTGAAAGAAGTTCTACTGCGGGTAAAGTACTATCAAACATCATCACATGCTACAGATAAACTTTTTGTGAAAGAAAAGTCAATCAATGTGACTCTTCATTGTTATCTTAAGCAATTGCGGCCGGGCGCAGTGGCCCATGTCTGTAATCCCAGCACTTTGGGAGGCTGAGGCGGGTGGATCACGAGGTCAGGAGTTTGAGAGTAGCTTGGCCAACATTAGTGAAACTCCATCACTACTAAAAATAATAATAATAAAAATTAGCCTGGCATGGTGGTGCACACCTGTAATCCCAGCTACTCAGGAGGCTGAGGCAGGAGAATCGCTTGAACCCAGGAGGCAGAAGTTGCAGTGAGCAGAGATTGAGCCACTGCACTCCAGCCTGGGCAACAGAGGGAGATTCCATCTCAAAAAAAAAAAAAAAAAAAAAAAAAACAAGAAAAGAAAAGAAAAAAGAAATTGCTACAGCCACCCCAACATTCTGCAATCCCTCCTTGATTAGTCAGCAGCCATCAACATTGAGGAAGACCCCCTATCAGCAAAAAGATTACTCACGGAAGGTTCAGATGATTGTTAGCTTTTTTTTAGCAATATTTTTAAATTAAGGTGTAGTACATTTTTTAGACATGATGCTATTGTATACATAATAGACTAGAGTATATAGTATTAACTTGTTTTTTGGGGTTTTTTTTGAGATGGAGTCTCTCTTAGACACCCAGGTTGGAGTGCTGTGGTGCGATCTCGGCTCACTGCAACCTCTACCTCCTGGGTTCAAATGATTCTCCTGCCTCAGCCTCCCAGTAGCTGGGTGTGTACAGGCGCCTGCCACCACGCCCAGCTAATTTTTTAAAATTTTTAGTAGAGACCACCATATTGGCCAGGCTGGTCTTGAACCCCTGACCTCAAATGATTCACCTACCTCGGCCTCCCAAAGTGCCGGGATTACAGTCGTGAGCCACCACACCCGGCCAACATAACTTTTATATGCAGTGGGGAACCAAAAAAGTTGTGTAACATGCTTTATTGTAGTGGTGTGGAACTGAACCCACAGTATCTCTGAAGTATGCCTATGTTTCTATTTTGAATTATTGATTTATAGATTTTATTTTATTATCTTTTTGTATATTTGTTGTAATACATTTAGTTAAGATTATTTATGTAAACTATCAGTAAACAGACAACCTACAGAATGGGAGAAAATATTTGCAAACTATGCATCTGACACAGGCCTAATACCCAGCATCTATAAGGAACTTAAATTTACAAGAAAAAAACAACCCTATTGAAAGGACATGAACAGATACTTTTCAAGACATAAATATGGCCAAGAAGCTTATGAAAGAAAGTTCAACATCACTGATTGTTAGAGAAATGCAAATCACCATAATGAGATACCACCTCACACCAGTCATAATGGCCATTATTAAAAAGGCAAAAAATAACAGATGCCGGCAGAGAGGAGAAAAATTTCCATTTTCCTATTGGAAGTAAGCAGCAATACGGAACTGAGTATCTCAGCCTTATTAAGTATGTAAACTTTCACTTATTCTCCTTGTTTGAGCCAGTTTATTTTCTCTGTATTCTTCTGCCTGGTGTCCCTGACTCTAGAGTCTGTCTGGTTCCATTTCTCCAGAAGCAGAGAGTAGTCTCCCATCTTCTCTAGGGAGTGATAGGCATCTCATAGCACAATGCAGGCAATTGTTTGCCTTATAGACTTCCATTCAGTTCTCTTGTTTTTTAGGGCCCCTGTTCATTCCCACTTTTCGTGGTACATGATTTCTCAGCCTTTCTTTAGTTATATAGTAGGAACTTGCTTTTTGACATCTTCGTCTGCAGGCACATGGGTTTCAGTGTTCTCAGTTCTTCTGTTAGGTAACAGTCCTTTCATCTTCTTCCATCTGCTAAAATTATGTTTAAATCTATCATCCATTGTTGTCTGTTATGGCCTTTGTCTTCGTTGGTTTATGCCTTTTACATGATACTGTAATATTAGTGCACTTTTGGATAGAATCCAAGCTAAACTCATGTATTTATTATACCATATTTAACCTCAACTTCTTATTATTTTTTTTCCCTCTGCTCACTATATTTGCCCCTATACAAGTAACCTAGGTGGGCCTCTCCAGTTTTATGTTCCAATTCTGTCATCCAGTTTTTAACCTTCCTATTGGTTCTTCTCATTTTATTGATTATTGCAGTGTTCAGAACAATTTTATTTGTTTACACTGGATATATAATACATACTCATGGAGCAGAACTTTTTATTTTTATTTTTTGATGATGATTTTTTTTTTGAGATGGAGTCTCACTCTGTTACCCAGGTTGGAGTATAGTGGCACGATCTTGGTTCATTGCAATCTCCGCCTCCCGGTTCAAGTGATTCTCCTGCCTCAGCTTCCCATGTAGCTGGGACTACAGGCACGCGCCACCACGCCCGGCTAATTTTTGTATTTTTAGTAGAGATGGGGTTTCACTATGTTGGCCAGGCTAGTCTTGAACTCCTGACCTCATGATCCATCCGCCTCAACCTGCTGGGATTACAGGCATGTGCCATCGCACCCAGCCAGAACAGACCTTCTAAAGTAGAAAAGGATATAGTTTGAAAAGTAATTATTCTCTTACACATTTTTCCTGTCTATGGTGGCACCCCCAGTATCATTTTCCTTTGAGCTATTCTATTTTCAAACATTTTTATTGAAACTCCTTTAAACTGATATATTAACTTGTGAATGTCATCTTTATGCTGTTGAATTTTCTCATGTAAAATCCTTTAATGCCTTTTGTCTTAGTTTCCTAGGGCTGCTGAAACAAAATACCACAAACTTGGTAACAGAAATAACAGGAATTGGCCAGGCATGGGCCACCACTTTGAGAGGCCGAGGTGGGTGGATCACCTGAGCTCAGGAGTTCGAGACCACCCAGGGCAACATGGTGAAAACCCATATCTACTAAAAATACAAAAAAATTAACTGGGTGTGGTGGTGCACGCCCCTAGTCCCAGCTACTCGGGAGGCTGAGGCACGAGAATCGCTTGAGCCCCAGAGTTGAAGGTTGCAGTGAGCCGAGATTGCACCAGTACGCTCCAACTTGGGCTACAGACTGAGAATCTGTCTCTAAAAAATAAAAAATAAAAAAAAATGTTCTCACAGTTCTGGAGGCCAGAAATCTAAAATCAAGGTGTCAGTAGGGCCATACTCCCTCTGAAACCTGTAGGGAAGGATTCTTCCTTGCCTCTTTCAGCTTCTGGTATTCCCAGACATTCCTCGGTTTGTGGCAGCAAAACTCTACTCTGTCTCTCCATCTTTGCATGGCATTTCTTCTGTGTCTCTTGTCTCTTTGTGTAGCATTCTTTTTGTAAGAACACAAGTCATATTGCATTGGGGCTTCTCTTATTCCAGTTTGACCTCATCTTAACCTAATTTCATCTTCAGTGACCCTATATCTAAATGAGGCCTCATTCTGAGGCACGAAGAGTTAGGACGTCAATTCAATTCAATTCAGTCCATAACACCATTCCATTTCTTCAAGTCTATGTGTTCATTTTAAAGTTTTCTTCGTATGGTTTTTGGACATTTTAAATTTTTGTATATTTTTCATACTTTTTGTTGTCATTATAAATGTAGTTTTTAATTCTATAATTTCTGAATATAGTCAGCCCTTTCTATCCATGCTTTCTGCAATTACAGATTGAAAATATTCAGGGGAAAAAAGCAACAAAAAATAACAATACAACAATAAAAAAATACAAATTTAAAATTATAGTATAACGATTTACATAGCATTTATATTGTATTAAGTATTATAAGTAATCTGGAGATTAAAGTATATGGAAAGATACGTATAGGTTATATGAAAATGCTTTATCATTTTATGCAAGGCATTGAGCATCCATGGATTTTGGTATCCATGGGAGGTCCTGGAACCAGTCCCCAGTAGATAATGAGGGATGACTGTAGTTGTTTGTATATGAAGGTTTTTAAAAATGAATATTGATTGATATGTAGTGAATTTCTTACTTTTCATAATTGTTCAGATGACTTGATTTTTCAGGTAAACAGTTTTGTTTCTGACAAATAATGTTAATTTTCATTTTCTTTTCCTTTTTTTTTTGTTTTGTTTTGTTTTTTGAGACACAGTCTTATTCTTTCTCCCAGGCTAGACAGCAGCGGTGATCTCTGCTCACTGCAACCTTGACCTCCCAGGTGATCCTCCCATCTCAGCCTCCCTAGTAGCTGGCACTACAGGTGTGCACCACTACGCCAAGATAATTTTTGTATCTTTGGTAGAGATGGGGTTTTGCCATGTGGCTCAGTCTGGTTTTGAACTCGTGGGCTCAAGAGATCTGTTTGCCTCAGCCTCCCAAAGTGCTAGGATTACAGGCATGAGCCACTGCACTCACACCTTTTAATTAAGAGGGGCAAACTCTTTTCTTAATTTTCATACCTCTGATTTATTTCTCTTATTTAATTGTACTACCTAGTACTGCAATGAGTGGTGACAACAACTCATCTTTTCTTATTTCTGACTTTAATGTGAATGCTTCTGAATGTTTTCCATTAAGTAAAGGGCTGGTGTTTGGGCTGTACTGTAGTTTATTCTCAAATTAAATGTTATTTGTTCCTATTTTATATAAAGGATTTTTTAATGAAAAATAGAGTTTTATGATCTTAATATCTACAGAATTGATTACTTGACTTTTCCATTTTTTTAAATGTCATTACTTGCCATTTTCATTAATGTATTTACTTTTAGTAATATACTTTCTATTATTGAAACATATCCCTGGAAAAAATGGACTCAACTCAAATATGATATATCTTATATTTAATGTACTTCTGGGTCACTTTTTTCCTTTTGGGTCATTTTGATGTTTTACATAGAATTTTTACATTGGTTTTCATAAATGAAATTGGATAGTTTCCTTTTTTGGTGTGTCATCTTTGTCAGGTTTTTGTATTAATATATTTTTTTCATATACAAAAACATTGGGAATTTTTCTATTTTTTCTTTCAGAACATTTTAGACAGCACAGGAGTTGTTCTTTAAATCTGTTAGAATTTTCATGTGAATCTCTGGGTTTTTCCTTTTTGTTTTGTTTTAGGGTATTACTTTTCATATTTCTTTTCATTTTATGAAAACTGATTTAGATAAGTTTTCTGAATCTTGTAGAGTCAGTTTTGGTAATTTACAATCCAGAAACGTTTAGATTATAAAAATGTATTTTAATAGAGTCCTGCAAAATGATCTTATAGGTTTTAGCTTCCTGTTTTTGTTTTTTCTCTGTAATTATTTCTTCTTACTTTATTTGTACATTCTGCATCTCCTATTTATTTACCAATTTGTTTTCTATCAAATCCTTTTTTAAAGCAATCAAAGCTATTTGTATTTATAAATACATGCCTCCACTCATATTTCCTTTCCTGAATTTCCTTCTCAAAACTTCAGAGATAAGAGATATATGCACTTGAAAATTTTTTAGTAGTGGGAGACTGGGGCTTAAACCAATAATCAGTCCCATAATTGCAATTTTTTTTTTTTTTTTTTTTTTTGACGCGGAGTCTTGCTCTGTGCCCCAGGCTGGAGTGCAGTGGCGCGATCTCGGCTCACAATTGCATATTTTTCAAAATGTTCTTCATATTACGATATTGGAAAAAAAATTGTAAGTGATATTTATTTTCAATCTGTTTTAGGAGAAATATGGGGAGTTGATGAGCATCAGAAAAACCAGGACAGACTTTTGAGACAAGTTGAAGTTAAATTCCAGAAAACACTGACTGAAGAAAAAGGCAATGAATGTCAAAAGAAATTTGCAAATGTATTTCCTCTGAACTCTGATTTTTTCCCTTCCAGACACAATCTCTATGAGTATGACTTATTTGGAAAGTGTTTAGAACATAATTTTGACTGTCATAATAATGCTAAATGCCTTATAAGAAAGGAACATTGTGAATATAATGAACCTGTGAAATCATATGCTAACAGCTCATCCCATTTTGTCATTACTCCCTTTAAGTGTAATCATTGTGGAAAAGGCTTCAATCAAACTTTGGACCTCATCAGACATCTGAGAATTCATAGTGGAGAAAAGCCCTATGAATGTAGTAACTGTAAAAAAGCCTTCAGTCACAAGGAAAAACTTATTAAACATTATAAAATTCACAGTAGGGAGCAGTCTTACAAATGTAATGAATGTGGTAAAGCTTTCATTAAAATGTCAAATCTCATTAGACATCAAAGAATTCATACTGGAGAGAAGCCCTATGCATGTAAGGAATGTGAGAAGTCCTTCAGCCAGAAATCAAATCTTATTGATCATGAAAAAATTCACACTGGAGAGAAACCTTATGAATGTAATGAGTGTGGAAAAGCATTCAGCCAGAAGCAAAGCCTCATTGCACATCAGAAAGTTCATACTGGGGAGAAACCTTATGCATGTAATGAATGTGGTAAAGCCTTCCCTCGAATTGCATCTCTTGCTCTTCATATGAGAAGTCATACAGGAGAAAAACCTTATAAATGTGATAAATGTGGTAAAGCCTTCTCTCAGTTTTCCATGCTTATTATACATGTTAGAATTCATACAGGTGAAAAACCCTATGAATGTAATGAGTGTGGAAAAGCCTTCTCTCAAAGCTCAGCCCTTACTGTACATATGAGAAGTCACACTGGTGAGAAACCCTATGAATGTAAGGAATGCAGAAAAGCCTTCAGCCACAAGAAAAACTTCATTACACACCAGAAAATCCATACTAGAGAGAAACCTTATGAGTGTAATGAATGTGGGAAAGCTTTTATACAGATGTCAAATCTTGTTAGACACCAGAGAATTCATACTGGGGAAAAACCCTATATATGTAAGGAATGTGGGAAAGCCTTTAGCCAGAAATCCAATCTCATTGCTCATGAAAAAATTCATTCTGGAGAGAAACCCTATGAATGCAATGAATGTGGTAAAGCCTTCAGCCAAAAGCAAAACTTTATTACACATCAAAAAGTTCATACTGGAGAGAAACCTTACGATTGTAATGAATGTGGTAAAGCCTTCTCTCAAATTGCATCCCTTACCCTTCATTTGAGAAGTCATACAGGGGAAAAGCCTTATGAATGTGACAAATGTGGTAAAGCCTTCTCTCAGTGCTCACTGCTTAATTTACATATGAGAAGTCACACAGGTGAGAAGCCCTATGTATGTAATGAATGTGGGAAAGCCTTCTCTCAAAGAACTTCCCTTATTGTGCACATGAGAGGTCATACAGGTGAAAAACCCTATGAATGTAATAAATGTGGAAAAGCCTTCTCCCAAAGTTCATCCCTTACTATACATATACGAGGACATACAGGTGAGAAACCCTTCGACTGCAGTAAATGTGGAAAAGCCTTCTCTCAAATCTCATCTCTTACCCTTCATATGAGAAAACATACAGGTGAGAAGCCCTATCACTGTATTGAGTGTGGCAAGGCTTTCAGCCAAAAGTCACACCTTGTTAGACACCAGAGAATTCATACTCATTAGAAACCCTATGAATACTGTGAATATGGCAAAGCCTTCTGAAGGAATTAACACCTCATTGCATGTTACATGATCACTTCCAGAGTAGAAAACTATGAATGTGGGATAGCCTTCTGAAAAAGCCACAAATTTATGAAACATTAGAGAATTCTTCCAAGGTGACAAATTATATAATGAAAAAGCTGATTATCAGAAACTTTCAGCAGACATCTTACTGATAATATTTAATCAGAATTCTCATTGAAATCTGAAACAAGGTATCTGCCATCAGCATAACAACACAATACTTGAGCTCCTAGCCAATGTATTAAGTAAGAAAAACAAGATTGGGAAAACCAAGTATCAATGAAGAACTATAAAAATAACTTATACAAAAAATAGTTAATTAGAAAACATGTTGATAGAAAAATCTAAGAATAAACACAACAATGAATTGAGGTCTTCATCAAGTTATAAAACATGTTGAAAGGCACCTGAAAAATGATATTTTGTCTGAAAAGACTTGACATTGTAAAAATATAATTTCTCTCCCAAATCGCTAAGTTTAATATACTTCCACTTGAAGTTTACATCAGTTTTATTTTAAGGAACTTCACAAACTTATCCAAAAATTTTATGTGGAAAAGTAAAGAAACACAAGTAGCTGAAACAAACTTGACAAAGCAAATAGAGAAGACACACTCTATTATTAGATATATACTTATTTAAAGCTGTTGTCATTTAAACAATGTATTACTGAGTGAATAAATCAAGCAGTAGTAAGATAGCATCGATACAAAAATCCAAGAAGATACAGGAATTCTGTGTATGACAGTGCTATTGAAATCACTGGAGAATGAATGGCTTATTTAATAAATGGAAGGTTCACAGGAGAAAACTTTTAGCTTTCTACTTTATCTCATATACGAAAATAAAATCCAACTAAAGACCAGAATATAAAAAGTAAAATTCTAAAACTATGATGAAAGTAGAACCTATTACTTTAGGGTAACAAGATTTCTTTAAAAACACATAAACGGCCGGGCGCGGTGGCTCAAGCCTGTAATCCCAGCACTTTGGGAGGCCGAGACGGGCGGATCACGAGGTCAGGAGATCGAAACCATCCTGGCTAACACAGTGAAACCCCGTCTCTACTAAAAAATACAAAAAACTAGCCGGGCGCGGTGGCGGGCGCCTATAGTCCCAGCTACTCGGGAGGCTGAGGCAGGAGAATGGCGTGAACCCGGGAGGCGGAGCTTGCAGTGAGCCGAGATCCGGCCACTGCACTCCAGCCTGGGCGGCAGAGCGAGACTCCGTCTCAAAAAAAAAAAAAAAAAAAAACAAAAAAAACCAAAAAACACATAAACATGGAATAGTCCATTGAATTTTGGTGTGTTGGCTCACAGGCACCCACAAATGTACACAAAGAGATATCACTGTGTTCCTGAATCATGGTTTGTATTGCCCAAAATTGGATATAACAAATTTTTATCAATTGTGGAATAGATAAGTGTGATCATTTCTGTGACAAAATACAGAATTTAGAGAGAAACAAAACCTACTTATAGTTATATGGATAGATTACACTATATAATATTGAGAGAAAAAAATTTAAATACACAACGGAACACAGTATAACATTTGTATAATTTAATAAGATCTTGCAAAGAACAGTACTATGTATTGGTCATGGATCCATATACGACTTGGTTGCCTTTTGTGATGTGGGAAAGGTTTGATGGGAGTTCTTATATTTATCTGTAATATTTCTTTAATAAAAGAGTGAAAGCAGGCCGGGCGCGGTGGCTCAATCCTGTAATCCCAGTACTTTGGGAGGCCGAGACGGGCGGATCACGAAGTCAGGAGATCGAGACCATCCTGGCTAACATGGTGAAACCCCGTCTCTACTAAAAATACAAAAAACTAGCCGGGCGTGGTGGCGGGCGCCTGTAGTCCCAGCTACTCGGAGGCTGAGGCAGGAGAATGGCGTAAACCCGGGAGGCGGAGCTTGCAGTGAGCCGAGATCGCGCCACTGCACTCCAGCCTGGGTGACACAGCGAGACTCCGTCTCAAAAAAAAAAAAAAAAAAAAAAGAGTGAAAGCAATTTTGACAGTGGTGATAAATCTGGTTGTCCAAATTAATGTTACGGGTTTTTCATTTTTTTTCTTGCCTTTATTTTCCTAATTTCCCTAAAATAAGAATCAAATGGGTGGGGGAAACCTGGGCCTGGAGAAATAATTTTAAAATGGAATTTTATTCTTGATCAGATACTAACATTTATAGAAGATTCTCTTTACACAAAACATACCTAACAAGATATTATTTTGTTTACTGTCTCTTCATGTTAACTGGAATAATAAAATCAGCAGTATTTTAGCATTTATTTGAGGCCAATTTTTAATTTTAAACAAATTTTTTTCTAGTTGAAAGGAGTATAGAAACAAAACAATTGACCGGGCGCAGTGGCTCAAGCCTGTAATCCCAGCACTTTGGGAGGCCGAGACGGGCGAATCACGAGGTCAGGAGATCGAGACCATCCTGGCTAACATGGTGAAACCCCGTCTCTACTAAAAAAATACAAAAAACTAGCCAGGTGAGGTGGCGGGCGCCTGTAGTCCCAGCTACTCGGGAGGCTGAGGCAGGAGAATGGCGTGAACCCGGGAGGCGGAGCTTGCAGTGAGCTGAGATCCGGCCACTGCACTCCCGCCTAGATGACAGAGCCAGACTCCGTCTCAAAAAAAAAAAAAAAAGAAAGAAACAAAACAATTATTATTGGGATAATTGGCTATCCATTTGGGGGGGAAAATCCACCTTCATTTGGGTTGGTTTTGGAGTGAGGGAAAGAGACCATTCATGCATACTGTAAAATATAGTTTACATTCTAATATGTCAAGCCAAGAATAGTTACCAGTGTTGGAGTAGGAGCAATATCTATAGATCTCAACAAAGCTTTCTTTGTTTCTGGATCAATAAATGGGGATGCAGATGCTGGTGATTTTATGTATGCCAGGTAAGGCCCAGTGGAGGTGAAAAATTCACTTCATTCTGTTCCACAGATGTTTTATATTCAGGCCTTTCAAATATTTGTGTTGCTGCCAGGTACAGTGGTGGCTCACGCCTGTAATCCCAGCACTTTGGGAGGCCGAGGTGGGCAGATCACTTGAGGTCAGGAGTTCATGACCAGCCTGGCCAACATGGTGGAACCCTGTCTTAACTGAAAATACAAAAATTAGCGGCCGGGCGCGGTGGCTCAAGTCTGTAATCCCAGCACTTTGGGAGGCCGAGACGGGCGGATCACGAGGTCAGGAGATCGAGACCATCCTGGCTAACACGGTGAAACCCCGTCTCTATTAAGAAATACAAAAAACTAGCCGGGCGAAGTGGCGGGCGCCTGTAGTCCCAGCTACTCGGGAGGCTGAGGCCGGAGAATGGCGTAAACCCGGGAGGCGGAGCTTGCAGTGAGCTGAGATCCGGCCACTGTACTCCAGCCTGGGTGACACAGCGCGAGACTCCGTCACAAAAAAAAAAAAAAAATTAGCTGGGTGTGGTGGCACGCGCCTGTAATCTCAGCTATTTGGGAGGCTGAGGTACAAGAATCACTTGAACTCAGGAGGCAGAGGTTGTAGTAAGCCGAGATCGCGCCACTGCATTGCAGCCTGGGCAACAGAGTGAGACTCCATCTCAAAAAACAAAAAAACAAATATGTTGCCTCCAATTTCATTTTCTGTGAATAGTCTATTCATATATTAAGTCTGCTTTTTTCTACTGGAACTTTAAAAAGTTTTTCTTAGAAATAATTATAGATTTGTAGGAAGTTATACAAATAATACCCTATATAGTACTATTTAGTTCTTGTACCCCACACCTCATTTCTTCTAATGGTAACACCTTATATAACAGTACAATATCAAATTTGACATTAGTACAGTCCACAAACATTACCAGTTTTATGTGCACTTGTGTATGTGTCTGTACAGTTCTATACAATTTTATCTCATGTACAGATTAGTGTAACTACCACTCCCAATAGTCAATATATAAAACTTTTAATACCCCAAAGATCCCTTGTTCTATCCATTTATAGTCATACCCATCTTCCTGTCCTCTCCTCACTCCCCATCCCTAACCCCTGGCAATTACTAATCTATTCTCTATCTCTCTAGGTTTTTTAATGGATTTTTTTCTTAATTTTTGTGTTGTAATATATTCTGGACACAAATCCTTTGTCAGTTATTTGCATTCTAAAAATACTGTTTTGTTTTCAGTTTATTTCAGACACAAAAATTTTTAAGCTGAATGTGAAAATTAGTCTATGATACATTTTGAGTTAACTTTTCATGAGGAATAAAATTTAGGTCAAGATTCATTTTTTGGATGTCTACTTGTTACAATGCTATTTGCTGGAAAAAAAAAAGTGTTTCTCCATTGAATTGTTTGGCCTACTTGTGTGTTTCTGAATGCTCTTTTCCAAAAATCTATGCATCTATCCCTCTATCAATGCCACACTGTCTTGATTACTGTAGCTGTATACTGATTGCTCTCACTTTATTATTCTTTCTCTTTTCTTTTTTTTTTTTTTTTTTTTTTTTTTTGAGGCAGGGTCTCACTCCTGTTGCCCAGGCTGGAGTGCAACAGTTCAGTCATAGCTCACTGCAGCCTCAACTTTCCAGAATCAGATGATTCTCCTAACCAAGTAGCTGAGACTACAGGTGTGTGTCACCACACTCAGCTAATTTTTGTATTTTTAGTAGAGATGGTTTTGCCATGTTGCCCAGGCTGGTCTCAAACTCTTGAGTTCAAGGAATCCTCTGGCCTTGGTCTCCCAGAATGCTAGAATTACAGGCGTGAGCCACCACACCTGACATATTTTCAAAATTTATTTATCTATTCTACTTTCTTTACTTTTCCATATAAATTTTGGATCAGCCTGTCTATGTTTTCAAAAGCCCTGCTTAAATTTTGATAGAAATTGCATTAAGCCTTTATTTCACTGTGGCAGAATGGAAGTCTTTACTATACTGAGCCTTCCACTCCATAAACACAATATGTGTCTTATGTAAGTCTTCTTTGATTTCATCAGTTTTAATCATTATTTTGTAATTTTTAGCTCTTGTAAACGTATTAGATTTAAACTTAACTGCTTCACTGGATGTGTGTGTTGTGATATTCTTGTTTGTAAATTCCTTTAGATTTTCTACGTAGAAAATAATATCATCTGTAAATGGGGCCGGTTATATTTTGTTCTTTCAAATCTATATGCTTTCTTTTTACTTTTCTGGTGTTATAAATTGTCAGCAAGCTTCTGGAATGGGATTTTAAAGCTGACTTATGGGAGAAAATCAGTTAGCAATCATCAAAGGCCAGAACATAAAAGGCAATGAAAACATAAAAGGGGCACCCGGGAGACAGTACATGGGTGACAGGGTCATTTGTACCCCAAACCTCAGCATCACACAATATGCCCAGGTAACCTGCACATGTACCCCCAACTCTAAAATTTTTTTAAGAGATGATATTTAAAGGAGAAATGAGATTGCCCTATACTACAGTAACAGTCACTTGTACAGATAGAATTCCATTGTTTTTATCCCTAAAGTGGGCTGAGTTTCAAAGAACCTAATTGAGATAGGTAATCTGGGTGGAGCTTTGCTCCCATCAGCCAACAACAGGAAGGATCAGTTGTGAATACTGTGGCATCTAACCAGAGATTCCTTCCTGGAATCCCAGTTGAAA
Source organism: Macaca nemestrina (assembly GCF_043159975.1). NCBI lineage: Eukaryota > Metazoa > Chordata > Mammalia > Primates > Cercopithecidae > Macaca > Macaca nemestrina. The sequence continues at coordinate 46,596,550 of NC_092144.1, read as the reverse complement.
AAACAGTGACCAGGTAATTAAGGTCTCTATCAGTTCTGGAACTCCCGACCTCAAGTGATTAACCCACCTCCGCCTCCCAAAGTGCTGGGATCACAGGCATGAGCCATGTTCTAACAGTTCTATCCATTCTATCAGTTCTAATCATTTTCTCTTGAGCCATGTACACGAATCCAAGAAAGTCTCTTTCTCATGTGTAAGCTCCACAACACAATAAGGGTACCACAGGGGTACACATGGACATAAAGTTGGGAACAACAGACAATGGGGACTACTGGGGGGAGGGATGGAGTGGGATAAGGGCTAAAAAACTACCTACTGGGTACCATGCTCACCACCTGGCTGACAGAATCATTTGTACCCCAAACCTCAGCATCATGCAATATATCCATGTAACAAACCTGTACATGTACTCCCCGAATCTAAAATATAAGTTAAAAAAAAAAAGTTAAGGTACAACAGCAAAGATCAAAACTGATTCCTGAAGTCAACCTTGTGATTTTTGCAGGTGTGGTCCATTGTATGTTCAGGGAAACAGGAATTAAAGCAGCAGTAGGGGGTGAAGTGGGAATCAATTTTAGGTCTAATATATGGCACGAAAAGAACATAGGTAATTTTAATAAAATTCTAACTAGAATAGGGTGGTAGAATCCATGTGCTTTTATAAAATTAAATGAGACCCAGCGCGGTGGCTCACACTCGTATTCCCAGCACTCTGAGAGGCCAAGGTGGGAAGACTGCTTGAGCCCAGGAGTCCCAGACCAGCCTGGACAACAAGTCAAAACCCTGTCTCTACAAATTAAAAAAAAAAAAAAAATAGCTGGACATGGTGGTGCACAACTGTAGTCCCAGCTACTTGGGAGGCTGAGGTGGAAGGATCAGTAGAGGCTGGGAGTTCGGTGAGTTCGAGGCTGCAGTGAGCTATGGTCATGCCACTGCACTCCAGCCTGGACAAGAGAGTGAGACCCTATCTCTAACAGAGAGAATATAAAAATTAAATTAAATGACGAGAGCCACAACCAGGCTGACTTGTGTTTAGGGTTTGAATCTCTTCAACAGACTCAGAGACCTGTGTCTCCTTTGACTAAAAGATTGGAAATCATACTGTAGAGCAAGTAGTGAGTCTCATTATGAATTCACCCTGCATAATTTTGTGTAGGTGAAAGTACAATTTGGGGAAAGGATTATCTTTTTTTTTTTCTTTTTTGAGACGGAGTCTCGCTCTGTCGCCCAGGCTGGAGTGCAGTGGCCGGATCTCAGCTCACTGCCAGCTCTGCCTCCCAGGTTCACGCCATTCTCCTGCCTCAGCCTCCCGAGTAGCTGGGACTACAGGCGCCCGCCACCCCGCCCAGCTAGTTTTTTGTATTTTTTTAGTAGAGACGGGGTTTCACTGCGTTAGCCAGGATGGTCTCGATCTCCTGACCTCGTGATCCGCCCGTCTCGGCCTCCCAAAGTGCTGGGATTACAGGCTTGAGCCACCGCGCCCAGCCAGGATTATCTTAAAAACACTGAGTGACAGCGATTATGACAGGTTCAGTTTTTCTTCCCTCACCCACTCCACCCTTGTGGTTCACCCCAGGGAGCATGTCAAAACTTCTATGCTATGGGTTTATGCTCATTAAGCCCATCTCATTGACGCCAACAATTAATTATTATAATTTGCATCTGGAACAAAAGTGGCACTCTTCTGTGGAAGTGTCCCAGTCTCTTCTTGTAGACAATGTCATTGTTCTTCTTACAGGTGACATGGTAATGACATCTCCACAGGGAGGGGGCCGGGTGCAGTGGCACACGTCTGTAATCCCAGCACTTTGAGAGGCCAAGGAGGGTGGATCACCTGAGGTCAGGAGTTTGCAGCCAGCCTTACTAACATGGTGAAACCTTGTCTCTACTAAATACAAAAAAATTAGCCAGGCCTGGTGGCACATGCCTGTAATCCCAGCTACTTGGGAGGGTGAGACAGGAGAATCACTTTTACCTGGGAGGCCAAGGTTGCAGTAAGCCTAGATCGCACCATTGCACTCCAGCCTGGGCAAGAAGAGTGAAACTCCTTCTCAAAAAAAAAAAAAAAAAAAAGAGAGACATCTCCACAGGGAGAGGAGATCCATAAATATACAGTACCTTTGCCTGTGCTATAAGATACCCCATGCACAACCCGGTAACACATCCCTGCCTACAGTTATAAACTGCAGAGGCTCATCCAGAGACACTCATTTTGAAAGTAAAACATAAGAGGGGTCTCCCCTGGCAACAAGTTTGGATTAGGGCTATATTTTTGGAGCAACAGATGTTTTCCTCTGCCTTACTTCTAGAATCCTCCACAGCCCAGAACCAATTTACCTGGAATAAATTGGACTGTGTTGTAGGATCCACATAGTGGCCAACAGGAACCCACATCAGACTAGAATATATGACATGGCTTCACAGATTTGTGCCCTATTTATATTTATTCCAAATTCATCATGGGATGAAACTGTCTCTTAGTATAATCCCAGCCATGAAAGGCAAAAGCCACTGAGCCTTTACCAGCACCACCATCTCCTTTTTAATAAAAAATCTCAGTGGGGTGCAGTGGCTCACACCTGTAATCCTGGCACTTTGGGAGGCCAAGTCGGACGGATCATGAGGTCAGGAGTTCCTGACCAGCCTGGCCAATATAGTGAAACCCCATCTCTACTAAAACTACAAAAAATTAGCTGGGCATGATGGTGCGCGCCTGTAATCCCAGCTACTTGGGAGGCTGAGGCAGGAGAATAGCTTGAACCCAGGAGATAAGGTTGCAGTGGGCCAACATCGTGCCATTGAACTCCAGCCCAGGCAACGGTGTGAGACTCTGTCTCAAAAAAAAAAAAAAAAATCTGGACAAGGGCGGTGACTCACACGTGTAATCCCCATGCTCTGGGAGGCCGAGGCAAGCGGATCACAAGGTCAGGAGATCAAGACCATCCTGGCTAACAGAGTGAAACTCCGTCTCTACTAAAAATACAAAAAAAAATTGTATTACAAAATACAAAAAATTAGCCAGGCATGGTGGCACATGCTTGTAGTCCTAGCTGCTCAGGAGGCTGAGGCAGGAGAATCACTTGAACCCAGGAGACAGAGGTTGCAGTGAGCCAAGATCGTGCCACTGCACTCCAGCCTGGGCGACAGAGCAAGACTCCGTCTCAAAAAAAAAAAAACAAAACAAAACAAAAAAAAACTGCTCATTATGTCAGAACTAAGAGAACTGGTCTTATGGTGAAAACATGATTTGGTATTCAAAGATTAGGACCTAAAAAAACATTTCAAGGATTAGCATCTATGAACGCATACACTCAGAGACACACAGACCTACATGTATACATATGCACATGACCCTTGTGTAAGCAACACACTTGTTTCCTGCCCTTTGATAGGATATTTTGTAATGGCTGGGTTACTCCCACCGGGAAGTACTGGCTCAACTTTTTGAGTATCTGTGCGGTTACAGATATGTGTGGTTCATACTTGTGGCTTTGTAAATGAATTGGAATGGGCCTCTCCTCTGCTACTCTTCAACAGGAAAGTGGAGAAAGATAAACGACTTTGTATCCAGACAGTCTCCAGTTCATAAGTCAGATAGGTAAATAGAACCAATGCTAATTTGGGAGATTTGTACAACCCTTCTCCAATTTCCACACTTTTAGAGGAATATGGATAATGAATGACAAGTTAAGAGTATTAAATATTATTCTTGCTAATATTTATATTATTAATCAATTTATAAAAGCCACAAATAATTGTAAGATGGACTGTTTTCTGCAAGATCTCAGGAGTAATTACCAGGAAAAAGATGGATAGACATAGGGAACAAGTGTCTCCTCAATTTTCTGGATATCTAAACCTAACCTTACCTCCCTGGCACCCTCTCCCTCTTCTCTAATCTTGTCTCAAAACCATATAATACAGATCCTGCGGTTTTGTCTTCCATGAATGTCATCTTGCTTTTTAAAAAAGTATGTTTCCAGCCACGCACAGTGGCTCACACCTGTAATCCCAGCAATTTGGGAGGCCGAGTCGGGTAGATCACCTGAGGTCAGGAGTTTGAGACCAGCCTGGCCAACATGCTGAAACCCCGTCTCTACTAAAATACAAAAATTAGCCAGGCGTGGCGGTGCATGCCTGTAATCCCAGCTACTGGGGAGGCTGAGACAGGAGAATCACTTGAACCCAGTAGCCGAAGGTTGCAGTGAGCCAAGACCACGCCATTGTATTCCAGCCTGGGCAAGAAGAGCAAAACTCTGTCTCAAAAAAAAAAGTATGTTTCCTTAAAACCCTATCCCTCTTTGTGTCTCTAGGTATATGGTGGGGACCAGCCTCAACACTACCCGTAAGGTACCCAAAGTCCGGTGGCGACGAAGGAATGAGAAGAGACAGGTTAAAAGAGCATAAAGAGTGGGGGCCAGGGGGCCAATTGCAAAATGGAGGCTGCAAAGGCACCGAGCTCTGGTCTCCACACTATTTACTGAGTACAGTCACTTAGATCTAAGAAGCAGACGTTCAGGGCGAACGGTGGAAGGGAGGCAGTGCATCATACTATAGCAGTGGTGGTTTAAATGAATCTCCTTTATCCTCAAACAGCACAAATTTAACTTATCAGAGAGTAGCTAGTGGGAGTGGGCTGAACTAGGAGGCTGCACGGCTGGCCACATTCCAACGCTTCAAAGGAGTGTCTTTCTCCCTGAGCACAGTGTTTATGGATAAGAGAGCAGGTCTCGCTCAGAGCATGGGAACATAAAGGCGATAAGAGGCTTTCCTCCTCAGAGGCCTCTTGTGGCTTTCCACAACTTCCTGTCCCATCTTGTTATGGCCAGTTTATACAGGCACCCTATAAGCCTTTCCCCCCAACAGGTATAGACTCTGTCTTTGAATGCCCTAACATACGTTCCACCCTGTTCCAAATGTACTAGATACCAACGTGCTAGAGAAAAAAAGAAATCCATCAGATAATTTGAGTTTTATTATTTACACTATCACCCTCCACGTCCTGAGTTCAAAGAATGAAGCTGATTATGTCTAACATTTGCTAGGGCTTAGAATAAGGCCTAAATTGAGGATTTAATTTCAAGGTCATTTAGTAGTATTTGTAAGGGTGTTTGGAATATAAGATTTTTTGAAAATTTTTTTCAAGAAGTCTATCTTTATAATTTAACCAAAATGAGTTTGTGGTTAATGCTCTCTGGCCCCACCACCCTAGACAGAATATTCTACCCCTCTCTGAATTCACAGCATTGTCTTCATACACTATTACAGCACCTATCAAACTTATGTGCAATCACAGGTAGGCAGTATAATCCAAAATCTTCTGCACTACAGTCTACATGCATGTATTCTCAATTTTTGGTTCATGATACATGTCATTAGGCAACTTTGACAATATAGCAAACCTCTCTGAACCCCAATTTTCACATTAATTATATTACCTTATGAATCAGAATTGTATTACTCACCTTATGAATTTGGGAGATGCATTGTACAAAGTGATAACTTATAAATACTGGGTTGTGGAAGAATCAGCACAAGAATGTGTTCCTGTGCTATTCACTTTGTGCATATTTGTATGTATGTGTGACATGTGATGTGTCAGTGTTTGTATCAGTGAGAGTTCTCCACAGAAACAGAACTAACAGAATATATACAGATACATGTGTGCATGTATATGTGTTTTGTTTATTTACTTACTTACAGTTGATCCTTGAACAATGTGAGGGTTGGGGACACTGCCACCACACAATGAAATCTCTATATAACTTTTGATTTCCCCAAAACTTAACTACTGATAGCCTACTGTTGACTGGAAACCTGGCTGAAAATATAAACAAGTCAATTAACACATTTTGTATATGTATTATATATTGTATTTTCACAATAAAATAAGCTAGAGAAAAGAAAATGTTAAGAAAATCGGCCGGGCGCGGTGGCTCACACCTGTAATCCCAGCACTTTGGGAGGCCGAGATGGGCGGATCACGAGGTCAGGAGATCGAGACCATCCTGGCTAACACAGTGAAACCTCATCTCTACTAAAAATACAAAAAATAAGCCAGTTGTGGTGGCGGGCGCCTGTAGTCCCAGCTACTCGCGGAGGCTGAGGCAGGAGAATGGCGGGAACCCGGGAGGCAGAGCTTGCAGTAAGCCGAGATCGTACCACTGCACTCCAGCCTGGGCGACAGAGTGAGACTCTGTCTCAAAAAAAAAAAAAAAAAAGAAAAAGAAAATCATAAGGGAGGGAAGACACTATTCATTAAATGGAAGTGGATTATCATACAGGTTTTCATCCTCATCATCTTCACATGGAGCAGGCTGAGGGGAAGGAGGGAAAGGAGGGGTTAGTCTTGCTCAGAGGAGGCAGAAATGGAAGAGGTGGAGGAGGTAGAAGTGGAGGATGGAGAGGCAGTCACCTGTGGTGTAACTTTATGGAAATATATCATAAGTTGTCTGACTTTTCTGCTTTTTTATTTCTCTAAGAATGTTTCTATATGGCATCAAACTTCTACCATTTGCTTTAGTTTCACAGTGCCTGTACCATAAGGGTCCATGTTAAAAGGAAATCAAAAGCAGTTTTGAAGAATGGGAACCCTTCTACCAGTTTGTCTAATGTCAATTTGTTTTCGGGCACTGCTTCTGCTTGTCTTTGTCTCATTGTCTGGCACTGGTTCAGAAGCGTTCATCTCCAGCAAGTCATCTGCTGTTAATTCCTCTGGTGTGGCATCTGCTAGCTCCTTAATTTTTTCCCTCACCCCTCACCTCATTTTCCTATTCACAGTTTCTTTGTCTTTCATGATGTCCTTGACTGGCTCTGTCGTAAATCCTGTGAAGTCATGCACAACATCCAGACAGTTTCTCCAGCAGGAATTTATTGTTTTGGCTTGATGGCTTTCACAGCTTTTTCTGTAACAATGATGGCATCTTCAGTGGTGTCATCCTTCCATAAGACTTCCATAATGTTCTATCAGGGTTCTCTTCTATAATGTTGACAATCCTTTCTATAGAGTACCATGTGTAATGAGCCTTGAAGGCCCTTATGACCCCCAATTGAGAGGCTGAATTAGAGAGGTTGTGTTGGGAGGCAAGTAAACCATTTTGACATCTTCAGTGTTAAACTCATGCGGTTCTGGGTGGCCAGAAGCACTGTCCAATATCAAAAGAATTTTAAAGGATAGTGTCTTACTGGCAAGATACTTCCTGACCTCAGGGACAAGGCATCAATGGAACCAATCCAGGAAAAGGGTTCCAGTTGTCAGACCTTCCTGTTGTACAGCCAAAAGACTGAGAGCTGGTGTTATCTTTTCCCTTCAAGGCTCGGGGTTAGCAGCTTTATAGATAAGGTCAGTCCTGATCACTAAACCTGCTTTTGCACAAAACAGTAGTTATCCTATCTATTCCTGCCTTAAATCCTGCTGCTCACTTCTCTTCCTTACTAATGAAGGTCCTTTGTGGCTTTTTTCCCCCCAGAATAGGGCACTTTTGTCTGCATTAAAAGCCTATTCAGAGGGTCAGGCATGATGACTCACGCCTGTAATCCCAGCACTTTCAGAGGCCAAGGTGGGTAGATCATCTGAGCTCAGGAGTTCGAGACCAGCCTGAGCAACATGGTGAAACCCCAACTCTAGCAAAAATACAAAAAAATAGCTGGGTGTGGTGGCAATGTGCCTGTGGTCCCAGCTTCTTGGGAGACTGAGGTGGGAGGATCTCTTGAGCCTGAGAGGTGGAGGCTGCAATGAGCTGATATCACACCACTGCACTCCAACCTGGGTGACAGAATGAGACCCTGTCTTCCAAAAAAAAAAAAAAAGCGCATTCAGGCAGATATCCTTTCTCCTCAATGATTTTCTTAATGGTGTCATGGAACTCATCTGCTAACTCTTGATTGGCAGAAGCTCCTTCTCCTTTTATCTTGACCTTTTCTTTTTTTTTTTAGATGGAGTTTCACTCTTGTTGCTGAGGCTGGAGTGCAATGGCATGATCTTGGCTCACCACAACCTCCACCTCCCAACTTCAAGTGATTCTCCTGCCTCAGCCTCCCAAGTAGCTAGGATTACAGGTATGCACCACCATGCCCGGCCAATTTTGTATTTTTAGTAGAGATGGGGTTTCTCCATGTCGGTCAGGCTAGTCTCGAACTCCCAACCTCAGGTGATCCGCCTGCCTCAGCCTCCCAAAGTGCTGGGATTACAGTCGTGAGCCACCGCACCCAGCCTGTCTTGACATTTTTAAAGTTAACCTCTTTCTAAAATTATCAAACCATCCTTTTTTGGCATTAAATTCTTCAACTTTAGATCTTTCAGTTTTGTCATATAATGACTTAGTTTTTCCTTGAATCATGACAGTCTTCTTATAGCAATCCTGCACCCACCTAAAAACTGCATTTTCAATATGAGATAAAATAGTATTTCACAAGAAGTGCAATATTTTCACACCTGCTAGTGTAGCTGCAGCAATGGCTTCATGAATTTCCTTTTTTTTTTTTTTTTTTTTTTCTGAGACAAAGTCTTGCTCTGTCGCCCAGGCTGGAGTGCAGTGGTGCAATCTTGGCTTACTGAAAGCTCTGCCTCCCAGGTTCACGCCATTCTCCTGCCTCAGCCTTCTGAGTAGCTTGGACTACAGGTGCGTGCCAGCACACCTGGCTAATTTTTTGTATTTTTAGTAGAGATGGGGTTTCACTGTGTTAGCCAGGATAGTCTCCATTTCCTGACCTCATGATCCGCCCGCATCGACCTCCCAAAGTGCTGGGATTACAGGCATGAGCCACCACGCCTGCCCCCCCTCCTTTTTTTTTTTTTTTTTTTTTTACAATGATCCTTACACTGGATTCATTTATCTTCAAATAGCAGGCAGCCACAGCTGCTGACCTCAACATATGGCACATATCAAGCAATTATCTTTTTCTTGTAATATCATGACTCTTCTCTGTTTCTTGGAAGCACTTACAGCATTACTAGTGGCACTTCATATGGGTTCTATGGTGTTATTCAAAATGTATGGTATCACACCAAACATGATGAAAAATACTTGAGAACCACAAGAGATCACTTTTTACTGCAATATGCAATTTACTGGAGACTAAGTGCCCACATGGAGATGATTCACATCACATGGCTTTAAGGTGGCTGCTTGCAACACTTAAGCTTACCACAGTACCAACAGTAGGTGGTATGAAATTATTATAGGAGACAGACTTTGTATGATACCATAATGGTGAATACATGTCATGACATATTTGTCAAAATCTATGGACTGTACAACACCAACAGTGAACCCTATGGACTTTAAGTGATAACCATGTATCAATGTAGGTTCGTTGGTTATAACAAAAAATACCACACTGATGGGAGGTGTTGAGAATGGGGGAGGCCATCCAGGTTTTGGAGGAAGGCATATGGAAAATCTCTGTACTTTCTGCCTAATTTTGTTGTGAACCTAAAACCGCCCTAAAAAGTTAGTCTTTGGAAAAACACCTGACAATAGGGATTGGTGAGAGAAAGAATCAAATGGAAAAAGGAACTCATACATTAATAGTGGGAATGTTAACTAACAGTATAGGTGAGGCTATACCACCAAGTCCCAAAAAATTCACTTCTAGGTATGAACCAATAAAACCTCTTTCACACATTAACAGCACTGTTACAGCAACACTGTAGCATCTACCAACAGGAGAATGAAAATAGATTGTTTATAGTAATTGTTTTATAAACAAAGCTACAAATATCAAGCACAAATAAATTGCATAAATATGTTGAAGGTAAAAAGCAAGCTGTAGAATAATATATAGTATATAATACTTAAATACATTTCAAAATCAGGCAAAACAGTCAATTATTGACAAACTTATTTCATTTGCAAGTACAAAATACATCATTAAAATATGACACATTATCAACCATAAGATGTATTCTGATGTCAGAATGTTAAAATGTACACTTTAGCATTAATGAAATCCAGAAAATATTGTTTAGGGATATATGCACTAAAATTCTAAGGAAATATATGGGAATGATACTTTTCTAATCCATTATAGTGGTTACCTCTGCAGGAAGAGAGGAACAGAGGGAGCAATGATATGAGGGTGAGGTTAAAAATAATACAAGGTGGCCTATTATAAAAAAAAATAATACTTATGTGTTACTTATATACAAATTATCTCCAAAAAGGTAGCTGAGACATGTGATCCAGCAAAAGTAATACCACATCCCTTGTTGGAAGACGTTACCTTTTTTTTTTTTTCTTCTTTTTTTCCAAGACAGAGTGTTGCTCTGTCGCCCAGGCTGGAGTGCAGTGGCGCGATCTCGGCTCACTGCAACCTCCACCTCCTGGGTTCAAGCGATTCTCCTGCCTCAGCCTCCCGAGTAGCTGGGATTGTTACAGGCACGCGCCACCAAGCCAGTCTAATTTTTGTATTCTTAGTAGAGACGGGGTTTCACCATGTTGGCCAGGCTGCTCTCAAACTCTTGACCTCGTGATGCGCCCACCTCGGCTTCCTAAAGTGCTGAGATTACAGGCGTGAGCCACCACGCCGGGCCCAGACGTTACCCTTTTAATCCATGACCCTGTGCAAGCAGTGCTTTATACTACTTTGTCACAATTTAACAGCCGGGCGTGGCTGGCCAAAGGGCCTCCCAGGCACGGAAGCTGACCAAAGACTATCACAGGCTGAATGCCAAGATCTCATCCTTGGCCCCTGCGGTGTTAGCCATTACCACCATTACCAAGATGGTGGAGGAACACACAGGAGACGGATACGCAGCACGCGGTCACGCCATCTCACCAACCTGATGATGGCGTCACAGTCACACGGCCCGTCACAATCCTGCCTGAGGCACACACGGTAACGCACACACTGGTCACGCGCGGGCCCCCACAAACAAGCTATTCCAGCCACACAGATGCAAACCTCATAGCAACACAAGACAGAAGACACACGCTCTCCTGAGCAGGCTCGGAAGGCGCACCGGCAGACGCACGCGAACACACCCATAGGCAGCCCCAGACACAGACCGTCCTACAGCTCCCGGTTGGCACAGGCTGGCTTCTATGAAGCATGCAGCCCCCTACCTGGTTCTCCCGCATACAAGCAGCACCGCCTCGCACGTCCTCCTTCACCCTGAGAACACCGGGGTCGCAGCTCCATGGCCAGGCAGGACCGGCCCGCAGTGGCCTCTGGGTAATGACCCGATACAGGGGAAAGGCGGGAAACGCCTGGCGCGAAGAGCTCTGGGGCTCGTAGTTCGGAGGGCGAGGCCTGTGCAGTTATGCAAATCGCGTGCAGGCCCAGATACTTCCCAGAGCCACAGCCCCGCACTATCCCAGGGTCCAGCTGGAAGAACTAAGGCTGAGGCCCCAACCGCTGCCCCTGCACAGGGAAGGGGCGATGCGGGGAGAGGAGGAACGGAGGGCACGGAAGTCAGAGGTGGAAAGGAACAAGCTCTTCAGATGGAGGAAGGGAGGGTTCAAGGAGCTCCTGCTCACCACCTCAGCTCGAAAGTGTTACTGTGAGGAAGCCCCAGGGGTGGGAGGCTCCTCCTGGGAGAGGAGCGCCCTGAGGATGCATGTCCAAGGGGACGGACAAGCCAAGAAGTCAGATCTGCAGTGCACCTTAATTTGGGCAGCTCACTGCATCATAACGGTGCTCAGAGGCTGGAAGATAAAGTGGGAGGTTCAGTTTGTCCCAAGCCAGCCAGAGCAGGAGAAAGAGACCATGAGGACTTGAGGGAACAACAATGAAATGTCTCTTTGGAGGAGGTGGAACTCCTGACTCCCAGCTAGGATGGGAGAGGGAATTCTGTGTTAGGACAACCCATGATGCAAGTACAGTCTTTCATGGGTGTTGGGCCCCTGGGAGGGGCCATATTTAGGGATTTCGAACACCAGGGCTCACCAACCTTTATCCCAGGTGCTACCCAAGGCAAGGCAATGGCTTCCTGTGGCCAACATATGCTCAAATTTTCTGCAAGAGTTGGGGTATTCAACCTTTATCTTTGGGACCAGAATAAGCTAACTACCTGGATGGTGTGGAGGAAAGGATTGCCCTCTTGATGGCAGTGAGAAGGAAGGGTCAGCAAAAGGGACCAAGAACAAACGGTCCAGGTCATAGTGCTTCCCAGCCTTCATCATGGCACAACCAGAAAATGGTAGTATTTGTATGGCACACTGGAGCTGTAAAATTAGAGTATAGGTTAAGCTGACCCCAAAATACATATTCAGTGACCTGAATATCATATATTTATTTATACCTCGTGTAAAAATCTAGGGCTGAGCAGTCCAGGGCTGGTAGGATAGCTCTGCCTTCCAGAGTGAGTAGTATCCATCTTTGGGACAAAGGGGGATGTTAAAACTCTCAGCATCTCCCAGCCAGTAGGCAGAGGAAGCAGGCACAGTGCTTTCTAGGGTTGCAGATCAGAAATTACACTCATCCCTTTTGCACACATCTCATTTGTTAAACTGCACTTCATAAAAATTAGAAACTGTTGTGCATCACAGGACATTATGAAGACAGTAAAAAGATAGCCTAAAAAATGAAGGAAAATATTTGCAAATCAGATATAGGATAAAGGTCTATTATCTAATACACAGTAAGATCTTTTTATGACTCAACAACAAAAGACAACAAAATTAGACTTTGGGTAAAAGACATGAGTAGACATCTAGCCAAAGAAGATATACAAATGATCAATAAGCATATGAAAAGATGTTTGACCTCATTAGTCATTAGTGAAATGTAAATGAAAACCACAATAACGTACCACTTCACATCTACTAGAATGGCAATAATCAAAAAAAGGAAACTGAGTGTTAGTGAGGATGTGAAGATATTGGAAAACTGATACATTGCTGGTGGGAATGTAAAATAGTTTAGCCACTGTAGAAAACGATTTGGCAGTTCCTCAGAAAGTTAAACGTTGAATTAACATATGACTTAATGATTCTACCCCTAGGTATATACCCAAAAGAACTGAATACAAGAACATGCACACACATGTTCATAGCAGCACTATTTACAATAGCCAAAAGGTGGAAATAGCCCGGATGTCCATCAAGAGATGAATAAAGTTACCAGATTACCAAACAGATGAAAGTTCCCAAATAGACAAAATTACCAGTTGTGGTAATTCATGCAATGGAATATTATTCAGCCATAAAAAAAGAATGGAGTGTGTGTAACGCCACAACATGGATGAAGCTGCAAAATAAAGAAGGTAGATACAAAAGGTTACGTATTGCATGATTCAATTTATATGAAATACCTAAAATAAGTAAGTCCATAGAGATAGTACACAGATTAGTGGTCACTAGGGGAATAGAGGAAGGGGAGAATGGGGGAGAAAGTGCTTAATTGGTAAGAGGTTTTCCTTTGGAATGATGGAAATGTTTTGGAATTAGAAGTGGCTGCTGTGCAACACTGTGAATGTACTAAATGCCACTGAACTGTTCACTTTAAAATGATTACTTTCATATTATGTGATTTTTACTCAATAAATTATTTAAAAATGTAAATAGTCTAAACATCCCAATTAAGCAGAGATTTTCAGGCTGAATTAAAAAAAAACACCCAACTATATGATGCCTATGAGAAGCCCATTTTAAATACAAAGGTCATATTTAAATTACAAAGGTCATATTTAAATTATAATAAATAAGGTTATAATTATATTAAAAATATAAATACGTTAAAAGTAAAAAAAAAAAATAGAAAAAGATATAACAATGCTAATGCTAATTTTAAAAAGATGAAGTAGACCAGGTGCTGTGGCTTATGCCTGTAAATCTAATGCTTTGGGAGGCCGAGGCAGGAAGATCCCTTGAGCCCAGTTTAAGACCAGCCTGGGCAACACAGGCAGACCTCGTCTTTATAAAAAACCAAAAAATTAGCCAGGCATGGTAGCATGTGCCTGTGGTTCCAGCTACTCAAAAAGGTGAGGTGAGAGGATCACTCAAGCCCAGGGGTCAAGGCTGCAGTGAGCTGTGATCACGCCACTGCACTCCAGCCTGGGTGACAGAGCGAGACCTTGTCTGAAAAAAAATAAAATTACTAAGCTGGAGTAGACATACTACTACCAAAGTAGATTTGAGAACTAAGAATATTAACGGACAAAGAACGTCATTTTGTAATAAAGGCATCAGTTAACAGTACAGAACAATCCCAAACGTTTATGCATTTAGTAAAAAAAACTCCAAAACACATGAAGCAAAAACTGATGGAACAAAAAAAAAGGAATGGACAAATTCACAATTATAGCAGAGATTTCAAAACTATTCTCTCAAGAAACAGGCAAACAGTAGACTTGAACAAATTATTGCAACAGAATAGGAAATACATGAATGTACCCAAATATATCTAGTGATTAGGTATATGTTAAAGGTGACATTTCAAATATGTGGCAAATGTTGAATTATTTGTAAATGATCATTGAAAACTAGGTAACTGTATAGGGGTAAAGTTGGACTTGCACACACAAAAAAAATGAAAGAAAAAATGAAAGCAAAAACATAACAGGAGGAAATCATGGGAAAATTTAAAAATTATCTCAGGGATATGGTCTGAATGTCTGTGTTCCCTCCAAAATTTCTAGGTTAAAACCTAATCCCTAATGTGACAATATTAAGAGGTGAGGCCATGTATGGGATTAGGGCCCTTATAAAAGGACTTGAGGTTGGCCAGGCACGGTGGCTCACGCCTGTAATCCCAGCACTTTGAGAGGCCGAGGCAGGTGGATCACGAGGTCAGGAGTTCGAGACCAGCCTGGCCAACATGGCGAAACCCCGTCTCTACTGAAAATACAAAAATTAGCCGGGCGTGGTGATGGGCGCCTGTAATCCCAGCTACTCAGGAACCTGAGGCAGGAGAATTGCTGGAACCCACGAAGCAGAAGTTGCAGTGAGCCAAGATCGTGCCATTGCACTCCAACCTGAATGCCAAGAGCAAGACTCCATCTCAAAAAAAAAAAAAAAAAAAAAGACGAGGTTAAAGGAAGCTCTCTCTTGCTTTCTTACCCCTTTTGCCTTCTGCCATGTGAGGATGGAGCAAGAAGGCTCTCACTAGATGCCAGCACCTTGATCTTGAATTTCCCAGACTCCAGAACTATAAGAAATAAATTTCTGTTCTTTATTATTTACCTAGTCTGTGGTATTCTGTTAAAGAGGCAAAAAAGACTAAAATAAAGAAGCGGAGTGTGCTATTAAAAATCCCTAAAAATGTGGAAGGGGCGTTGGAATTGAGTAATGGGCAAACGCTGGAAGAATCTGGAGGAGCAGGCTAGGAAAAGCCTATATTGCCATAAATGAAGCATTAAGAGTGATACTGGTGAGGGCTCAGAAGACAAGAGCTATAGAGAGAGCCTACATCTTAGAGATTATTTAAGTGGTCATGAACAGAATGTCGGTAGAAATATGGACCATAAAGGCTATTCTGATGAGGTATCAGATGAAAATGAGGAATATCTTATCGGAAATTGGAGGAAAGGCCATCGTTGTTATAAAATGGCAAAAGACTTGGCTGAATTCTGTCCATCCCTGAGGGCTCTATCAAGGAAGAAGTTAATAGCAATGAACTAGGTAGGATATTTGGCAGAAAAAAAAAATATTGAAGGAGCTGCATGGCTTCTCTTAATTGCTCTTAGTAAAATGTGAGAAAAGAGAAAAAAATCGAAGACATAATTTATAATTAAAAGTGAAGCAGAATATAAAGATGTGAAAAATGTTCAGCTTGGTCATGTAAAGAATAAAAAAGGATATTTAGATGAAAACCAAGGGTGTGGCCAATTGGCTATTCAGTAAGATTAGTATGGCTAGAAGGAAGCCAGGTTCTGTTCATCAAAATAGTGGGAGGATGACCCCAAAGACATTTTAGAGATCTCTGAGGTTGCCATGCCCACCAAAGGCCCAGAGTAGCAGGGCTTTGAGGGCAGAAAGGTTTTGAGAAAAAGGCCAGTGTGCCCGTGGTACCCTGAGGCTCACTGTCCAGGGCTGCCTCGGGTCTCTGCTCCCTGCATTCCAGCACAGCACTCCGCTGCCTCTGCTGTGGCTCAAGCTGGCCCAGGATGTCATTCAGGTTGCTGCTCCAGAGGGCACAAGTGGTGAGCTTTGGTAATGGCCACATGGTGCTAATTCTGCAGGTGTGCAGTGCAAGAGCTGTGGAGGCGTGGCTTCCTCCACTTAGATTTCCAGCCTGGGAAAGTTGCAAGCATGCAACTTCAACGTGTGACAGCTGAAGAATGGGCTGCACCCAGCAAAGCTGTGGGGGTGGGGCTGCTCAGGGATTTGGGGGCCCAACTGCTTCCCTAGTGTGTAGAAAGTAGGACATGAAGTCAAAGATTATTCTCAAGACTAAAAATTTAATACTGTTTGCTCTTTTGTGTTTTGGACTTCGTTGAGACCTGTTACATCTTTCTTCTTTCCTATTTCTCCTTCGGAATCAAAATGTCTGCTCTATGCCATTGTATTTTGAAAGCACAAAACTTGTTTGATTTCATAGGCTTACAGCTGGAGGTAGATTTGCCTCAGAATGAATTGTGCCTTGAGTCTCACCTAGATCTGATCTGGATGAGACTCTGGACTTTAGACTTTTGAGATGATGCTGGGATGAGATTTAGGGGCTATTAAGAGAGAATTAATATATTTTTCATGTGAGAAAAACAAAATTTCTGGGGGAGGGGGTGCTACAGGTAGAATGCTATGGTTTGAATGTGTATGTCCCCTTCAAAATTCATAGGTTAAAATCTTATCTCCAATGCTATAGTATTAAGAGGTGGGGACTTTAAGAGGTAATTAAGTCATGAGGGCAAAGTCCTCATGGATGGGATTAGGGCCCTCATAAGAGGGATTGAGGTTGAAGGGAGCTCTCTCTTGCTATCTTGCCCCTTCTGCCTTCTACCATGTGAGGATGCAACAAGAAGGCCCTCATCAGATGCCAGCATCCTGATCTTGGACGTCCCAGACTTCAGAATTATGAGAAAATAAATTTATATTCCTTTTAAATTACTCATCTCAGGTATTCTGTTATAGCAGCACTAAACGAACTAACACACCCAAGATGCAGAGGGCCTTTTAAACGTGAATCAAAACTAAGAAGCCTTAAAGGAACAAATTGGCAAATTAGATAATATAAAAGTCAATTTTTCATGGCAAAAGGACCATAAACAAATTCAAAAGACAAACAGCAAACTGGGAGAAAATAGTTGCAAGTCACACAAAGTGCTCATTTCCCTGCTATATGAGAAAAACCCTAGAGTCCAGTTGAAAATTGGGCAAAAATATCATGAGAGTTCACAGAAAAGAAGTGCAAACTCATTCAGAATAAGAAAAAAGCCCCAAATTAAAACTACATTGGGAAATTGTGTTCTACCTATCAAATTGATAAAAATCCAATAGTTGGTTGGCTTGAGCTAACAGACAAGGACTGAGAATACCTTTTCTTTTTATTTTTTTCTTTTTTTCTTTCTTTCAAGACAGAGTCTCGCTCTGTTGCCCAGGCTGGAGTGCAGTGGCGTGATCTTGGCTCACTGCAATTTCCACCTCCCAGGTTCAAGCGATTCTCCTGCCTCAGCCTCCCAAGTAGCTTGGACTACAGGTGCACGCCACCATACCCAGCTAATTTTTGTACTCTTGGTAGAGACAGGGTTTCACTATGTTGGCCAGGATGGTCTCGATCTCTTAACCTAGTGATCCGCCAGCCTTGGTCTCCCAAAGTGCTGAGATTACAGGTATGAGCCACCACGACTGGCCTCCATATACTTTTTTTTTTTTTTTTTTTTTTTTTTGAGACGGAGTCTCGCTCTGTCACCCAGGCTGGAGTGCAGTGGCGCAATCTTGGTTCACTGCAATCTCTACCTCTCAGGTTCACGCCATTCTCCTGCCTCAGCCTCCTGAGTAGCTGAGACTACAGGGGCCCGCCACTATGCCAGGCTAATTTTTTGTATTTTAGTAGACATGGGGTTTCACCGTGTTAGCCAGGATGGTCTTGATCTCCTGATGTCATGATCCACCCATCTCGGCCTCCCAAAGTGCTGGGATTATAGGCATGGGCCACCAAGCCTGGCCTGGCCTCCATATGCTTTAAAAATAAACATGACAGTTATGAAAATTGATCACATATGAGGCAGTAAACGAAGCCTCATTCAGTTCCAAAGAATAAATGTAAACATCGGACTATCCAGCAATAGCATTAGAAAAAGATAGCCAAGCCTTTTAAATTAAAAAAAATACATAAATTACAAAACATGAAAATGAATAACAATGAAAACATTAAATGCCAAAATTGTGGGACATAGCTTATGTAGTACTTAGAGGAAAATTACAGCTTTAAATACATTTATCAAGAAAAATAAAAACCAAATTCTCAGTTTACAAGTATGGAATACGAGAATAGAGCACACTAAAAGAAACAAAAAAGAAATTATAAAGATAAAGAAATCAATAAAATAGAGAATTAGAAAAAAATAAGAGAAAAGGATAACAAAACTGATACAGGGTTTTGAAAAGATCGATGATCAATAAGTTACATAAACCTCTGTTGGCCGGGCGCGGTGGCTCAAGCCTGTAATCCCAGCACTTTGGGAGGCCGAGACAGGCGGATCACGAGGTCAGGAGATCGAGACCATCCTGGCTAACACAGTGAAACCCCGTCTCTACTAAAAAATACAAAAAACTAGCCGGGCGAGGTGGTGGGCGCCTGTAGTCCCAGCTACTCGGGAGGCTGAGGCAGGAGAATGGCGTAAACCCGGGAGGCGGAGCTTGCAGTGAGCTGAGATCCGGCCACTGCACTCCAGCCTGGGCGACAGAGTAAGACTCCGTCTCAAAAAAAAAAAAAAAAAAACCTCTGTTAAGGCTGATATTCAAAAAATGAGCAAAGATTCAAATAAGAAAATGAAAAAGATACAAATAAGAAACAAAGTTAAAATAATAAAAATATTATAAAGGACTATTTGTAAGAAAAGTTGATAACCTAACAAAATGAATATATTTGAATTAACCTAATAAACTGAAGTCATATATAGAGACATTCCTTCCGGGAAAAAGAAAAAAAGTCTCAAGGCCAGATGGATTTATAACTAAATCTTAACTTTTATGAATGGAGTTGATAAATTATTTGATAAGGGATAAACAGGGTAAGAATAAACACTTCATAGAAAGTGTCCAAATGAGTGACAAGTATACAGAGATGTGCTCTAATTCACCAGTAGTCCATAAAAATGCAAACTAACACATTCAAGAACGAGTGTTTGCAAGGATGTAGAAAGAGGTGCTGCTGGTGAGAATGTAAACAGTTGCAGCCATTCTAGGAAGCAATCTAGT
The DNA here is from genome assembly GCF_043159975.1 of Macaca nemestrina. Classification (NCBI taxonomy): domain Eukaryota; kingdom Metazoa; phylum Chordata; class Mammalia; order Primates; family Cercopithecidae; genus Macaca; species Macaca nemestrina. The sequence goes on along the minus strand of NC_092144.1, from coordinate 46,577,249 downwards.
TGTTCCTGGTAACATTGAGTGTACAAAAAAACTCTTTATCCCACTATCCAATTGCCAGGCAAATAGTCTAATCTAGTTCCAGTCTGCAAGAATATTCTCTGTGGTGGCCAGGAGTTGTATCCATCACTACAGGAATAGATAAGTAAAATGTAGTAAATATAGACAGTGAATTACTACACAAATGTTAGAAGGGATGAACAGTATTAGAGCACTGTGCACAGAGAAACACGAAAAATCTAAAAATCAGTTCTCACTAGGAAAACATGAATTTGTAGCATAGTACCATTCGTACTATGGGAATACACATTCATTTAAGAATGCATATCAAACATACCTGTGTGTTTGCCTATGAAGAACAGGAACTGGGAATGATGGAGGGAGGAACCAAGAAATTGGTGTGACAGTAAATTATTTTGATAATGTACTATGAATTGAAGTCTTAAAAAAAAAATCAATGCAAAATGAAAAAAAAAAACAAAACAAAACCAAGACCTCTGCCTATCTTTTTCTTTTCCTGGTCTCTGTTAATAAAAGTCAGCATCTTGGCTGGGTGCCTGTAATCCCAGCCCTTTGGGAGGCTGAGGCAGGTGGATCAACCGAGGTCAGGAGTTTGAGACCAACCTGGACAACATAGTGAAACCTGGACTCTGCTAAAAATATAAAAATTAGCCGGGCATGGTGGCAGTGATTGTAATCCCAGCTATTCAGGAGGCTGAGGCAGGAGAATCGCTTGAACCCAGGAGGTGGAGGTTGCAGTGAGCCGAGATTGCACCACTGCACTCCAGCCTGGGAGACAGAGCGAGACTCTGACTCAAAAAAAAAAAAAAAAAAAAAAAAAAAGAGTCCTAACAGTCTCAAATATCAAGGCTGGGTGTGGTGGCTCACACCTATAATCCCAGCACTTTGGGAGGCCGAGGCTGGCGAATCACCTGAGGTCAGGAGTTCAAGACCAGCCTGGCCAACATGGCGAAAACTTGTCTCTACTAAAAACACACAGACAAAAAATTAGCCGGGTGGGGTAGCAGGTGCCTATAATCCCAGCTACTCGGGAGGCTGAGGCAGGAAAATCACTTGAACCCAGGAGGCAGAGGTTACAGTGAGCCGAGATTGTGCCATTACACTCCAGCCTGGGCAACAAGAGTAAAACTCCATCTTGAAAAAAAAAAAAATACATATATATCCAGAGGGAGCTCTTAAGAGACTCTGGAGCTGCAGCTACCACTCCAGGATCAGAAAGATGGGCTGGGGCCACTGCTGTTTGGGACTCAACCCATGTATGTAGAGGCAGGACATGGGCTGAATTCACAATTCCGTCCCCTATGAGTAGCTGGCTTTCAGGGACACAGTCCAACTCTTGTGCTTGATTTTATCATTAATAATAACCCCATTGTTAACTGTTTACAAATTACAGTCTTTCAATTAATCCTCACAAAAAATCAAAAGGCTAGAATTATTATTCCAGTATTACAGATGACTAAACTGAGCCTGAATCACTTATTCGAGATCTCCTGACAAAGAGTTGACATCCATATGTAGGTCTAACTCCAAAGTCCCTACTTGTCCCAATATCCAAAGAGCTGATCCTTTCACTACTCTTTCTCGAAGAATATGTGAGGAATTACTGTGTAAATGCCTAAGAAAGCTGTCCAGGAAGGTGACTTATTCCTCTGTTAGTGAAGTATCGCCACCTCATGGCTTCCAGCAATCTACTTTTCTCCACCAGCCAATCTATTACCTCCCTGTCTCGAGTTTTGTGAATAAAGTTGAAAATCTTAGTAGTGTATAACAAAATATATTGAGACAGAACTAGAAATTAGCATGAAACCATGTTCTAAAATGGAAACATTTTTTTCCCCAGCGATCTCTAAAAGGGGCTCAATCATAATGGCAGCAATTTTGTCCAAAATTCAAGTACTGGAGGGAGCAAGGGGTTTTCTTAAAGTAATCCCCAGTGGCTAAATTCTGACAATTAAGCATCAACATTAAATACACTATAATTAAGTGAAATTTGTTTAGATCTTAAAAGGCCATAAATTCATCTGAGTCAAGTGTTAAAATGTAACACATAAATATGTAGACATGATAAAATGAGAATAAATTAGTAAGTATAAAGTGTAAATGTATATATACTACTAAAGATTTCCTTCCCATTAGTTATAAAGGCATATAAATGTGTCTATAGGTGGGCATATATATGTAGTTTGGATAGATGGATGGATGAGTAGGTAGGTAGGTAGATAGATAGATAGATAGATACATACATACATACATACATACATACATACATAGATACATCGATCTCTCTCTCTTCACTCAAAAGTTAACTTCAGAAGAGGCCTTCCCTGGCTCCCCATCCCTTCCTTCACCTCTTTCACCTTGGAATTTACTTTCTTACCTATTATATATTTTACTTACATGTCTTTTTCTTTGTCTTCCTCATTAGAAATTAGCTCTCTGAAGGCAGGAATTTTTGTCTGTTTGGTTCACTGCTGTATCTCCGTTGCTTAGATTAGAACAAAGCCTGGCACACAGTAGGCACTTAATACAAAAAATTTAAATAAAATACACATCTTCAGATGCACATACACACACATAAACAGAAACCTCTAGATGATCCCAATAATAATCAAATATTAATAAAGCATAAATTTTCACTAATCCTAAGAGATCAGGTCAATATATCACAAGACAATGGGTTGTACAGTTGAACAGAAACAAAATTTAGTACCTCATTGTGAGGAGAAACATCAGATTGTAAAATACAAACACTTATGCTAAAGACATGGGTATAAAAGATTTTATCAACATTACAAGTGAAGTTTAACTGTATAAACAGAGAATGAACCAGTGGCTTAGGTTTACATCACTCTGGAGGATGAAATCAGGTGCCAAACTTAGATCAAATATCAATTAGTAGCTGTGCACAGTGGCTCATCCCTATATTCTCAGCACTTTGGGAGGCTGAGATGGGCAAATCACTTCAGGCCAGGAGTTCGAGACCAGCCTGGGCAACTGGTGAAACCCCATCTCTACAAAAAAATGCAAAACTTAGCCAGGTGTGGTAGAGCACACCTCTAGTCCCAGCTACTCAGGAGGCTGAGGTGGGAGGGTCGCTTGAACCCAGGAAGTTGAGGCTGCAGTGAGCCATGATTTTGTCACCGCATTCCAGCCTGGGTAACAGAGTGAGAACTTGTCTCAAAAAAAAAAAAAAAAAAAAAATCAATTAGTGAGTAACTCAGACTCTTCTTACTGGTCTGAGTCATTCTTCAAGCTTGGTAAGTTTACTGTAACCTTGTGAAACTTTCTGAAATAAATTCTTACTCAGTGCTTGGAAATTATAAAAATAAATATCCCTATATCTCCAGGAAATAGTTTAAAAAAATAAAGAAATGATGACATGAATTAAGCCTATTAATATATTTCAGATTAGATGTAACATAAGTTTGGAAATTATTATTATTATTTTTTTTTTGTGACGGAGTCTCGCGCTGTGTCACCCAGGCTGGAGTGCAGTGGCGCGATCTCGGCTCACTGCAAGCTCCGCCTCCCAGGTTCACGCCAATTCTCCTGCCTCAGCCTCCGAGTAGCTGGGACTACAGGCGCCCGCCACCACGCCCGGCTAGTTTTTTGTATTTTTAGTAGAGACGGGGTTTCACCATGTTAGCCAGGATGGTCTCTATCTCCTGACCTCGTGATCCACCCGCCTCGGCCTCCCAAAGTGCTGGGATTACAGGCTTAAGCCACCGCGCCCGGCGGAAATATTTTATAATCATATTTGTTTCTGTTCAAGGTTTGAAGTATTGAGTCACGAAATCTATTATAATCTGTTAAAGGGAATTTGAATATTTATGAAAAATAATTTTCAGATTGTATTAGATATAGGTATAAACTGAATATTAAACAAATTATGAGAGTAGTAGTCACTGTTTCACTGTTTAACATATAAATCCTTCATTCTTTCCTCTTTCATTTGTTCTGTTTTTATAGATGCTCTTCAGGCAATGCCCAGTATTCTTACTGGTTCTGACTGTTCAAATGGCCCAGCTGCCAAAGCACCAGTTTATTTCCCTACATCCATTCAGATAAAAAAGAAATGTATTGCCCCACACTTTCATCTTCCTCATTACTCCCAATAATGGAAATGATTTAGTCTCTAAAAATTTTAGGCATTAACTGCTTTAGTTTTACCATTTGTTAAAAATGACTCATTCTTTCTGCCAGCCATATCTTTGTCTGATATCTCTAGCTGCAAAGAAGTTATCCATAAACTTCTTAAACCAAATTTATTTACTTATTTATTTAGAGAAGGAGTTTTGCTCTTGTTGCCCAGGCTGGAGTACAATGGCACACTCTTGGCTTACTACAACCTCCACCTCCCGAGTTCAAGCGATTCTCCTGCCTCACCCTCCCAAGTAGCTGGGATTACAGGCATGCGCCACCATACCCGGCTAATTTTGTATTTTTAGTAGAGACAGGATTTCTCCATGTTGGTCAGGCTGGTCTCAAATTTCCAACTCAGGTGATCTACCCGCCTCGGCCTCCCAAAGTGCCAGGATTACAGGCGTGAGCCACCGCACCCAGCCTTAAACCAAATTTACAGCCCACCCTCAAAAGACCTCATTTACAATTTAATTTTATTATATTCTGCCACAGAATATGTTTAGACCCATACTGAAAGAAGAAAATCAAGTAATTCCTTGAAGATGAAGAGTCATTCATTAAACAAATGAAACCATTATTCCCTTAGCTTTCCATTCTCTCTTTACAGGTACATGGTGAGTCAGTGTGACAAATGATTTCAACTCCTTAAGGGGAAGCCCGTTAAAGAATTTTACTTGGTGAATTTTAAAATATTCATATTGTGAAAAAAACTAAGAAACACTAAAATAATTTTATCGACAAATAAAATGTAACAATTATCTCAGTTTTATGAAGGCTGTGTATTCAACTTTGAAAAACTTGTTATATCATAAGGTTTCTCCTCAGTATAAATAATTATGTCACAAAAAAAATTAAGGCTTTCTCTTATGTATAGCAAACATAGAATGTGTGAATCAGCACTCTAATTCCATGAGGCAAAAATCTAATCCAAATTAAGAAAAAATAAATAAAAGGAAATTTATTGGATCACAAAAAATGAAAAAGGATGGTGTAGCTGTCAGGAATGACTGGATCCAGGAGATCAAACAATATCATCAGATTTCTGTCTCTTGTCTCCATTTTCCTCTGTTAGATTTCTCTTTGGGAAAGCTTTCCTCATGAGTGGCAAAAAGGCTCCTGGTGAGTTTTTAATCTTATTAAATCCTTGAAACTTGCAATTCCAGAAAAAAATCTCTTACTACCCATAGGAATACTCGCAAAGGACTTCATTGATCCAGACAGGGCCATTTGCCAATCCCTTATCACTAGGTTGGGGGAAATAATTGGCCAGCCTGTGACCAATCCACTACTGTCCCTGATTAACAGTTTCACCAGAATCATATGCATTGAGGGTGGGGTAAGCCAGGTACAGAACAGATCAAAAAGTAACAGATGTGGCCGGGCATGGTGGCTCACACCTATAATCCCAGCACTTTGGGAGGCAGATCACCTGAAGTCAGGAGTTTGAGACCAGCCTGACCAATATGGTGAAACCCTATCTCTACTAAAAATACAAAAATTAGCCAGGCATGGTCACAGGCACCTGTAATCCCAGCTACTCAGGAGGCTGAGGCAGGAGGATTGCTTGAGCCCAGGAGGCAGAGGCTGCAGTGAGCCAAGATTGCACCACTGCACTCCAGCCTGGGCAACAGAGAGAGGCTCTGTCTAAAAAAAAAAAAAAAAAAAAGTAACAGATGTCTACTACTGAGCTACTTCAAATAATGGATACTCATGAACTGAAATATGAACTACATTCAAAGAATTACTAACCAAGAAGAACTCACTAATATTCAATAAGGACTGAGTGGTAACCAAATGTTTTCTTTCCTATACTTGTTATAATCAGAGCGTTTCTCTATTATGAATTCTTTGATGTCGTCTAAGGGCTGAAACACAGCTAAAATTATTCCCACATTCATTACATTTATAAGGTTTTTCTCCAGCGTGAATTCTCTGGTGTAGTCTTAGGGACAAGATCTGATGAAAAGCCTTCCCACATTCATTACATTCATAGGGTTTCTCTCCAGTATGAATTCTTTGATGTTGATTAAGATATGAGCCACAACTGAAGGCCTTCCCACATTTGTTACATTCATAGGGTTTCTCTCCTGCATGACTTCTCTTATGGTGAATTAGAACTAAAGCATCACTGAAGGCTTTCCCACATTTACTGCATTCAAATGGTCTCTCTCCAGTGTGAATTCTATGATGTCGATTAAGTTGTGAGTCAGTCCTAAAAAACTTCCCACATTTGATGCACTCATAGGGCTTTTCTCCGGTATGAATTCTCTGATGTTGATTCAGGTGTGAGCGATAGCCAAAGGTCTTCCCACATTCACTACATTTGAAGGGTTTCTCTCCTGTGTGAATTCTTTGATGCAGAGTAAGGGCTATCCGTCTGCTGAAGGCTTTTCCACACTGATTACATTCGTAGGGTTTCTCTCCCGTGTGAATCCTCTGATGTTGATTAAGGTGAGCACTCTGTCTGAAGGCTTTGTTACATTCTTTACATTCATATGGTTTCTCACCTGTGTGAATTCTCTGATGTTCAACAAGGAAGGCATAACGGCTAAAGGCCTTCCCACATTCATTGCATGCAAACGGTTTCTCTCCAGTGTGGATCCTCTGGTGTTGAGCAAGGTGAGCACTCTGTCTGAAGGCTTTGTTACATTCCTTACATTCATAAGGCTTCTCCCCAATATGAGTCCTTTGATGTTCACTGAGAAAGAAGCCATGGCTAAAGGCTTTTCCACAGTCATTGCATGCGTATGGTTTCTCTCCACTGTGAATTCTCTGAGGTTGAGTAAAGAATGAGTAACAGCTAAAGGCATCACCACATTCACTGTATCCATGGGGTAATTTTCCAAAATGAGTTGTCTGATGTTGAGCAAGTAATGAGTGGAAACTTAAGAGATTTGAAAAATCATTACTTTCATAAGGTTTCTCACCAAGAGGAATTCCTGTATCTTTACTAAAGTATGTACTCTGGTTGAATTCTTCACATTCATTACCTATCAAAGATTCCTTCTCAGCACGGAGTCTTTTATATTCAATTATGACTGAATTTTGGGGGAAGAGTTTATCATAAATATCAAATTTATGTACTTGCTCTATGGTAGGAACTTTCTGTTGCATTAAAAATACTGATTTCCGGGGTATGCTTCTCCCAAAATTACTAAATTCATTGTGTCTTTTCCCAGTAGAGATTTTCTTAACAGCTGTCACTTGCATGAAATGCCTCTCCGCATTTCCCTCATGTAGCTCAAATTCACCCTTACATTTCCAGGCTTCTCTGAAACTGGAGCATTCAAGGCCATGACTTGTTAGCCTTTCCATTATCATCTCCTGGGATATTTCATCTTCATCAATGAACCATTTTGGAGATAATTCCTTGATTTCACACCAAGACTCCCAGTCTGAAAAATATCAAGAAAGGAAATGTCTCCTTTGTTCCTTTGCTATGAGGAAGAAAATTGTTATAGAAGAAATGGAAGAATTTAACTGGGGGGAAGGAGGGTAGAAAGTATGTGATTCTAATAGCCCAAATATGGCCATGCGATATGATCAAAAGACAATGGAAGCACAAAGAATAAAGAGAGCTGAGAAGGGAAGGTATATGTGTTGATGGTAGTAGAAGGTGGTAGTTGGGGAAACAGGTAAAACGCAGGTCATCAAAAGGTAGGCAAAGCTAAATGCTAACAAGATAAAGAATTGAGGATGTCTGATTAGATCACAGCCAGTTTCCCTGCCTCTAGTCTTTAAAGCCTCCAGTTCATCCTGCACTGGTATTCATAAGACTGAAAACTTCATGAGGGCAGGGACTGATGTTCACTCCTTTTTCTTCTACTGTTGCACCCAATGCCTTGGACAGTGTCAGCATGTTGTTAAATGGATGACTGCTGCCAGATTAATCTCATGGCATCTTTTCCCACTAATGCTGTTCAACAACTTCTAAGATTTTTATCAGGGTCCAGGGAAAATTTACATATATTTTTTCTCAGTGACTAAAATAAACCTATCCTTTGTTAGGTCCATCAGCTTTTCTCATCATTCAGGGAAAATGATGCCTATTGAGAAGATACGTGATACTTTCAGGAGAGGATATTGGTTGGAGTAAGGTAGAAAGAAAACTATTTTTTAGAAGATGATCTCAAAAAATGAGAAAGTCCTTTTCACACCACAATAATCAGCCAATATGTTCAAATACATAGAACCTCTTAGTAGGTCCAAAGTACCTACTGAAGGCGGGAAAGCCTGACACAAGGTCTTTCTACCTTTTGTAAATTCTGAGAGCTCAAGCCTGTGCAGATGATAATTCCATGTGGCACACAATGAAGGATAAGCTAATATGATATAGATTATTACAGATATAAGTGTCAGGAAAAAAGAGATCAAAACTCACTAGCTTACTTAAGGAATCATTCTTGGAGAATATGAGCTTGGTGTTCAAGGCTATAATCAGGATTCCAAAATATAGTGACTATTCAGTGACAGACACATTTTCATGTTTAGATGTGGTTAGGGATTATTTTAGAACTACATATTTTGGCATTTGGAGGTTAAATGGATACAGTCTTTGCCATAACAGTTTCTCATCTGTTGAAAAGTAAAGCTATCTCCAGTATAGGTCAGAACGAAATTGAAAAGGAAGTATTATTCATCTGTATCTTTCTTCTTTCCAATACACCCTTCACCCAAGGAAAGCCTCATCCCTATCAGTCTGTCCTAAGCACCGCCTTGGATTTTCTTACCTGTCTTTACCCAGGCCTGAGAGGCCTTGTTCGCCTATCCTTTGTTAGGTCCATACCATTCATTCTTTCCCTGGAAATACAACTACTTCTGTTCCCTCACTTGCCTGGATCTCATCTCTCGTAGGCATCACCTGAAGCCACTATACTCCATCTTACCAAAAATAAGTCTTTACTCCAGGCAAATAGCAGATTTATACAATAACTAACTTAATGCTGAATAAAAGAAGCCTGATGGGAGAAGACTAGATATTTTCCAACATGGGAGACTCTGAGATGCCTGAAGCTCCAACCACTATCTTTACACATAGACTTACAGATTGGATCCCCTTGATTAAAAGACTGTATGCTATCCAATATGGTAGCCACTAAGTATATGCAGCAATTTAAATTTAAATAACATTTTTAAAAGTCAGTTCCTTAGTCACACTAGCCACATTTTATGTACCCAAAGCCAAATGTGGGTAGTGGCTACTGTATTAGAAAGCACACATATAGATTATTTCCATCATCACAGAAAGTTCTACTAGAGGCTGAGCATGGGGGTTCCTGCCTGTAATCCCAACACTTTGGGAGGCCGAGGCTGGTGGATCACTTGAGGCCAGGAGTTCAAGGCCAGCCTGGCCAACACGGTGAAACCCCGTCTCTACTGAAAATACAAAAATTAGCTGGGCACGGTGGCTCACATCTATAATCCCAGCTACTCAGGTGGCTGAGGCACGAGAATCCCTTGAACAAGGAGGCGGAGGTTGCAGTGAGCTGAGATCATGCCACAGCACTCAGCCTGGGCGACAGAGCGAGACTGTCTCAAAAAAAAAAAAAAAAAAAAAAAAGTAAGTTCTACTAGACAGAACTGGACAGAGATCCACATTAATATGACAAAGATCTTATGGTAAATGAGGAAACAACAGAAAAACAGGGGAAAGAGTCCGTTAAAGGGAGAGAACAGAGTTTTGAAAAGAGAAAATGGATAGTGGTAAGAACTATCTTATACATCTCAATAAGCTGAGGAATATGAAAATGAAAAAGGGTACCTGCATTTAGCTAAACTAGAGGGGTAGAAGCCAGATTGCAAGTGATAAGACAGTGGAAGAGAACCTGAGGTGAAGGCAGCGAGTTGAGATGACAACTGCTATGTAAGTAATTGGAAGAGAGAAGGGAGTATGGTTGGCAAGAACACAAAAAAAGTCCTATAAAATGCTATGAAATTCTTCTAAGCAAGATTTAAATGAATCAATGTAATATATAATTGCAAGAAAACAAAAAAATAATATATGCATACATTTTTACCACAGGTTAATTTATATCAGGTCAGTTTCAACCAGAATTCCATAAGGATTTTATTTCCAAACTTAAGAAAATTATTTTAAAGAAACTTGGACAAAAGTAATCAATAATATAAAAGAAAATTATGAACAAAAAAAGAACATTCCAAAACCAATAATAGGACCTAAGCTCTTGCATTTTATACCTTTCTTCCATCAAAATCTCCGTGAAAGAACTCAACCAGGGTTGACTTGTAAAATTATTTATCATTGTGGAAAAGGTCAAGAAAAAATATCCAGAGAAACACACTTAGAGCATTAAAACCTGCAAGACACAGAGAACACAGTGAAGGGGAGCACGGCCTCCTCACTACCATCCTGACCACATCTGGTTGAAGGGAATGAATTTGACATCAACCTTGAAAACTTGCGTGTGGGAGAAAACACCACAAAGTCAAAAGGCAAGGGACAATCTGAGAAAAAACAACTAAAACATGTATTATAGAAAAATGAATAATGTCCAGAAAAAGACACATTCTCCAAAATGCAAGTATGCCAGCAATCCCAACAGTTTGGGAGGCTGAGAAGGGAGGATCGTTTGAGCCCAGGAGTTCTATACCAACCTGGGCAACACAGTGAGACCTCATCTCTACAAGAAAAATAAACAAAAAATCTAACCAGGTGCAGTGGTGCACACGCTGAGGTGGGAAGATTACTTGAGTTCAGGAGGTAGAGGCTGCAGTGAGCCAAGATCATGCCACTGCGCTCCAGCCTGGGCAACAGAGTGAGAACCTGTCTCAAAAAACAAAACAAAAAAATGTATGAGCAGGTAATTCACAGAAGAGAAAAACTTTATAGACAATGCATTCCTGGACAGATGCTCAGTAATATCACTAGTAAATTAAAACCATAAGAGCATTTCCCTTCCTCGTGTCAGCAGAAATTTCAGTTAGACAATATTAAGGACAATATCAAAAACTTAAGTTGAAGAATATCAAGAGAGGAAGGAAAAGCCATTCTCAGACACTGTCATTGTTAGTACGAGCATAAACTGATACAATCACTTCCCAGAACAAGTTGAGTATCTTGTAAATTAAAACATGCACTTCCATGTTCCAGCAATTTTACTTCAAGGTACACATTGTGTTGTTTGTTTTGTTTTGTTTTGAGACAGGGTCTTGCTCTGTCACCTCGCCTAGGCTGGAGTCCAGTGGCACTATCATAGCTCATTGCAGCCTTGAACTCCCAGGCTTAAGTGGCCCTCATACCTCAGTCTCCTGAGTAGCTGGAACAATAAGCACACGGCACCATGACAGGCTCATTTTTTTATTTTTATTTTTTATTTATTTTATTTTTTTATTTTTTTCCGAGATGGAGTCTTGCTCTGTCGCCCAGGCTGGAGTGCTGTGGCACAATCTCGGTTTACTGCTACCTCCGCCTCCTGAGTTCAAGCAATTTTCCTACCTCAGTCTCCCGAGTAGCTGGGATTACAGGTACACACCACCACGCCTGGCTAATTTTTGTATTTTTAGTAGAGACAGGGTTTCACCATGTTGGCCAGGCTGGTCTCGAACTCCTGGCCTCGTAATCCACCTACTTCAGCCTCCCAGAGTGCTGGGATTACAGGCATGAGCCACCACACCCAGCCTGAAAGTGCTTTTTAAAAACTATAAAACCCAGAAAATATAACATAAGACAATATATAGGATTAAGCCCAAATTTATCAGAAATGTAATTAGACTTTCACCTATTAAAATGAAAAGATAATCAGACTGGTTTATAAAGTAAAACTCAAATCTGTATTGCATATAAGCCCTATACTTAAAGTTATCTTAAAAAGTTGAAAATAAGGCCGGGCGCGGTGGCTCAAGCCTGTAATCCCAGCACTTTGGGAGGCCGAGACGGGCAGATCACGAGGTCAGGAGATCGAGACCATCCTGGCTAACACGGTGAAACCCCGTCTCTACTAAAAAATACAAAAACTTAGCCGGGCAAGGTGGCGGGCGCCTGTAGTCCCAGCTACTTGGGAGGCTGAGGCAGGAGAATGGCGTAAACCCGGGAGGCGGAGCTTGCAGTGAGCCGAGATCTGGCCACCGCACTCCAGCCTGGGTGACAGAGCGAGACTCCATCTCAAAAAAAAAAAAAAAAAAGTTGAAAATAGGCCAGGCACGGTAGCTCACGCCTGTAATCCCAGCACTTTGGGAGGCCAAGGCGGGTGGATCACAAGGTCAGGAGTTCAAGACCAGCCTGGCCAATATGGTGAAACCCCGTCTGTACTAAAAATACAAAAATTTTGTATTTTTATACAGTGTACAAAAGTGTACAGGCACACACCTGTAGTCCCAGCTACTTGGGAGGCTGAGGCAGGAGAATCACTTGAACCCAGGAGGTGGAGGTTGTAGTGAGCTGAGACCACAAAAACTGCACTCCAGCCTGGATGACAACAGCAAAACTCTGTCTCAAAAAAAAAAAAAAAAAAAAATCAGTCAGGCGTGGTAGCTCACACCTGTATAATCCCAGCACATTGGCAGGCCAAGGAGGGTGGATCACCTGAGGTCAGGAGTTTGAGATCAGTCTGGCCAACATGGCGAAACCCTGTCTCTACTAAAAATACAAAAATTATCTGGGCATAGTGTTGAGCACCTGTAATCCCAGCTACTCGGGAGGCTGAGGCAGGAGAATCACTTGAACCCAGAAGGCGGAGGTTGCAGTGAGGCAAGATCACACCATTGCACTCCAGCCTGGGCGACAGAGCACGACTCCATCTAAAAAAAAAAAAAAAAAAAAAAAAAAAGCATGAAAACTCAAGGAAACACATTCTCCCATAGAGCCTTAGGAAGGAATGTACACTGCTGACATCTTGATTTTAGCTCTGTAAGACCTAGTTTTTACTTCTGACCTCCAGAGCTATAATAAATTTGTGTTGTATTAAGTCACTAAATGTGTGCTAATTTATTACAGCAGAAAAAAAAAACTAAGCAGACAACTTTTCTGGAGGGGAATGTAGCAATTCCTTATAAAACTACATATGTATGGCCAGGTGTGGTTGCTCATGCCTGTAATCCCAGCACTCTGGGAGGCTGAAGTGGGTGGATCACAAAGTCAGGAGTTCGAGACCAGCCTGGCCAATATGGTGAAACCCCATCTCTACTAAAAATACAAAAATTAGCCAGGCGTGGTGGTACAAACCTGTAGTTCCAGCTGTTCAGGAGGCTGAGGCAGGAGACTCACTTGAACCCAGGAGGAGGAGGTTGCAGTGAGCCGCGATTGGGTCACTACACTCCAGCCTGGTGACAGAGCGAGACTCTTGTCTAAAAAAAAAAAAAAAAAAAAAAAAAAAAAGTGTATATGCACTCACTCAGCAATTCCACATCTACGAATCCATGCTGAAGATACAGCCTCAACAATAAAAAATATATATAAGTTCAAGGTTATTCATCACATCTTTTGCAACTGTAAAATATTGCGAACACTAAATGACCATACATTAGTGTAGTTGAATAAATTATGATAACGGGTACATAATGAAGTATTATGAAGCAGTCAAAAAATGAAGAAGGGCAGGGCATGGTGGCTCACTCCTGTAATCACAGCACTTTGGGAGGCTGAGGCAGGCATATCACTCGAGATCAGAAGTTCAAGACCATCCTGACCAACATGGTGAAACGTTTTCTCTACTAAAAATACAAAAATTAGCTGGGCATGGTGGTGCATACCTGTAGTCCCAGCTACTCAGGAGGCTGAGGCAGGAGAATTGCTTGAACACAGGGGGCAGAAGTTGCAGTGAGCCAAGATCCTGTCACTGTACTCCAGCCTGGGTAAGAGTGAGACTCTGTCTCAAAAAAAAAAAAAAAAAAAAAAAAAAAAAAAAAAAAATGAGGAAGATCTTCACGAACTAATATAAAGTGATCTCCTTTTAAGTGATAAAAGCAAAATGTATCTATAGCACACTATTTGTCATATAAAGAAGATACAAGAAACTACACATGTAACTGCTAATTTGTGCAAGAGAAACATTTATTTCAAGGATAAACTTGAAACTAAGGAAATTGGTAACATACAAGGGGTGGGTGGGAAATGGGTAGGAAGAAGCAGGGAAAAAGAATAAAGTAGTAGGAACAAGGAGGGCACAATACTTTTTGGAGATCTACTTTATACTATTTTATATAGCTCTGATCTTAGAGGCATAGTAATGTTTTAGATACCAAAAAAAAAAAAAAAAAAAAATTAAAACTAAGCAGGACTTAGTAGGAATGCAAAATAGAACATTTGTTATAAACAGTAACAAATGGGTTGGGCAGGGTGGCTCACACCTGTAATCCCAGCACTTTGGGAGGCCAAGGCTGGCACGGATCATGAGGTCAAGAGATTGAGACCATCCTGGCCAACATGGTGAAACCATGTCTCTACTAAAAATACAAAAATTAGCTGGGGGTGGTGGCACACGCCTGTAGTCGCAGCTACTCAGGAGCCTGAGGCAGGAGAATCGCTTGAACCTGGGAGGCGGAGGTTGCAGTGAGCTGAGATTGCGCCACTGCATTCCAGCCTGGGGACAGAGGGAGACTCCATCTCAAAAAAAAAAACCGTAACAAATGGACCTAAAATAACTAAGTAATTTTGGAAATAGTATTTTTGACTGGACAATATAAGACTGAAACAAAAAGTACTATACACGAATACCTAAATCTAGTTGTTAAATTTGTTTCTCACAGAGAAATAGGTTAGAAATTCTGAAAGTACTTTATGTGTATACTAAAATTGAACAAATAGGTAAATATATTTTTTCTCATTATGAGAAAAAGAAATAACAAATAAGTAAAGGAGGAAGGCTACAATAAATCCTGTAAAGCAGGACTATAAATCAAGTTATTCATATAAACTGATAGTTTTAATAGATAAAAAGATAGAGGTAATAAAAAATGGAAAAAAAAGAGGCAGAAATAAATATAGGGGTGTGTATGTAAATATCTATCCATCTATCTATCCATCTATTTCCTAGCTCTATCTATCTATCTATCTATCTATCTATCTATCTATCTATCCGTTTCCTAGCTTTAGCTGCTGTCAGGGCCAGTAGCCTAGTGACATCCCAGTAGCCTAGAGCATACCTAGCTGGGTTTCTAAACACCATTTCCCAATAAAGCAATGAGGGCTCCTTGGAGAAGTGGTTGATTCAAGGCTGGGGCAAGGAAAATAAGAGAACCTGGAATACCTTGTGCCAGAAGGAAGGATGTGCTCAAAAAATGTACGGGGGCATGTCAGAAGGTCAAAGGAACCAAAGTGAAGGAGATTCCAACATTCAAAGCTGGAATGATTTGAGAAACAAAATAATGATTCATTGGATTTACTTCATAGAAATAAAAATCCATAAATCTAAAAATAAATCCATTTAAATTTTATGAAGTCATTACATTTTATGAGGTAAATTAGGTTTACCTCATAGAAAAAAATCTGTAAAGGCCGGGCGCGGTGGCTCAAGCCTGTAATCCCAGCACTTTGGGAGGCCGAGATGGGCGGATCACGAGGTCAGGAGATCGAGACCATCCTGGCTAATATGGTGAAACCCCGTCTCTACTAAAAATACAAAAAACTAGCCGGGCGAGGTGGTGGGCACCTGTAGTCCCAGCTACTCGGGAGGCTGAGGCAGGAGAATGGCGTAAACCCGGGAGGCGGAGCTTGCAGTGAGCTGAGATCCGGCCACTGCACAACAGCCTGGGCGACAAAGCGAGACTCCGTCTCAAAAGAAAAAAAAAAAAAAAGAAAAAATCTATAAATATAATTGAATATATAAGTAAATGGATTGGAAGGAGCAGCTCTTCCTACAGAACAATCGCAATTAATATACATAAAGAAAAGAGGGAAATGGAAAAAAATCAACATTAGGTTAATAACACAGTAATAACAGTTGAAGAGATCCAGCAATAAATGCTAAAATAAATGGGTAAAAATTACAGAAGAAACTGAATAATCTCAAAGTATCTCCCCCAAGATATTTCTTAATTACAAAGAGAAAAATAAGAAATTTATAATGGAGAAACCAAGCAGACACTACCTTCACTAAGTGTTCAAACTTAACATCACCAATACTAAGACATTATCGATATTATGCATCCTTTGGAATGATGCACTGAGAGAGAAACAACATTATTTCTGTGACATTTTTTGCAAAAATGCATTACCTCAATCTAATTATAAGAAAATATCAGATATGGCCGGGCGCCATATCTGATATTTTCTTATAATTAGATTGAGGTAATGCATTTTTGCAAAAAATTACAGGTGGCTCAAGCCTGTAATCCCAGCACTCTGGGAGGCCGAGACGGGCGGATCACGAGGTCAGGAGATCGAGACCATCCTGGCTAACACGGTGAAACCTCGTCTCTATTAAGAAATACAAAAAACTAGCCGGGCGAGGTGGCGGGCGCCTGTAGTCCCAGCTACTCGGGAGGCTGAGGCAGGAGAATGGCGTGAACCTGGGAGGCGGAGCTTGCAGTGAGCTGAGATCCGGCCACTGCACTCCAGCCTGGGTGACAGAGCGAGACTCCGTCTCAAAAAAAAAAAAAAAAAAAGAAAATATCAGATAAATCAGATAGATCCAAATTGAGTGCATGCAAATATAATGAGCCATTTGTGCAGAGTGAAGCATATCTGAGGGTTCCAGGAGAGATTACTCCAAGAAGATGAAGTCAATAGATCACCTAATATATCCAAGTATCTTGAAAGATTCAGACAATTGATGATAAGTCGGGAATTGGATTAGGGATATGTACATATAAACTAAGCAAAAAAAAAAAAAAAAAAAGGACAAAATTCCCAAGTCATTATTAACTCCATGGAAAACAAAAAGGTGTAGAGAAAAAGTAACTTGGCATATGCACGGCACAGCTATGACTAGCACTAAATGGCCATAATAAAATAAATGCTGAATAGTGACTTAATCAAAATTATGACATTGAGATGATGGGGGATGGGAAATGTGTGTATTTGTGTGTGTGTACATGTGTTGAATTCAGGAGAAGAAAGTGCTAACTCCTTATTTTATTTTCTTTTTTTTTTTTGAGACACAGTCTCAAAAGGCTGGAGTGCAGTGGCACGATCGCGGCTCACTGCAAGCTCCACCTCCCGGGTTCACGCCATTCTCCTGCCTCAGCCTCCCAAGTAGCTGGGACTACAGGCGCCCGCCAGCATGCCTGGCTAATTTTTTGCACTTTTAGTAGAGACAGGGTTTCACCGTGTTAGCCAGGATGGTCTCAATCTCCTGACCTCGTGATCCGCCTGCCTCAGCCTTCCAAAGTGCTGGGATTACAGGCGTGAGCCACCACGCCCGGCCTCCTTACTTTCTTATAAGAAGATATCGAATAAAGGCTCACCCTGAAAAAACAATCAAGAGTAGCAACATTAACATATTTTTGGAGATATGAAGGGAACACCAAAAGAACTACAAAAGAAAAGAAAGTGGATCGCTCTAGGAAGAGGGAAACTGGGAAGCCAGGAACAAGAATTCCTTTTTTAAGGGAAAAAGCCTTGTATAGGCTTTTTGGTGTGAAGGTAATTGTGTTTTTTGGCAAAACGGCAATTATTTTTGCACCAACCTAATGATACTACTTGATTTTTTAAACAATGTGCGTACATATCTTTCATAATTCTGATAAAAATAAAAACTCCGAAAAAGAAATCTGGAAATGAAATATAATTCTAACTGTAAAGGGAAAAGAAGAGCTGAGAAGGATTGAGATTCAAGGTATAGGTGGAAGACTAGAGAGCATAATTTGATAGAAAGAAAAAGAAAAAACCCCAGGGTGTGGTGAGGTTTCTAGGGAAGCACATACTAGGGAGATTTCAGCTCTCATCCCACCTGAAGCCCAAAAGAGTTTCCTACTTACTACGTGGTCGAGTACCTTACAATAGTCCTCCCTGCCTGGTGATCTGTCACTCACCTGCACAGTGACCCCGTGACATCTTTCTCTCCACCATCCACGGCTCCTTCCCTTGCTCCAGTAAGGAGATCATGTTGGGCTTAGAAATGGAGAGTCCTGTTCACAGGGAAAGAAAATGAGAGCAAGAGACAGACAGACATACAGACAAACAAATCAACATGCCACAGCTGTTCTAGGACACAGACCCAATCTCTCGATCATCAGGCAAGAATGGACATTAGAGGAAGGGCTAGAGAATGGAATGATGCTTGTGTGGATGAGGAGGAGGATGAAGCTTCTGCCATGGCAGTGGTTCTCAAAGTGCTACAGCAGCTGCAGCCATCACCTAGGAACTAATTAGAAATGCACATTCTCAGGCCCCAACCCAGAAGTATTGCGTTAGAAACTACAGTGGCTCTCGAACTTTAATAGACATCAGGGTCATTTGCAGAGCTTATTAAAACCCAGACTACTGAGCCTACTCCCAGAGTTTCTGATTTTGTAGGTCTAGAATGGGGCCTCATAATTTGCATTTTAACACATTCCCAGGACATGTTGATGTTGCTGTTCCAAACCACCATTCTATGGCAAAGGGAACTACCCATTTCCAACTCTATGAAATTACTTCATACACCAGGCGCAGGGGCTCACGCCTGTAATCCCAGCACTTTGGAAGGTCGAGGTGGGCGGATCATCTGAGGTCAGGAGTTCAAGACCAGCTTGGCCAACATGGAGAAACCCCATCTCTACTAAAAGTACAAAAATTAGCCGGGCATGGTGGTGGGTGCCTGTAATCCCAGCTACTCAGAAGGCTGAGGCAGGAGAATCGCTTGAACCTGGGAGGCAGAGGTTGCAGTGAGCCAAGATCACACCACTGCACTCCAGCTTGGGCGACAAGAGCAAGACTCTGTCTCAGAAAAAAAAAAAAAGAAATTACTTAATGTGTTCAGAATGTCTGCCAAAGTAAATTAATTAATTAATTAAAATTTAAGAAACTTAAAAAGTTAAAAATATATACATATTTCTAATCATTTCCTGGGGACAGGAAGTAGAAAGGCAAGAAAGTGCTTTTAAGATGTCTTAAGATGTCCTAGATATTCTCAACAGAGGAAGCAAAAACACTCCAGAGGAAGATTGTTAAATGATGGGGGAGAAACATCCTTACCAAGCCATACCAAGTTCCTGTAGTTCTCCAACATGACATCTCTGTATAAATCCTTCTGAGATGGCTTCAGCCATTCCCACTCTTCTTGGGAAAAGTCTAGCGCCACATCTCTGAAGGTCACCAACCCCTGAAATAAAAAAATTCTTGTTCACCAGGTGCCCAGACACCCATATGGTCCTAGCCAAAAAGATGCATTTGGCCAGAGTTCAAAGCTCTAAGTGACGCAAAGAAAATAATTATTGGAGAACAATTACATACTGAGGTTTGTCAAATACTTTAAGAGAAGAGAAATATTAGAAACAGACTCACCGTTTGATAATTTTACATTTTTGTAAAAAAGACATATATACACAAAATTAGCTTATAACAAGAAACAGCAAAGACTAAGTTGTATGTTACATATACTAAGTATAAAGAAAATCTTATATGGGGGATTCCTTTATATTCCCCAAATTGAGACATCAGATGGGGCACAATAGGAGAAAGGTCTTGAAAAGGGTATGGCCTGAAAGTTAGACTTTATATGTAGTCTGTGACTTAGTATATGTGAAGTATATGTGAAGTGACTTAGATAGAATTTTCATTGGAAGGTTATGCAAAAAATCTGGAAAAACCTTCATGTTCAAAAACAGAATTCAGGCTATAGCACTGAACTGAAGGCTAAATGAAGGGAGAGATATTTGTTTTATAAGCCGATATATATCCAGTGTCTATTACAAAACTGATCACATTGTAAACTCTCAGTAAACATTTGCTACTCAGGGAATAAATGGTGATGTTTCCTATAAAATGTCCATACGAAGAAAGAGTATTCAGTGCTTAAAAATGATAGGGTTTATGGCCGGGCGCGGTGGCTCAAGCCTGTAATCCCAGCACTTTGGGAGGCCGAGGCAGGCGGATCATGAGGTCAGGAGATCGGGACCATCCTGGCTAACACAGTGAAACCCCGTCTCTACTAAAAAAAAATACAAAAAACTAGCCAGGCGAGGTGGAGGGCGCCTGTAGTCCCAGCTACTCAGGAGGCTGAGGCAGGAGAATGGCGTGAATCTGGGAGGCGGAGCTTGCAGTGAGCTGAGATCCGGCCACTGCACTCCAGCCTGGGCAAGAGAGCCAGACTCCGCCTCAAAAAAAAAAAAAAAAAATGATAGGGTTCCAGTCTGCACAATATGTTCTCTTTTTCTTATCAAAAATAATGAAATATCAGGCCGGGCATGGTGGTTCATGCCTGTAATCCCAGTACTTTGGGAGGCCAAGGCAGGCAGATCACCTGAGGTCAGGAGTTAGAGACCAGCCTGGCCAAAATGGTGACACCCTGTCTCTACTAAAAATACAAAAATTAGCTGGATGTGGTGGTATGTGCCTGTAGTCCCAACTACTTGGGAGGCTGAGGCAGGAGAATTGCTTGAAATCGGGAGGAGAAGGCTGCAGTGAGCCGAGATCGTGCCACTGCACTTCCAGCCTGGGTGACAGAGCAAGACTCCATCTCAAAAAAAAAAAAAAAAGAAATATCAAATATGGTTATTCTACATAGTGGAAATAGGGCTGAATGTGTCTAGGGAAAAAATTACACAACTCCATAGTGTTGTATAACTTCCATGTGCTCCTCTACTCTTTTCTGAGTCCTAGGAGGCTGACTGCATCAATAAACTCCCTTGTCCCATCCCATATTCTGTTGGGTTCAGCCACAAGCAAGAGATGAAAGGAAGGTAAGTAAGGCAGAATACTTAGTCCCCTGGCTCCCTCCCTGGGTGGGAGCGCCACCCTGGGTGGTCTCTGTCTTTCAATCAAAATTCAGAGCACCTGTCAGGGGCCTCCTCCACCCAGCTCTCTGTCTCTGGATTCAAAGATCTAGGGTTAGAAGTAAGAGAGTTATGCTGTTATGAGCCCTGGAGTACAGCACGATCCTTCATAGTTTCTCTATGTCCTGATAATATCTTGTAAATAGTCACCTTTTGATTGCCTTGCTAGAACCCTGATTGATAAAACATGTTGACACAAAGTACTTCTCACATATGGCCAGAGAGTCCTCAAAAGCACTGCAAAACCACTCTACTATGCTTCCCTAATAAATTCACTCTCCCCATCTCCTGATAACTATTTCATTACTCTGTCATCAACTCATCTCGTTCTCACTTTGAACTTCCTCATCCTCCAGCCACCATATGTACTTACCCTTCTGTATCTGTACTGATAGCTGTATATTCTGTCTGCCCTCTGTGACTATGGATAAAATTCTAGGCTTCGAAGACCAGTCCCTCCACTTGCCCACACAAAGACATTTTCACCTCTCTCCCTTGTACTACCAACTATTCTTGCTTTACTGGATCATTCCAATCAGCAAAAAAACTGATGCAATGTCTTCCATCTTGTAAATAAATACATAGATAAATAAATAAATAAGTTCCTTTTCCGTGATCTCACTCTAGCTATTTCCCCATTTCTCTACTCCTCTTAATAACAAAACTCTTCCGATGAGTTGTCTAGACCAGTGTTATCTACCGGAAATATTTGAGTCACATATGTAATTTGAAATTTTCCAGTAGTCACAGGAAAAAAATAAATAGAAAAAAATATCATTTTTATTTAACCCAATATGTTGAAAATGTTATCATTTCAGCATGTAATAATATAAAAAAATTAATGAGATTTCCTACACTTTTTTGTACTGAATCTTCAAAATCTGGTATATACTTTGCACTTACAGCGTATCACAATTTAGAGTACCTCATATGTGCCTGCTGGCTACACTATTGTAAGTCTAAATTCACTGTCTTTGTTCTCACCTTCCTCATTTTCCATTCTCTTTTTTCTGCCTTTTTTTTTTTTTTTTTTGGAGATGGAGTTTCACTCGTGTCACCCAGGCTGGAGTGCAATGGCATGATCTCAGCTCACTGCAACCTCCACCTCCTGGGTTCAAGTGATTCTCCTGCCTCAGACTCCAGAGTGGCTGGGATTACAGGCATGTGCTACTACACCTGGCTAATTTTTGTATTATTAGTAGAGATGGGGTTTCACCATGTTGGCCAGGCTGGTCTTGAATTTCTGACCTCAGGTGATCTGCCCGCCTCAGCCTCCCAAAGTGCTGGGATTATAGGCATGAGCATGAGCCACTGCACCAGCCTTTTTTTTTTTTTTTTTTTTTTTTTTTTTTTGAGACAGGGTCTCACTCTGTTTCTGTTGCACAGGCTGGAATGTATACCACATGAATCATAGCTCCTTGCTGCCTCAAACTCCTGGACTCAAGTGATACTCCCATCTCAGTCTCCCAAGCAGCTGGGACTATAGGCATCTGCCACCATGCCTATGTTTTTGGATTTTAGTATCAAATATTTTTTTAGAGACGGAGTCTCCCTATGTTGCCCTGCATACATAGTGGGTCTTGAACTCCTAGGCTCAGGTGATGGTCCTGCCATCTTGGCCTCCAAAGTACTGGGAGTACAGACATAAGCCACTGCACCCAGCCTCCATTCTCCCTTAAACCCACCACAATGATGTCTTCATCCCAGTCATTCAATGAAGTAGCTCTTGTCCAGAATATTTCTATGTTACCAAATCCAATGGTGAGTTCTCAGTCTTCATCTTCTTCAGTCCCTCTCAGAGGAACTTGGCTCAGTTGATCATCCCATCCTTGAAATACTTTCTCCTCTTGGCTTCCAGAACCCACACTCTTCTGGTTTTCCTTCTACATCAGCTCTTCTCAGTCTGTTTTGCTGGTTCCTCCTCTTCTTGTGTGGCTCTAAATGTTGAACATCCCAAACTCAGTCCTACGACCTATTTCCTACCTACATTCACCACAACCTTGCCCTCAAGATAATCTCACCCTGTCTCATGCTTTAAATACACTAAGGATGGCCGGGCGCAGTGGCTCGCACCTGTAATCCCAGCATTTTGGGAGGCCTAGGCAGGTGGACCACAAGGTCAGGAGATCCAAACCATCTTGGCCAACATAGTGAAATCCATCTCTACTAAAAATACAAAAATTAGCTGGGCATGGTGGCATGTGCCTATAGTCCCAGCTACTCAGGAGGCTGAGGCAGGAGAATCACTTGAACCCAGGAGGAAGAGGCTGCAGTGAGCCGAGACTGCGCCATTGCACTCCAGCCTGGGCGACAGAGCAACACTCCGTCTAAAAAAGAAAGGAAGGAAAGAAAAGAAAGAAAAAGAAAGAAAGAAAGGAAAGGAAGAAAAAATACACTAAGGACTCCCAAATTCACATCTATAGTCCTGAACTCCAGATGTATAATCGGCACTCCATTTGGATATCCAAAAGGTCTCTAAATATATCCAGAACTCAATTCTCTTTTTTTTTTTTTTTGAGACGGAGTCTTGCTCTGTCACCCAGGCTGGAGTGCAATGGCGCAGTCTCAGCTCACTGCAAGCTCCACCTCCTGGGTTCACGACATTCTCCTGCCTCAGTCTCCCAAGTAGCTGGGATTACAGGCTCCTGCCACCACACCTGGCTAATTTTTTGTATTTTTAGTAGAGACCGGGTTTCACCATGTTAGCCAGGATGGTTTTGATCTCCTGACCTCACGATCCACCCGCCTCAGCCTCCCAAAGTGCTGGGATTATAGGCGTGAGCCACCGTGCCCAGCCTTCAGAACTCAATTCTTGATGTCCAGCCCACTTCACATTGTCTTTCCAGCTCAGTAAATGGCATGCCTATTCATGTAGCTGCCTAGCTAAAAATCTCTGTAGGCATCCTGACTTCTTCCTCTCACACACCACAACTAATCCTTGATCAAATCGCATTTTCTATCTCCAATGTATACCCAGAATCTCACTAGCTCCAACGCCACCACCATGGCCCAGGCTGCTATCACCTCCTGTCTGGATTACTAAAACAGTCTCCTGACTGGCCTCCCTGCTTCCACCTTTACTCCCCTGCTATCTGTTTTCACTTTAAGGCATAAATCAAATCAGATCACAAACGCTCCAATGAACTTAACTCTCCTTCACTTAGAACCAAATTCAAAGTTCAGATCATGACTTGAAAGGGCCTACATAATTTGGTCCCCAGCATTCCTCTGACATCATAGTGATCATTTCTCTTCAAGGACAGACTCATTGCTATCCCTGGAACACACCAAACACGCTCCCACCATAATAACTTTGTACTCCTTCTTTTAAAGCTCTTCCCCAGATCTCCACAAGACTTACTTGCTACTTTCACTGAAGTTTTGCTTTGCTAAATGTCACTTTCTCAGAGAGGCCATCCTTGACCTCCCTATTTAATAGATGAGTCAGTAATCAACCTCTATCCCTTATTTCACTTGCACCTCATCACCAACTCAAGAAATCATCATCCATCTAAAGAGGACAGCTCTGCTCCATCACACAGGTGAGCATAACGCTGAGTAAAAAAGATATTAAATGTTTTGTAGAAGGATTATATGAACAAAAGGTAGAGAGAGAAAAGTGGAGGGGTGCTCATTGGGCTATTTGTGACTTTCCCTGTGGTTCCAAAGTCCTGAAAAATGAGGTCAAATGTCTGAAAACAAAGCAAAAGAGCATGCTTACCTGGGACATGGCTTTACAAAGCCCCACAGCCATTCCTCCTTCTTCAGTTTTCTCTTCTGAAGAAGAACAAAGTCCTGAGAAGGGAGAGTTAAGGAAGAAATGATGGTGTGTCAGCCCTATGTTTTTGGTCCAAGACCCACAAAATGGAACTATTGCCCCTTTCTTCTCCCTACATGGGCCAGTCTCACCTTTTCCAAGATCTGGCAGGGGGTGGCGCGGGGGAATCCAAAGCTGAACTTAACTCTCAAAGTCTTGACTTATATTAAGCGTCGCCTGAACTCAACAAAAGCCAAAGTCTGTCCTACGGCCAACAAGGTGGTTCATGATCCAGCCCCTGGCTGTACCTCTGACCTAATTTCCTGCCCTTTTGCCCCTTGCTCACCACACTCCAGGCACACGTGTCTTTCTGCTGTTACTCAAACACTGCGTACACCCCTCCTTCAGGGTTGTGACCTTTTCCTTCTGCCTGGAACCTTCTCCCAGACACCAGTATGGGCCACTCCTCTTTATTTCTATATGCATTCAGGTGTCCCTTCATCAGAGGGACTTCCCTGAAAATTCTACCTAAAAGGAACCCCTGTTCCAGGTACTCAATTTTTCTTTTTTTTTTTTTTTTTTTTTTTTTTGAGACAGAGTCTCGCTCTGTCGCCCAGGCTGGAGTGCAGTGGCCGGATCTCAGCTCACTGCAAGCTCCGCCTCCCAGGTTTACACCATTCTCCTGCCTCAGCCTCCCGAGTAGCTGGGACTACAGGCGCCCGCCACCTCGCCCAGCTAGTTTTTTGTATTTTTTAGTAGAGACGGGGTTTCACTGGGTTAGCCAGGATGGTCTCGATCTGCTGACCTCGTGATCCGCCCGTCTCGGCCTCCCAAAGTGCTGGGATTACAGGCTTGAGCCACCGCGCCCGGCCCTCAATTTTTCTTTACGCTGAATTATTTTTCGTCTTAGCGTTTATCACCACTGGACATGTTACATATAGCTTTGTTTCATTGTTTCTCTTCCCATACAAGATTATAAGATCCAAGAGAACTAGGTTTTGTTTGGTTCACTGGTGTATTCTAATGACAGAACACCACCAAACCATGGTAGTTTCTCAAAAGTATTAGATAAATGAAGAAATTTTACTATGCCTCATGTAATATAAATATACCATGTTAACTCATGCTGTGTTAGGCAAGTAATTTTAATTTTCCTGTGCCTCACTATCAGACTAGATCCCACATAATTAATCCCATGATCTCACATACACATAAAATTCTCACCCAATCACAAACATACACACATTTACACAATCATAGGCATAATCTCTCTCACACACACAGCCATATTAGCACAAAGACAGAGACTGTCACACATAGGTATCTATGTCACACATAGGTATCATTGTGTCATTATCTCATTTAATCCTCAAAGCTACTACTCCACAAAACTATAAAGATAGGTATTAATATCTCCACTTTACTGGTAGTAAAAGGGAGGTTCCAGAAGCTTAAACAACCAACTCAAAGTCAGGGGTCCAACTGAAATGTGACCCCAAAACCAGTCCTCTTTTGAAAGGGCACGATGTCTGAATGGGGAATATTCAACACAACCTGAGTAATCAATGCCATATATTCCTCAGAGAGGCATCTTTAGAGATGGCAGATGTTACCTTTATTTCCCTACGGAAATGCAGCCTGAGGGAAACATTGCCAAATTTTAATACTACAGGAACTACAAACTGGGCAGTCTGAAGTAAGTTCCTTGTCCTCTTAGGGTCAACATTTCTTCATCGTCAAAATAGGGACAGGCTGGGCACGGTGGTTCACACCTGTAATCCCAGCACTTTGGGAGGTCAAGGTGGGCAAATCACTTGAGCCTAGGAATTCAAGACCAGCCTGGGCAACGTGGCAAAACCCTATCTCCTCAAAAAGTAGAAGAATTAATCGGGCGTGGTGGCATGTGTCTGTAGTCCCAGCTACTCGGGAGGCTGAGGTGGGAGGCTTGCTTGAACCCGGGAGGTAGAGGGTGCCGAGAGCTGAGATTGCACCATTGCACTCTAGCCTACAGCACAGAGCAAGACTCTGTCTCAAAAAGAAAGAAAGAGAGAAAGAAAGAGAGGAAGGAAGGAAGGAAGGAAGGAAGGGAGGGAGGGAGGGAGGGAGGGAGGGAGGGACAATTGTGGTTGACCTAGAATTCAGTATACATCACCCCCTAATTTTACCCCCTAATTCTGGACTACTTTGCACTAGACAACTCAGTCCCTAGCAGTTATTTCCTTAGTGTAATGCAGCTTGAAATTGTCCATACAAGCTTCTGCAGCAGGGCACGGCGGCTCACGCCTGTAATCTCAGCACTGTGGGATTCTCAAAAAAAAAAAAAAGCTTTTGCAACCTGAGAAGAGAATCAATGTAGTCTTCTCAGAATCTGGGAGCAGAAGCCTTAAGTAGCGCCTGCATAAAAGAAACTTCAGTTTGTTTGTTTTGTTCTGATAGCTGTGTATCTCTTGGGCAATCAATCAATCAATCAATCAATATGTTTTTTGTTTGTTTGTTTTTTGAGATGGAGTGTCACTCTTGTTGCCCAGGCTGGAATGCAGTGGTGTGATCTCAGCTCACTGCAGCTTCCACCTCCCGGGTTCAAGTGATTTTCCTGCCTCAGCCTCCCAAGTAGCTGGGATTACAGGTGCGTGCCACCACGCCCAGCTAATTTTTGTATTTTTAGTAGATATGGGGTTTCTCCATGTTGGCCAGGCTGGACTCAAACTCCTGACCTAGTGATCCGCCCACCTCGGCTTCCCAAAGTGCTGGGATTACAGACGTGAGCCACCATGCCCAGCCTGGGCAATATAAAAGTTTGGAATGAGCCATTAGTCTCCAAAAAGAAGGTATGATGAAAAAAAAAAAAACTTTGTTTTTATGTAGCACCCAGACCCAGGTTGACTTTCCACTCCTTCCCTCATTGGCTACATGACCTCAGGCAAGTTAATCCATCTCTCAGAAACTTTCTTTTCCACTGTGAAGATTGCATGAATGAACACCTAGGGCAGAAAGGTGCCACCCTTGTTCCTGCTTGGATTCTACACACATTTGGAAATGAAATAATATTTTTCTTTATCAACTGAGAAGGTCAAAATAAAAAACTCAGCACACTTGGTACATCAGAAAAAGAGCCATGGGTCCAGACTCTCAGCACCAAATATGGAAGAGTTTTGAGAAGGATAAAGCTAAAATCTCAAACTCAATAACCTAAGGAGAGGAAGACTGGGCTTTCAGATTAGGCTTCCCTCCCCCAGAAGCAGCTGAGGATAGCCTCACTAGAATGTTTTTAGACTGAGTCCTGTCACTCACAAGGGGACAGAAGGAAGAGACCCATATATAAGTTCCCATGTTCTGAAGGTTCCTATTCCAAGACCAGACCATCTTTTCCAAAACCCTCAAAACCCAGGGCTACCATTTTTCACACTCTCAATGTGGGAAAGAACAAGGGAATTTAGTAATTAAAGGGGGGAACTTGACTGGACACAGTGGTTCAGGCCTATAATCTCAACACTTTGGGAGGCCAAGGTGGGAGGACTGCTTGAGCTCAAGTTTCAGACCAGACTGGACAACATGGCATGAAGTCTCTACAAAAAATAAAAATAAAAACAATTAGCCAGGCATGGTGGCACGTGCCTATGGTCCCAGTTTCTTGGGAGGCTGAGGCAGGTGGTTTGCTTGAGCCCAGGAGGTCAAGGCTGCAGTGAGCTGTGATCACACCATTGCATTCCAGTCTGGGTGACAGTAAGATCCTACCTTGGGAAAAAAAAAAACAAAAGACCTGGCGTGGTGGCTTACGCCTGTAATCCCAGCAGTTTGGGAGGCCGAGGTAGGTGGATCACTTGAACCTGGGAGGCAGAGGTTGCAGTGAGCCGAGATCACACCATTGCACTCCAGCCTGGGCAATAGAGTGAGACTCCATCTCAAGAAAAAAGAAAAAAAGGCCGGGCGCGGTGGCTCAAGCCTGTAATCCCAGCACTTTGGGAGGCCGAGACGGGTGGATCACGAGGTCAGGAGATCGAGACCATCCTGGCTAACACGGTGAAACCCCATCTGTACTAAAAAATACAAAAAAACTAGCCGGGCGAAGTGGCGGGCGCCTGTAGTCCCAGCTACTCGGGAGGCTGAGGCAGGAGAATGGCGTGAACCCGAGAGGAGGAGCTTGCAGTGAGCTGAGATCCGGCCACTGCACTCCAGCCTGGGTGACAGAGCAAGACTCCGTCTCAAAAAAAAAAAAAAAAAAAAAAAAGAAAAAAGAAAAAAGAAAAAAAAAAAAAAAAGCGAGACCGCTAGAGCTAAACTGCTTGGGTTTGAGTTCTGTTGCTGTCACTTGTTAACTGTGTGAACTTGGGCAATTTTAATATTCCTGTGCTTCCTAAGTCAATCCCACAATCTCATATACACACACAAACTCTCACTCAATCACAAACATATACAGAGTCACACAAACACACCCATAATCTCACACAATACACAGCCACATAAGCACAAAGATAGATGGTCACATACAATTACACCAACAGAGATAAACAATCACACACAATCGCACACATAGCAGCATACCACACAAGTCACACATCTTGTCACAATTACCCATACAAAACTATACCTACAGAGGCAGATGGTCATAGTCGCACAATCACACTTGCTGTCACACACATTCAAACGCAGTTGTATCCGCAGAAACAGGTGGTCACATAACCACACACATGCATTTACACACACAATGTCACACCACAGCCTCTCATAAACACACCTGCAGCTACACCTGCAGAGACAGTCACACACAAACGCACATATTCACAGTTTCACCCCCAGACACAAATGGTTACAGTCACACACAACCGGGCGCACGCGCACAAACACACACAGTGACACAAGATCACATTCTGTCACACCCGCAGCCTGTCACATAGTTGGTAACACAGTGAAACACACACGGCCTCCCCAGCGACTCCTGCCGGGTTCCCATCCCTGGCGCGTCCGGTCCACCCGGAGCCTGCCCTTGACCTCCCGCTGTCGCTCGGGGCCCGGCCCCACTCACCTCCCGGCGCCGCGGGCTCTGCAAACTGGCCCCGCGACCAAGACCCGCGACGTCACCTCCCAGAATCCTCCGCGAGGAGGAGCGAGGCGAGGACTGAGGCGTGCAGGACTCTGAGCTCTGCGAAATCTGCCAGCGACACCGCGTTCCCCATGGACCCCGCGAACCACGAGCCCCAGAACGCTTTGCGCCACGGCCGTCATCGTTGAACTACACCTCCCAGAGAACCCCGCGGCCCCCTCCTCTGCGCGCCTGCGCCGCGGGGGCTGGCACCGGAGAGGGCTGTGTGAGGTCCCAGGCGCTCAAGTGAGCGTGAGCTGCTGTGTAGGGAAGAGCGGCCAGGCTGCGCGCTGGGCTGATTGGTTGAATGCTTGGGTGTGGTGGTTCGTGTGTGACTGTTGCTGCACACCTTTATGCTTGCTCACGAAAGGAGCGGCGGATTTTGTCAGTGCAGGGAGCTTCTGTATTTTAAATCACGTCCCGTGATTGTGGGTAGCTGAATGTGAAAGTGATTGTGGATGAAAGAGACTATGGCTGACATTGGGGGTGACCGTTTCTGTTACTGTGAGGATACCACTGATCCAATGTGTGTATCTCTGACTGTCTCCCGGTCTCACTGTTCCTTCACCCCCATCTCCTGCCATGGGCCAGGTTTGTGGTTTTGCTGTTGTTGTTGTTGTTGTTGTTGTTGTTGTTGTTTTGAGGCTATCTTGGCGCTCACTGCAACCTCCGCCTCCCAGGTTCAAGCGATTCTAGTGCCTCAGCCTCCCCAGTAGCTGGGACTACAGGCGCCCACCACCATACCCGGCTAATTTTTGCATTTTTAATAGAAAAGGGGTTTCTCCATGTTGGCCAGGATGGTCTGGAACTCCTGGCCTCAAACCATCCGCCCACCTCGGCCTCCCAAAGTGAGGGGACCATAGGCGTGAGCTACCACGCCAGGCCTGTTATCCTCATCTTTATGCCCCATCTCTGCCTGTACCTAATGTGATGCCAGTCACAGAAGGGTGATTAGATTTCATTAGTCTGAGGTTGCTTGTTTGCACCAGAGCCGTAAGTAGTTTGGTAGCTGATAGCCCTGGTGTTCCTCCTGCTGTTGTTTCCATCTTTTCACACTACAACTCTAGGACCCAGCTTTAAGAAAACTGCCCACAGTCAGGACAAGAATGTGAGCCCCTGAGTGAAAAAGTTCCAGACTAAAGCAGCATTATTCCCCATCCCCAGTCCCTGAAAGATCTGAAAGGTGCATCCATGTCAAGATCTTAGTAAATCGGGCGCGGTGGCTCAAGCCTGTAATCCCAGCACTTTGGGAGGCCGAGACGGGCGGATCACGAAGTCAGGAGATCGAGACCATCCTGGCTAACACAGTGAAACCCCGTCTCTACTAAAAATACAAAAAACTTAGCCGGGCGAGGTGGCAGGCGCCTGTAGTCCCAGCTACTCGGGAGGCGGAGGCAGGAGAATGGCGTAAACCCGGGCGGCGGAGCTTGCGGTGAGCTGAGATCCGGCCACTGCACTCCAGCCTGGGTGACAGAGCGAGACTCCGTCTCAAAAAAAAAAAAAAAAAAAAAAAGATCCTAGTAAGTCAAGATTCTTATGTGGAGCAAGGGAAAGTTCTTCAGAATGCCTCCTTGGAGAATACGTCCTCCAATCCCCTGCCACAGAGAGCCCTCTAATTGCTAAGGCTAGAGAATCTTCTACAAAAGGAATATGGGTATTAGAACTGATTGCTGTTTACTCTGTGAAATTATTACTTTCAGAAGAAATCAGATATTTTTTTTTAAGGCTCTACAAACATGTAATGGTTGGGTTGCTTTAATGGGGAAATTTACAAATTCAGTGTTTTTTTGGATGATAATTGTGGTCTGGTACTTGACAATTAGATTAAACAGTTCTTCTCTGGACTTCATTATCAGGAAAGTTAGAGATCATCTTGGATGTTTCATACCAAGGTGCTGAAATTTAAGATTCTCCATTCTTTTTGTAGAGACAGGGTCTCTGTCACCCAGGAGTACGGTGGGGCCATTTTGGTTCACTGCAGCCTTGACTTCCTGAGCTCAAGCAATCCTCCCGCCTCAGCCATCCAAGTAGCTGGTACCACAGATGCATGCCACTACGCCTGGCGAAGTTTTTAATTTTTTGTTGGGGTGTATATGACTATCTCCTTATATGTCAGTGATTATTGGAAGGACTTTTGTCCTTTATTTTTCTTTTATCACCAAGTCCAACACTAGTTTGAGTTCGGTCATTTCCACAGATTAGGCAGTGGTTCTGAAAGTATGCCAACCATGTGGCTGCACTGCTAAAACAAATAATGGTAGTGCTCTGTTCATCATGGTCTAGTCAAGAAAGCACAACCACAGGGGAATTTAATTACAGGAAACTGATGATGTAATGTTGAAGGGCTGAAAGCACAAAGGGAGAAATTTGTAACTTAAGGAAACAGCTAACACTCTAGAGCTTGGAGAACAAAAAGGAAGAGATGGATTTGCCACAACCTAAGAGCTCTGAGGAGGGGATCTCAGCCCGGCAGTAACTGGTTTTGGCAGTGTAGTGCCTAGGGAAAGATAAAGCATAATTTTCTTTGGCCTTTCTTATTAAGATCTTTTAAATGAATCCATACTGTAGTATTAATGCCAGTGAAGAACCTCTCTACACAATAATTCATGAATTTCAAATCCATATAAATAAAAAATCCGGCCAGGCGTGATGGCTCACGCCTGTAATCCCAGCACTTTGGGAGGCCAAGATGGGTGGATCACGAGGTCAGGAGATCGAGACCATTCTGATTAACACAGTGAAACCCCGTCTCTACTAAAAATACAAAAAAATTAGCTGAGCATGGTAGCAGGCACCTGTAGTCCCAGCTACTCGGGAGGCTAAGGCAGGAGAATGGCGTGAACCCGGGAGGCAGAGGTTGCAGTGAGCTGAGATCACGCCATTGCACTCCAGCCTTGGCAACAGAGCGAGACTCAGTCTCAAAAAAAAAAAATTCTGGAGAAGATAATTTGCATTTAATGGGTGACTTCTAAGATCCAAGAACTGTGTAATTTCCTTTGTAAATGTTCTCATTTGTTACAATACTAAAAAATTAATATTTTTATCCAATCTTACAGTTGGGGGAATTGGGGTACAGAGGTGTGACAACTTAAAAAAGTCCAGATATGCTGGTATGGGACAGGAAGCAGCACTATTTACTTCTCTTTGGCATACATGCCCATGAAGGTAATAAGGCTGATCTTCCTTTATCAGAGCAGTGGTCTTTAAAATGTTTTGCTCTATTCCTCTTGAAACAATTTCAAAAAATAATAAAGCCTTTTTACATTGTTAAATAATGCAAAGATATCATTTTTAGCATTTTTTTTGTGTGTGTGAGATGGAGTTTCACTCTGTCGCCCAGGCTGGAGTACAATGGCACAGTCTCGGCTCACTGCAACCTCCACCTCCTGAGTTCAAGTGATTCTCCTGCCTCAGCCTCCCAAGTAGCTGGGACTACAGACACGTGGCACCACACCTGGCTAATTTTTGTATTTTTAGTAGAGATGGGGTTTAGCCCCGTTGGGCAGGCTTGTGTCGAACACCTGACCTCATGATCCGCCCGCCTTGCCCTCCCAAAGTGCTGGGATTACAGGCATGAGCCACGGTGCCCAGCCTCTAGCATATTTTTAATACTGATATTTTAAAATAAGATTTTTAGGCTGGGCACTGTGGCCCATGCCTGTAACCCCAGCACTATGGGAGGCCTAGGCGGACGTATCACTTAAGGTCAGGATTCAAGACCAGCCTGGCCAACATGGTGAAATCCCCTCTGCACTAAAAATACAAAAATATGCCGGGCGTGGTGGCGGGTGCCTGTAATCCCAGCTGCTCAGGAGGCTGAGGCAGGAGAATCGCTTGAACCCAGGAGGCAGAGGTTACAGTGAGCCGAGATCATGCCACTGCACTCCAGCTTGGGCAACAGAGTGAGACTCTTATCTCAAAAAACAGTAATAATAGGATGGGCGTGGTGGCTCACGCCTGTAATCCCAGCACTTTGGGAGGCCAAGGTGGGCGGATCATGAGGTCAGGAGACCGAGATCATCCTGGCTAACACAGTGAAACCCCGTCTCTACTAAAAATACAGAAACAAAATTAGCCGGGCATGGTGGCGGGCGCCTGTAGTCCCAGCTACTCAGGAGGCTGAGGCACGAGAATGGCGTGAACCCGGGAGGCGGAGCTTGCAGTGAGCTGAGATCGCACCACGGCACTCCAACCTGGGCAACAGAGTGAGACTCCATCTCAAAAAAAAAAAAAAAAAAAAAACCAAAGTAATAATAAATAAATAAAAAATAAAATAAGATTTTTATATCATTCTTTAAAACCCATGCAGTGGAATCTAAATATCATTGCAATTTTATAACCACCATCATTCATTAAACATACATGAGCCAGCTCTTTTTTAACATTTATAGGTGCATGCACTGTATCTTTTTCTTATAATCATTTCCATTCCACTTTTGCCACTGAAATTTTATCTTAATATAATAATTGATAGGTCAGGTGTGGTGCCTCAGGCCTGTAATCCCAGCACTTTGGGAGGCCAAGGCAGGTGTATCACTTGAGGTCAGAAGTTTGAGATCAGCCTGACCAACATGGTGAAACCCAGTCTCTACTAAAAATACAAAAATTAGCCAGGCTTGGTGGGAGGCACCTGTAATCTCAGGTATTCAGGAGCCTGAGGCACAAGAATTGCTTGAACCCTGGAGGTGGAGGTTGCAGTGAGCCTAGGTCTCACCACTGCACTCCAGCCTGGGTGATGGAGTGAGAATCCATCTCAAGACAAAACAAAAATAATAATAATAATTGCTTACCCTTAAAAGTCTTAAACTAATTACCGTTTTATTTCGCTGTAACAAAAATGAAATTGTACTTTTTTTCTTCCTACCAAAGGTTCTGTCAAAAAATTATAAAGATTCTAGCCGGGCGAGGTGGCGGGCGCCTGTAATCCCAGCTACTCGGGAGGCTGAGGCAGGAGAATGGCGTGAACCCGGGAGGCGGAGCTTGCAGTGAGCCGAGATCCGGCCACTGCACTCCAGCCTGGGCGGCAGAGCGAGACTCCGTCTCAAAAAAAAAAAAAAAAAAAAAAATTATAAAGATTCATTTTATTATTATTATTGGTTTTTTTTTTTTTTTTTTTTGAGACGGAGTCTCGCTCTGTAGCCCAGGCTGGAGTGCAGTGGCCGGATCTCAGCTCACTGCAAGCTCCGCCTCCCGGGTTCACGCCATTCTCCTGCCTCAGCCTCCCGAGTAGCTGGGACTACAGGCGCTGCCACCTCGCCCGGCTATTTTTTTGTATTTCTTAGTAGAGACGGGGTTTCACCGCGTTAGCCAGGATGGTCTCGATCTCCTGACCTCGTGATCCGCCCATCTCGGCCTCCCAAAGTGCTGGGATTACAGGCTTGAGCCACCGCGCCCGGCCATTATTATTGTTTTTTTAGATAAAGTCTCCCTCTGTCAACAGTGTCTCACTGCAACCTCCACCTCCTGGGTTCAAGCGATTCTCCTGCCTCAGCCTCCCAAGTAGCTGGGATTACAGGCACCCGCCAGACGCCTAGCTAATTTTTTTTTTTTTTTGAGATGGAGTCTTGCTCTGTCGCCCAGGCTGGAATGCAGTGGTGAGGTCTAGGCTCACTGCAAGCTCCGCCTCCTGGGTTCACACCATTCTCTTGCCTCCACCTCCCGAGTAGCTGGGACTACAGGTGCCTGCCACCACGCCCGGCTAATTTGCCCAGCTAATTTTTGTATTTTTAGTAGATACAAGGTTTCACCATGTTGGCCAGGATGGTCTTCATCTCCTGACCTTGTGATCTGCCCGCCTTGGCCTCCCCAAGTGCCGGGGTTACAGGCATGAGCCATCGCTCCCGGCCTATTTTATTATTATAATTATTATTTCTCAATTGGTCAAAATAATATATTTAACATTTTAATATTATTAAACATACAAAAGGCCACACTTTGGCCCTCCTCTAGTCAAGCAGTTCCCTTCCTGGTGAAAGTCCATAGGCAGAAACATGCCTGTGAAGATCTCACCTTCTTTTCAGACCATGCTCTGGGTATCCAAATCCCTTGGATTTCCTGTTCAAATGGACTCCAGCCTGCTTCCAGAGCCTGTATCTCTTGTGTCCAAAGCCCCTTCCTGCGATCTGTCTTCCAAAGGTGCAATGTGCTGCCTATCCACAAAATGTGGCCAAATGAGAGCAATTTGGTAAGGCTGGACAGAGCTTAGATATGCAAACTGGAGTGTCCACATGGGGGAACAGACTTCTTATGATGTGGGACAAGGATGGCGGTGGGAACAGAAGGGGACTGGCTGGGGACCTCCATCTGTACTGTTGACCCAGGTCTCTACATGTCAGTGGCAGGCTTGTTTATGTATAAACTATTTTGGAGACCACTGGTCTTATGATGGTGGTGGTTTGAATTAGGGTCATCACTGGAAGAGGCAATGAGAAATTGTCAGATTGGGATACAGTTTGAGTGTAGAACTAACAGAAGTTGCTGATGCTCGGTTGTGAATATAGGGAAAGAGAGAAGTTCAATGTAATGCCTAAATGTCTTGAGCCCCTTGATAAATGGTAGTGTTATTTACTAAGATAGGGGAAAATGAGTATGTGGCAGGTATCTAGGAGGGGGTGGGTGATGAGGTATCATGTTAAGTCGCAGATGCTTGTTGGATATCAAAAGAGTAATATCAAGTAGGCATTTAGATATATGTGTGTGGAGCTCAGTGAAATACTGGTACTAGAGATATGAATTTGGGAATTTCAATTAAGATGCTTTTAATAGGAAGTTATACAATGCTCAACTGAAAGTAGCTTATACAGTAAATATATTTATTTCCCCACTTAGCAAGAAGTTCAGTCGACTTAGCAGGTGACCAATTGTAGCAAGAATCCTTCTTCCGGCTCTGCAATCCTCAATGTATTGGCAGTGTTGCTTTATGTGGTTGCAAGGCGGCTGCAACAGCTCAGGTACTCACACAATGTCTTCATTCTGTGTCTAGTTCCGGAATGAAATACTTTTGTTTTGTTTTTCATTCTTTCTGGTCTTTTTTTTTTTCTTTTTTTTGAGATGGAGTCTTGCTCTGTTGCCCAGGCTGAAGTGCAGTGGTGCAATCTTGGCTCACCACAACCTCTACCTCCTCAGTTCAAGTGATTCTCCTGCCTCAGCCTCCCAAGTAGCTGGGGTTACAGGTGCGCCACCATGGCCGGCTAATTTTTGTATTTTTAGTAGAGATGAGGTTTTGCCATGTTGGCTGGACTGGTCTCAAACTCCTGACCTCAAGTGATCCGCCTGCCTCAGCCTCCCAAAGTGCTGGGATTACAGGCGTGAGCCACTGCGCCTGACCCGCAAACATTATCTGACTATACTTAGATAACCACTGTCACATAATAATTAGAACTAAATGAAATAGCTATTTTAAAACTTACTAAGATCAGGCATAGTGGCTCATGCCTGTAATCCCAGCACTCTGGGAGGCCGAGGCGGGTGGATCACCTAAGGTCAGGAATTCAAGACCACCCTGGCCAACATGGGGAAACCCTGTCTCTACTAAAAATACAAAAATTAGCTGGGCATGGTGGTATACACCTGCAATTCTAGCTACTCAGGAGGCTGAGGCAGGAGAATCAGTTGAATCCCGGAGGCGGAAGTTGCGGTGAGCCAAGATCGCACCACTGCACTCCAGCCTGGGTGACAGAGTGTAACTCTGTCTCAAAATAAATAAATAAATAAAAATTTAAAAATAAATAAAATAAATAAATAAGTAAAAACTTACTATGACCTCTTTTAAAATTGAACATTTTAATGGTCACCATAACAGACTTGTGGATTTGAGGTGATATTGTCTCATACTGTTTACCATCTGTTCTTCAAAATTTTCTTTGTGCAGTGTAGTCTACTACTTACCGTGAGAATGGTAGGATGGACAGTGGTTACTCTGGGACAGATTTCTGTTTGTTTTAAACATTTAGAGCTGTCATCTCAGATGGGAAAGATAAGACAATAGTGAATGGCTTTCTAGACACAGACTGGAAAATCATCAAAACAGCAGACTCCGAAGAAACCACATAACTGAATACTTTGTGATGCTTGCCTCCTAATCAACTTCCAAGTTTGCACGCAGATTTTAGTACCAGGCCAGGTCCAGGTGGACAGCTCAGGTTATCTGCCTCAGTTTTCTCTCCTGAGAGGTTCTGAACAGAGGGCCTAATGTCAACAGGGTTGGGGCTGGGGCTGGGCCAAAGGATAGAATGTAGCTTTCTACCCCTTTCTTAGAATTCCTGTTCTCTTTGTGTGGCTCCATGGAAACCGTATTCCAGGGTTTGTATGGAACAGGGTTGGTATCTTTTTAAATCTATTTGAGTCTTCAGGTAGCATTTGTTCTATTTTTTGCTAGCAGTTTTTAACAATTTAATACAAAATCTTAGTTATATGTATGAATTAAATTGAAAGCTGTGTACTATCACACTGGCCTTTATTATTATTTTTGAGACAGTCTCACTCTGTCGCCCAGGCTGGAGCGCAGTGGGCAATCTCAGCTCACTGCAATCTCCGCTTCCTGGGCTCAAGCAGTTCTCCTGAGTAGCTGGTATTACAGCCATGCACCATCACGGCCTGGCTAATTTCTGTATTTTTAGTAGAGATGGGGTTTCACCAAGTTGTCCAGGCTGGTCTTGAACTCCTGGCCTCAAGTGATCCACCCGCCTCAGTCTCCCAAAATGTTGGGATTATAGGGGTGATCTACCACACCCAGTCACACTGGTCTTTTTTTTTTTTTTTTTTTGAGGCGGAGTCTCGCTCTCTCGCCCAGGCTGGAGTGCAGTGGCGCGATCTCGGCTCACTGCAAGCTCCGCCTCCCGGGTTCCCGCCATTCTCCTGCCTCAGCCTCCCGAGTAGCTGGGACTACAGGCGCCGCCACCACGCCCGGCTAATTTTTTTGTATTTTTAGTGGAGACGGGGTTTCATTGTGTTAGCCAGGATGGTCTCGATCTCCTGACCTCGTGATCTGCCCGCCTCGGCCTCCCAAAGTGCTGGGATTACAGGCTTGAGCCACCGCGCCCGGCCCACACTGGTCTTTAAAAAAAATAAAAAGTTGAAAGCTGTGATATTCTTTCTAAAAGTTAAACACTAAAAGAACATGTTTACCTTTGAAATCATTTTGTGACATGATTTTATGGAAGAGAATAATTAAATTCTAAGACTCTAGGGAAATAAAACTCAATAGTTTTAAAACTATTATAAAATAGTTTATCTCAAAGTATTTTTCTTTTTCTTTTTTTTTTCGAGATAGAGTATCGCTCTGTTACCCAGGCTGGAGTGCAGTGGTGCGATATCAGCTCACTGCAACCCCCGCTTCCCAGGTTCAAGTGATTCTCCTGCCTCAGCCTCCTGAGTAGCTGGGACTACAGGTGCCCACCACCACACCTGGCTAATTTTTGTATTTTTAGTAGAGATGGGGTTTCACCATGTTGGCCAGCTGGCCTCGAACTCCTGACCTTGTGATCCACCCACCTCGGCCTCCCAAAGTGCTGGGATTACAGCATGAGGCATGACACCCGGCCTCAAAGTATTTTTCTGTTGAGAAGTATGAAAGCCAGCCCATGAATTGCCATGGGGGAGGGCTGGGAAAAGCAGGTCATGCCAAGTACTCCACCTAGGATAACACTTCATAATTTTTTACCAGATCTTCTCAGTCTACTCACTCAGATGTTGAACAAAAATTAAGACCCTAACATCTCGTATCATTTTGGACAGTGATGCCCTAACTTTAACTCCTATGGATACTGTGACTTTGGGATATACATTTTTTTCCCTAAATTGATAGCCAACAACACAAACACTGAATCTTGTGATTGCCATTTTCACATCAATTTGAAATCCTGCTTTATCACTTTCAAAATGCTCATATATGGATGGGTTTGTTTTTCTATGTTTTTTTTTTTTTTTTTTTTTTGAGGCAGAGTCTCGCTCTGTCGCCCAGGCTGGAGTGCAGTGGCGCGATCTCGGCTCACTGCAAGCTCCGCCTCCCGGGTTCCCGCCATTCTCCTGCCTCAGCCTCCCGAGTAGCTGGGACTACAGGCGCCGCCACCACGCCCGGCTAATTTTTTTGTATTTTTAGTGGAGACGGGGTTTCATTGTGTTAGCCAGGATGGTCTCGATCTCCTGACCTCGTGATCCGCCCGTCTCGGCCTCCCAAAGTGCTGGGATTACAGGCTTGAGCCACCGCGCCCGGCCCCATATTGTGTTTTTATAAAGAAAACACACAATACACTTCTAGTCTAAATACATCAGCCAATAAAAATATCTTCAGGCCGGGCGCGGTGGCTCAAGCCTGTAATCCCAGCACTTTGGGAGGCCGAGACGGGCGGATCACGAGGTCAGGAGATCGAGACCATCCTGGCGAACACGGTGAAACCCCGTCTCTACTAAAAAATACAAAAAACTAGATGGGCGCGGTGGCGGGCGCCTGTTGTCCCAGCTACTCGGGAGGCTGAGGCAGGAGAATGGCATGAACCCGGGAGGCGGAGCTTGCAGTGAGCTGAGATCCGGCCACTGCACTCCAGCCTGGGCAACAGAGCGAGACTCCGTCTCAAAAAAAAAAAAAAAAAAAAAAAAAATCTTCAATGTGGATTCAACCCAGAAACCAGAGAAAACCCCAGAAGACTTAAGCAAAGGTAAGGTATTTTTTTTTTTTTTTTTTTGAGACGGAGTCTCGCTCTGTCGCCCAGGCTGGAGTGTAGTGGCCGGATCTCAGCTCACTGCAAGCTCTGCCTCCCGGGTTCACGCCATTCTCCTGCCTCAGCCTCCCGAGTAGCTGGAACTACAGGCGCCCGCCACCTTGCCTGGCTAGTTTTTTGTATTTTTTAGTAGAGACGGGGTTTCACCGTGTTAGCCAGGATGGTCTCGATCTCCTGACCTCGTGATCCGCCCGTCTCAGCCTCCCAAAGTGCTGGGATTACAGGCTTGAGCCACCGCGCCCGGCCAGGTAAGGTATTTTTAAAAATGGACCTCTTCCTAAAACCTAGAGCTAGGATACTTGCAGTCACCTAGATATTATATAATAAAACACTCTTCTACCCATGGACTATGCCTGTCTCCATGAATTAACTAATCCCCAAACTCTCCCAAGGCCGACTCTGTGGGGTCACGGTCTGGGGAACACAGAGTAAATCAGCCACGGTGTCTTCCAAGTCTCTTGTTCCCAGTTAGGACAGACAGACATCAAAAGACAAGCTCTAGTGTTGTGGTTTTGAGGCAGAAATGAGACAAAGAAGAAAATAAAATTTAAAAAGAGAAAAACAAGCTTTCTGTATTAGGCTGACTCACCCTAAAGGCGGCAGCAGGCAAAGCCTGGACCCAGGCAAAGTCTTGATAACATTATCAAAGAAGCAAAGGCTCGAAGGAATATGCTGTGGAGACTCTCCCAGCACTCCCTCAACATAAGGATAAGAAAAGTTCCCCTTAGAATCCCACCTCCCTCCGTGTGATTGTACCTTGCTCTGCAAGTTTATGAGGTTATAGATTCCTGTTTTCTGTAACTAGTAACTTCAAGTATTCTGTTTTATCTAAGCAGCACAGTGCAAGTTTTAAGACATGCCTGAGCAGGCCTGGGCTGCAGCCATCTGGGCGCCACAACAAAGGTTATGAGATAAGCCCATGCAAGGCTCTTTTGAGCAAACCTAGATAACAACCATCTGGGCTGCATAAGCAAGGGTCATATGTGATCCTGAGTTATGCACCTGTCACAATTTGATTAACTGCCTTTGTTCTGCCTCTGTATCCTGGCTTTTGCACCACTACATTTGCACCACTGTAAGCTTGTTTCAAGTTAGCCCACCCACTTTTAGAAGTGTGTATAAAAGTCAAATGCTGTCTTTGTTCTGGGCCCAATTTTTGGATGTTAATCCCCTGGGTCTGAGTGCACTCAATAAATCATCTTGTCTCACCCTGTGGTCTCTCTGGTCCTCCTTCATACCGGCAATAGCTTCTGTAACATCCAGTATACAGTGGAAGGAATGTTCAAGTGTACCTGCAAAATGATACTGGAATAGTATTCATTTCCTCATTTCAACCTATTTAAAAGTACTCTCTCCATCAAAGTTACTGACACAGGATTTTTCTTAGCCATATTGCCAACCGAGGACCTCCACAGCGGGCGACAACCCCCCGCCTTGACCTCACTTAGCCCTGGGCCTGCCACTGGAGGTACCCCGCCCTCTTGGCTGCCTGTATTATTATAGCTTATACCCACGTTCAGCGGTTCTGAGCACTTGTCCCGAGTCCAAGAAGAATGAGGATACACTGACAATTGAAGGGTGAGGATGGGTAGAAAAGAATTTTATTGAGCGAAAGAACAGTTCTCAGTGGAGAGGGGATGCAGGGAGTGGTCCCCAACTCCCACAGCAGGGTGATTTCTCTCCCACTGTGGCTGAGACTGGGTCTTTTATGGGCTCAGAATAGGGGAGTACATGTTGATTGGTTTGCAAGTATGCAAAGGCATCACTCAAAGGTGGGCACAGCAGTGTAAAAACCAATTAGAAAAGGACAGGAATATGCAAAATAGGTGAAGGGTTGGGATCAATCGGATGAAAGCACACCAAATGGGAAGACAGGTTCTCAATTCAGTATGAGGATTTAGCCGAGACTGTCTTCAGCTTTAAGGTTGTGTTTCACCGGGTACCCACCCCTATCTGTCTGGGCATTTGACTGCCTCTGGCCACTATCATTACCTGACCAGGCTTTCACAATCCACCATCCCCAGTGAGGAAGGGCAGGGCTCCTGAAAATGAGCCAGCAATTCTCCTTCAGGTGGATGGAGATACAAGTCTTACCAGTACAGTCTCATGCACAATCACACATACAATGTCTCCACTTTGGTATCTAGCAATGGCTGACAAAGCCACAGCGCTGTGTGCATCCTCTGGTGTCTGATGAAGTATGACTCCTGGGTAAGGCTGTACCACATTCCCTGTACACATGAAGTTTCTATCCTGAGTGTGTCCTCTGATGTCTGATAAGGTTGGACTTCCGACTAAAGCCCCGCCCACACTTTCTGCAAATATAAGGCTTCTCTCCTGAATGTGTCCTCTGGTGTCTAATGAGGTGTGACTGCCGGTTAAAGCCTTGCCCACACTCCCTGCACACATGAGGCTTCCCCCCTGAGTGTGCCCTCTGGTGTTTAATGAGAGTTAACTTAGCACAAAAGCCTTGCCCACACTCCCTACACACAAAGGCACCTGAGTGTGCCCTCTTGTGCCTAAATAGGTTAGGCTTCTGCCGAAACCTTCTGCCACACTCTCTGCACATAAAAGGCTTTTCCCCTGAATGTGTCCTCTGGTGTGAGACGAGGGTGGACTTATCATTAAAGCCTCGTCCACATTCCCTGCATACAAATGGCTTCTCCCCTGAGTGTGTCCTCTGGTGTGTGATGAGGGTTGATTTCCGGGTAAAGCCTCGCCCACACTCTGTACATACAAACGGCTTCTCCCCTGTGTGTGACCTCTGGTGTTTGTTAAGGTTTGACTTCAGGCTAAAGCATTGCCCACACTCCAGGCAGGCATAAGGTTTAACCCCTGAGTGTGTCCTCTGGTGTGTTTTGAGGTTTGATTTCCAGCTAAAGTGACGCCCACATTCTGTGCATACATAAGGCTTCTCTCCTGTGTGTGTCCTTAAGTGTCTGATGAGGTGTGACTTCTGGCTAAAGCCTTGCTCACACTCCCTGCAAATGTAAGGCTTCTCTCCTGAATGCGTCCTCTTGTGTCTGACCAGGTGTGAATGCTGGCGAAAGCCACGCCCACATTCCCTGCAAACATAAGGCTTTTCCCCAGTGTGCGCCCTCTGGTGGGTGATGAGGTTTGACTTCAGGCTAAAGCT
Organism: Macaca nemestrina; assembly: GCF_043159975.1. NCBI lineage: Eukaryota > Metazoa > Chordata > Mammalia > Primates > Cercopithecidae > Macaca > Macaca nemestrina. The sequence goes on along the minus strand of NC_092144.1, from coordinate 46,533,525 downwards.
CTGCCCACATTCTTTGCACACATAAGGCTTGAGCCCTGAGTGTGTCCGCTGATGTGTAAAGAGGTTCGACTTCCAAGTAAAGCCTCGTCCACAATCCTTGCACACATAAGGTTTCTCCCCTGAGTGTGTCCTCTGATGTGTGATCAGGTTTGACTTCCAGGTAAAGCCTCGCCCACATTCCCTGCACACATAAGGCTTTCCCCCAGAGTGCGTCCTTGGGTTTTTGATGAGGATTGACATACTGCCAAAGCTGTCTCCCCACTCAGTGTACATGTAAGCTGTCTCCCCAGTTTGTGTCTTCTGGAGGCTAAGGAGGTTTGACTCCTTGATAAAGCCTGGCCCAAACTCTTCATATTTGATTTCTCCAAATCCTGAGATTTCTAAACCATGCAATACTTTGTCTGTTTCCTCAAGGTCTGCCTTCCTTTCAGGGCTGGGTCCTGTATCCACCACTGTGTTGTCTTTCTCGGACCGTGCTGGCTGTTCTTCACGTGGGCTGGAGAGTGCCTTTGAAGTGCCACTTTTGCTTACTCTCCCAAACAGGAGTCTGGAGTCTTCTCCCTCTTGAATCCATTCCATTTTGCCACTCAAGCAGAATGGATCTTGCTGTTGTTTCTGATCTTCCAGATAGTGTTTACCCAGCTGGAGAGGATTTCCTGCCCATAAACTTGAAAACAGCTGAGAGAGATGACTCAGCCACACATGTTGGCTGAGAGCTTGCTGATTGGAGAATATCAGAGGGCAGGAGGGGCAAAGTCGAATTTCTGGCTTTGATTCTGCTGAAGAAAGAACATTTTCAGAAGGGTCATAGGCAGGGCTGTGTAGGCAATTTTGCCTTGCCCATTGGTCATTCATAATATATTTACATCACAAGCTATCTCCCAGCTAGACAAACTTCCCAGGATCTATTTTTCATTTCACATCATGCATTACACTTTCTTTTTTTTATTTTTTAAACAGAGTCGTTCCTTCACCCAAGCCAGAGTGCAGTGGTATGATCTCAGCTCATTGCAACCTCCGCCTCCTGAGTTCAAGCGATTCTCCTGCCTTAGCCTCCTGAGTAGCTGGGATTACAGGTGCCCGAGACCACGCCCAGCTAATTTTTGTATTTTTAGTAGAGACAGAGTTTCCCCATGTTTGCCAGGCTGGTCTTGAACTCCTAACCTCAGGTCAGCCTGAGGCTCCCAAAGTGCTGGGATTATAAGCGTAAGCTACTGTGCCCAGCCCTATACATTACATTTTCTTTTTTCTTTCTTTCTTTTTTTTTTAAGATAGAGTCTCGCTCTGTCGCCCAGGCTGGAGTGCAGTGGCGCGATCTCGGCTCACGGCAAGCTCCGCCTCCCGGGTTCATGCCATTCTCCTGCCTCAGCCTCCCAAGGAGCTTGGACTATAGGTGCCCACCACGACGCCCGGCTAATTTTTTAATTTTTTTTATTTTTAGTAGACACAGGGTTTCACCATGTTAGCCAGGATGGTCTCAATCTCCTGACCTCATGATCCACCCGCCTTGGCCTCCCAGAGTGCTGGGATTACAGGCGTGAGCCATCATGCCCAGCTTACATTACATTTTCTATTGCAGGAGTTGGTAAACTCACCTGACAGGGCAAATCCAACCTGAATCCTGTTTCTGTATGGCCTGCCAGCTAAAAATGGTTTTTACCTTTTTAAGGGGTTGAATTCAAAAGACGGAGACAGAGAAAAGAGAGAGAGGAAGGAAGGAAGAAGAAGGAGGAGAAGGAAAAGGAGGAGAATAAGAAAGAAGAAGTGACAAATATTGCACGTGTTCTCAAAAACTTAAAATATGACGCCTGTAGTCCCAGCACTTTGGGAGGCTGAGGCAGGCAGATCACGAGGTCAAGAGATCAAGACCATCCTGACAAATATGGTAAAACCCTGTCTCTACTAAAAATACAAAAATTAGCTGGCCATGGTGGCATGCACCTGTAGTCTCAGCTACTTGGGAGGCTGAGGCAGAAGAATAGCTTGAACCCGGGAGGCGGACATTGCAGTGAGCCGAAATTGCACCACTGCACTCCAGCCTGGCAACAGAGCAAGACTCTGTCTCAAAAAAAAAAAAAAAAAAAAAAAAAAAGGAGGGGACAAACAAAATGAGGAGGAGAAAACAAATGAAAGCCATCTTAATTGGAAAGGAAGACGTAAAAAAAAATCTTTTGTTCACAGATTATATAATTTTGAATGTATAAAATTTCAAAAAAGCAACTAGAAGTCATAATTGTACTTAGGTCATATAAGATAAATATATAAAAAACAATTATATTTCTATATACTAGCAATGACTATTCTAAAAATGAAACTGAGAAAACAATACTATTCACAATACCATAAAAATAAAATGCTAAGGAATAAATGTGACAAAGCAGCACAAAGTTTGTAAACTGAAAATTAAGGCTGGGTACAGTGGCTCGTGCCTGTAATCCCAACACTTAGGGAGGCTGAGGCAGGAGGATTCTTGAGACCAGAAGTTTGAGGCTGGCTTGGGCAACACAGTGGGATGAAAGAAAGAGAAGAGAACGAGAAAGAGAAAAGGAAAGGAAAGGAAAGGAGGAAAAGAAGAAAGATTTTAAAAAAGAAAATTAACATTGTTGAGTGAAATTAAAGCTCCAAATAAATAGGGAGACAGTCATAGACTGGAAAGTTCACTATTATTAAGATGGTGATTCTCCCCAAAATTTATCTGCAGATTCAACATAATCATCATATCAGAACCACAGCAGGCTTTTGGTTTTTTTCCCTTTTGGAAATTGACAATCTGATCCTAAAACTTACATTGAAATTCAAAGGACATAAAATAGACAAAACAACTTTTGAAAAAGAAAATAAAATTGGGGAGTGTACACTTCTAACTTCAAGACTTAATATAAAGCTATAGTAATGAAGATAGTGTGCTACTGTCATAGGAGGAAGATGGAGATCATGGAACAAAATTGGGAGACTAGAAATGAACACTTAGATTCACAGTCAGCTGATTTTTGATAAAGGTGCCAAGGTAATTCAATGGAGGAAAGGATACTCTTTTTTTGTTTTGTTTTGTTTTGTTTTGTTTTTTTGAGACGGAGTCTCGCTCTGTCGCCCAGGCTGGAGTGCAGTGGCCCAATCTCAGCTCACTGCAAGCTCCGCCTCTTGGGTTTACGCCATTCTCCTGCCTCAGCCTCCGGAGCAGCTGGGACTACAGGCGCCCGCCACCTCGCCTGGCTAGTTTTTTGTATTTTTTTTTAGTAGAGACGGGGTTTCACCATGTTAGCCAGGATGGTCTCGATCTCCTGACCTCGTGATCCGCCCATCTCGGCCTCCCAAAGTGCTGGGATTACAGGCTTGAGCCACCGCGCCCGGCCAAGGATACTCTTTATATGAGATTGTGAGGACAACTGAATATTCACATGCAAGAAAATGAATTCAGACTTTCACCTCAATTGATACACAAAAATTAACTAAAATGGATTGTAGCCCTAAATGTAAGAGCTAAAACTATAAAACTTCTAGAAGAAACCAATGAAGAAAATCTTCATAACCTTGAGTTAAGAATAAAGTTCTTAGTTACAATACCAAAAGCACAACCTATTTTAAAAATTGGTAAGTTAGGCTTCATCAGCATTTAAAACTTTTGTACCTGAAATGAAAATGAGAAAATGAAAAGATAAGCCACAGACAGGGAGAAATACCTGAAAATCCTACATTGATATAGGACTTGTGTCTAGAATATACTAAAAATTCTTACAATTCAATAAGAACACAATCTAATTTTAAAATGAAGAAAAGAATTGAATAGGCATTTTACTAAAAAAGATATGCAAATGGTTAATAAACAATGAAAAGGGCCAGGCATGGTGGCTCACACCTATAATCCCAGCACTTTGGAAGGCCAAGATGGGTAGATCACCTGAGGTCAGGAGTTCTCGACCAGCCTGGCCAGCATGGTGAAACCTTGTCTCTACTAAAAATACAAAAGACAAAAATTAGGCCTAAAAAAAAAAACAAAAATGAAAAGATCAACATCATCAGCTATTTCGGAAATGCATTAAATGCACAATGAAATACCACGACACACCGCTAGCATGTCTATAATCAAAATCAGTGACAATACCAAGTGCTGACAAGAATGTGGAGAAACTAAAACCCTAATATATTGGTAATAGAAATGTAAAATGGTACAGGCACTTTGGAAAACATTTTTCCAATTTTTTTTTTTTTTTTTTTTTTTGAGACGGAGTCTCGCTCTGTCGCCCAGGCTGGAGTACAGTGGCGTGATCTCAGCTCACTGCAAGCTCCACCTCCCGGGTTCACGCCATTCTCCTGCCTCAGCCTCCCGAGTAGCTGGGACTACAGGCGCTGCCACCACGCCCGGCTAGTTTTTTGTATTTTTAGTAGAGACGGGGTTTCACCGTGTTAGCCAGGATGGTCTCGATCTCCTGACCTCGTGATCCGCCCACCTCGGCCTCCCAAAGTGCTGGGATTACAGGCAATTTTTTTTTTTTTTTGAGATGGAGTCTCACTCTGTCACCCAGGCTGGAATGCAGTGGCACGATCTTAGCTCACTGCAACCTCCGCCTCTCAGGTTCAGGCGATTCTCCTGCCTCAGCCTCCCAAGTAGCTAGGATTACAGGCACCTGCCAACACGCTCAGGTAATTTTTATATTTTTAGTAGAGATGGGGTTTCACCATGTTGGTCAGGCTGGTCTCAAACCCCTGACCTCAGGTGATCTACCTGCCTCAGCCTCCCAAAGTGCTGGGATTACAGGCATGAGCCACCGCACCCAGCCCCAATTTTTAAAAAGGTTAAACATAAACATACCATACAACCCAGCAATTATACTCCCAATTATCTACCCAAGAGAAATGAAAACGTATGTGCACACTAAGACTGGTATATGAGTGTTCATAGCAACACTATTCACAATGGCCAAAAAGTGGACACATTCACATGTCCATCAATGGGTAAACAGAAAAACAAAATGTGGTATATCCATACAAAGGAATACTATATAGCAATAAAAAATGCATTACTGGCCGGGCGCGGTGGCTCACGCCTGTAATCCCAGCACTTTGGGAAGCCGAGGCGGGCGGATCACAAGGTCAGGAGATCGAGACCACGGTGAAACCCCGTCTCTACTAAAAATACAAAAAATTAGCCGGGCGCGGTTGTGGGCGCCTGTAGTCCCAGCTACTCGGGAGGCTGAGGCAGGAGAATGGTGTGAACCCGGGAGGCGGAGCTTGCAGTGAGCCGAGATCGCGCCACTGCACTCCAGCCTGGGCGACAGAGCGAGACTCCGTCTCCAAAAAAAAAAAAAAAAAAAAAAAAAAAATGCATTACTGATACATGCTGCAACTTGAATGAACATCAAAAACATTATGCTAAACAAAAGAATCCAAGTATAAAAGACTATATATTTCGGCCTGGCACAGTGGCTCACACCTGTAATCCCAGCACTCTGGGAGGCCGAGGCGGGTGGATCACAAGGTCAGGAGATCGAGACCATCCTGGCCAACATGGTGAAACCCTGCCTCTACTAAAACACAAAAAATTAGCCAGGTGTGGTGGTGTGCACCTGTAGTCCCAGCTACTCAGGAGGCTGGGCCAGGGGAATCACTTGAACCCGGGAGGTGGAGGTTGCGCCACTGTACTCCAGCCTGGCATGGGTGGTGTACACCTGTAGTCCCAGCTGCTGGAGAGGCTGAGGCAGGAGAATGGCATGAACCTGGGAGATGGAGCTTGCAGCGAGCAGAGATCGCACCACTGCACTCTAGCCTGGGAGATAGTGTGAGACTCTGTCTCAAAAAACAATAATAATAATAATAAAAAGTGAGAACTGGCTGGGTGCAGTGGCTCATGCCTGTAATCCCAGCGCTTTGGGAGGCCAAGGCAGGTGGATCACCTGAGGTCAGGAGTTCAAGACAAGTCTGGTCAAGATGGTGAAACCCTGTCTCTACTAAAAATACAAAACTTAGCTGGGTGTGGTGGCACACACCTGTAGTCCCAGCTTCTCGGGAGGCTGAGGCAGAGAACTGCTTGAACCCAGGAGGTGGAGGTTGCTGTGAGCCGAGATAGCACCACTGCACTCCAGCCTAGGCAACAGAGTGAGACTCCATCTCCAAAAAAAAAAAAAAGTGACAACTGAGGAATTGTATTCTAAAATGTCAGTGTTCAATAAATGTGATTCATCACATAAACAGAATTAAAAACCATATGATCATCTTAACAGATATAAGAAAAGCATCTGATAAAATCCAATATCCCTTCATGATAAAAATCTTCAACAAACTAGGTATCAAAGGAACATACCTCAAAGTAAAAGGAGTTATCTGTGACAAACCTACAGCCAACTTCGTACCAAATGGGCAAAAGCTGAAACCATTCCCCTTAAGAATTGGAACAAGACAAGGATGTCTGCTGTCACCACTCGTATTCAACTTAGTACTGGAAGTCCTAGAGAGAGCAATCATGCAAGAGAGAGAAAAGGCATCCAAATAGGAAAAGAGGGAGTCAGATTATCTCTGTTCTCCAAGAATCCGATACCTAGAAAATCCTATACCTAGAAAATAATTCTATACCTAGAAAACTCTAAAGATCCCTCCAAAAGACTCCTAAACCTGATTTTAAAAAAATTCAGTAAAGTTCCAGGATACAAAATCAATGTATAAAGATCAACAGCATTTCTATACACCAGTAACATTCAAGCTTAGAGCCAAATAAAGAACAAGATCCCATTTACAATAACCACATGAATGCAAACACACACAAAATACCTAAGAATACATCAAACCAAGGAGGTGAAAGGTCTCTGCAAGGAGAACTACAAAACACTGATGAAAGAAATCACAGATGACACAAAGGGAAAAACATTCCACGCTCACAGATTGTAAGAATCAATATAGTTAAAATGATCATACTGCCCAAAGCAATCTAAGATTCAATGCAATTCCTATCAAATTGCCAACATCATTTGTCATTCTAACATTCTAATTCTAATAGAATTAGAAAAAAACAATTCTAAAATTAATATGGGACCAACAAACCTAACTAGCCAAAGCAATCCTAAGCAAAAAGAACAAAGCTGGAAATATCATATTACCTGACTTCAAACTATACTAAAAGGCTATATTAACTGAAACAGCATGGCATAAGTACAAAAACAGATATACAGATCTATGGAACAGAATCCAGAATCCAGAAGTAAAACCACACACCTACTACCAACTGATCTATAAGAAAGTTGACAGAAATAAACAATGGGGAAAGGGCACCCTATTCAATAAATGGTGCTGGAAAAACAGGCCAACCACATGCAAGAGAATGAAACTGGACCCTTCCCTCTCATATACACAAATCAACTCAAGATGGATGAAAGACTTAAATGTAAGACCTCAAACTATAAAATTCCTAAAGGAAAACCTAGGAAAAACTTCTCTGGACATTGACCGAGGCAAAGAACTTATGACTAAGTCCTCAGAAGTGATTGCAGCAAAAACCAAAAATTGACAAATATGATTTAATTAAGCAAAAGAGCTTCTTTCTGCACTGCAAAAGAAACAATCAACAGAGTAAAAAGACAACCTACAGAATGGGAGAAAACATTTGCGAACTATGCACCTTATAAAGGACTAACATCCAGAATCGTAAGGAACTTAAGCAAATCAACAACAAAAACCCAAATAACCCCATTAAAAAGTGAGCAAAGGACATGAACAGGTACTTTTCAAAAGAAGGTATACAAACAGCCAGCAAACGTTAAAAAATGCTCAAAATCACTAATCATCAGAGAAATACAAATTAAAATCACAAAGAGATCTTGCTACCAGTGAACGATGGGAAAAGAAAACCCACAATGAGAAAGGCCATCTCACACCAGTCAGAATGGCTACTATTAAAAAGTAAAAAAAAAAAAAAAAAAAGATATTGGTGAGGATGCAAAGAACATGGAATTCTTATATATTGTTGGTGGTCATGTAAATTAGTTAAACCTCTATGGCAAACAGTATGGAAATTTCTCAAAGAAATACAAATAGAACTACCATTCAACCCAGCAATCCCAAGACTGGGAAAATAAATTGTTCTACCAAAAGACACCCACACTCGTATGTTTATCGCAGCACTATTCACAATAGTAAAGTCATGGAATCAACCTATGTGTCTATCAATAGTGGGTTGGATAAATAAAACGTGGTATACACACACACCATGAAATACTATGCAGCCATAAAAAAAGAATGAAATAATGTCCTCTGCAGCAACATGGATGCAGCTAGAGGCCATCATCCTAAGTCAATCAATGCAGAAACAGACAATCAAATAACCTATGTTCTCACTTACAAGTGGGAGCTAAACAATGGGTACACATGGACATAAAGATGGAAATAGTAGACACTGGGGACTCCAAAACAGGGCAAAAAGGATGGAGGTAAGGGCTGAAAAACTACCTATCAGGTACTATGTAAACTATTTGGGTGATAGATTCAATAGAAGCCCAAAACCCAGCATTACATAATATACCCATGTAACAAACCTGCACATGTACCCTCTGAATCTGAAATTAAATAAATAAATAAAATGTCAATGTCATAAAAGACAGAGAAAGATTATTGAAATAATAATTTCCTTCCCTTAATAATAACTAAGGGAAGGTAAACAGACATGACATGAAAATGAACTAACTAACCTTGGACTGGATTATGTTCTGGAAAATAAAAAAACATATTATTCTATAGTGTTGACAAAATTATAATACAAATGGTAGGTAATAGGCAAAATTACTGTATCAAAGTTAAGTTTACTGAGGTTGATAACCACACTGGTTATATGAGAGAATATCAATATTCTTAGAAAACTCACAGAAAAAGTTTTAACAAACACTTACAGGCCAGGTGCAGTGGCTCACACCTGTAATTCCAGCACTTCGGGAGACCGAGGCGGGCAGATCACGAGGTCAGGTGTTCAAGACCAGCCTGACTAACATGGTGAAACCCCATCTCTACTAAAAACACAAAAATTAGCCGGGCATGGTGGCGTGCACCTATAATCCCAGCTACTTGGGAGGCTGAGGCAGAAGAATTGCTTGAACCGAGGAGGTGGAGGTTGCAGTGAGCCGAGATCGTGCTACTGCACTCCAGCGTGGGTGACAAAGCGAGACTCTGTCTCAAAAAACAAAAACAAAAACAAAGACAAAAACAAAACAAATACATATGAACATACATATACATATACACATACATACATATGTACTGAGAAAGGGGAAGGATGGAGAAAGGGCATGCATGCAAAAGAGCACATGAATAAATGATGAAGCAAACTAAGTAAAATAGTAGGTCATTTTATGATGCCGTTTACATAATAACATATATGCCACATGTCTTAATCTGTTTTGTATTGCTATAACAGAATACCTGAGACTGGGTAATTTACAAAAAAGTTTATTTGGCTCACAATTCTGGAGGCTGGATGGTAGCCCATTTGGTGACGGTCTCGTGCTGCTTCAAATCACAGCAGAAAGAGGAAGGGAAAGCAAGCACATGCAAAGAGGCCAAACATCAGAAGAAGCCTTGTTTTATAACAACTTGATCTCACGAGAACCAACCGAGTCCAAAAGAACTAACCCAGTCTGCATAAGCCATTCGAGAAGGCGGAGATGCCACAACCAAATACCTCTTAAAGGCCCCACCACCTTTCAATACTGTTAAATTGGCAATTAAATTTCACCATGAGTTTTGGTGGGGACAAACCACATCCAACTCACTGCACCATATATATTTATTCTACTATTTTTATTTTTGCAAATATTCTGTAATTTTGAAGCAATTTCCAAAAATCAATTCAAAAATAAGTATGAGGAAGCCCACTAACGAAAATGCCAGCAGACTGAAGTGGTCACAAGAACCTTCCAGAAGAAAACAATAAGACTGGATAAAATATAACAAATAACTATTCAAAGGCACTGGAAAATATACACAACTAGCCAGAAGATGGGGAAGAGTTTATGCTAAAAAAAAATCGCAACAGAAAGGGGTAATAATTTTGTTTGTGGCTTTCTTGCCTGAGAGCACTCCTAATACCTACAGAAACAAGAGGCGGGGAGGGGAGGGGAGAACAGGGGAGGTAAGGGGAGAAGAGGGGAGAGAAAGGAAGGGGTGGGGGAAAGAAAAAAACAATAACTGAAATTTTAAAATTCATTAGACAGGTTTAGTAGCAAACAGAAAAAGAAAACAGATTAGTGAATTTGAAAATAAATTAACTAGAAATTACCTATATCCAACCACCCCTCAAAAAAGAGAGGAAAAAGATTGAAGAAAAATGAACAGAAGCTTATGAGATACTATGAATCTTCAGAAACACATTTCCAGCGGTCCAATATACAGGTAAACTGGAGTCCTAGAATGAAAGGAAAGAGTAAAAGGGACAGGAAAAATATTGAAATAATAGCCAAGTATTTCTCACAGTGAGTAGAAAATATAACTTAGAGAGCCAAGAAGCTTCATAATGCTCAAGTAGTAGAAACACAAAGAAAACAACTCTTAGAAACATCACCGTAGCCGGGCGCGGTGGCTCAAGCCTGTAATCCCAGCACTTTGGGAGGCCGAGACGGGCGGATCACTAGGTCAGGAGATCGAGACCATCCTGGCGAACACGGTGAAACCCCGTCTCTACTAAAAAATACAAAAAACTAGCCGGGCGAGGTGGCGGGCGCCTGTAGTCCCAGCTACTCAGGAGGCTGAGACAGGAGAATGGCCCGAACCCGGGAGGCGGAGCTTGCAGTGAGCTGAGATCTGGCCACTGCACTCCAGCCTGGGCGACAGAGCGAGACTCCGTCTCAAAAAAAAAAAAAAAAAAAAGAAACATCACCGTCAAACTGTTAAAGGCCAAAGATAATGAGAAAATCTTGAAGATAGCCAGAGAAGATCAAAATAGAAAAGAACAATATAAAAATTACTCAACAAAAACTATAAAACTATGAAAGCCAGACGACACTGCAATGCTAGAGAAAAATATGTTAACCAGCGATTCTATCTCCAGTTAATTTTCACAAACTGAAGAGGAAATAATCTTTTCAGATTAAAATGGAAAATCCGATGCCGGGTAACTGTACTAAACGTTAAAGGAAGTCCTTCAGGATGAAGGAAAATGGTATCAGGTGGCAACTTGTATCTACATTAAGGAGTAAAGCGTATAAGAAATGTGACAGATATAAAGCACACACACATATTTCTACATATATTTCACTTAATTTCTTTAAAAATACATATTACTATACGATGGCTTAAAAATTGTAACACTGTAGTATTCGGTTTAGGATTAGCCAGGCCTGATGGCACGCACGTAGTCCCAGCTATTCGGGAGGCTGAGACAGGAAAATTGCTTGAGCCCAGGAGGTGGAAGTTGCAGTGAGCCGAGATCGTGCCACTGCATTCCAGCCTGGCGACAGAGCAAGACTCCGTATCAAAAAAAAAGCAAGTAGGGGCCGGGTGTGGTGACTCACGTCTGTAATGCCAGCATTTTGGGAGGCCAAGGCAGGTGGATCACTTGAGGTCAGCAGTTCAAGACCAGCCTGGCCAACATGGTGAAACCCCATCTCTACTAAAAATACAAAAATTAGACAGGTGTGGTGGCACACGCCTGTAGTCCCAGCTATTCAGGAGGCTGAGGCAGGAGAATTGCTTGAACCTGGAAGGCGGAGGTTGTAGTGAGCCGAGATCATGCCACTGCACTCCTGGGTAGGTGACAGAGTAAGACTCCATCTCAATAAAAAAATTTAAAAAGCAAGTAGGTAGGCCACAGATTGGAACATCTGATAAAGAGTTCATCTCAATGATTTATTTTTAAAAATTCAAATTCAAGGCCGGGCGCGGTGGCTCAAGCCTGTAATCCCAGCACTTTGGGAGGCCGAGACAGGTGGATCACGAGGTCAGGAGATCGAGACCATCCTGGCTAACACGGTGAAACCCCATCTCTACTAAAAAATACAAAAAAAACTAGCTGGGCGAGGTGGCGGGCGCCTGTAGTCCCAGCTACTCAGGAGGCTGAGGCAGGAGAATGGCGTAAACCCGGGAGGTGGAGCTTGCAGTGAGCTGAGATCCGGCCACTGCACCCCAGCCTGGGCGACAGAGCAAGACTCTGTCTCAAAAAAAAAAAAAAAAAAAAAAATTCAAATTCAAATCAACAAGAAAAGGCAAAAAGAATGGAAAAGGCTTCACAGAAGAGCAAACATCAAGGCCAGTCAAGGAATGAACATATAAAAAGATGCTCAAACTCAAAACTAATTAAATTACAGCTACTATGAGAGGCTATTTCATACCCAAAAGATGATCAAAACCTGAAGTCTGACCACACAAAGTATTAGGGAGGATGCAGGGCAACTAGAATCCTCACACAATAAAATGCTATGTGAGTGTGAGCAATTGCTATAGATTGAATTCTGTTTCCCCAAAAATGACATATTGGAGTCCAAATCCCTAATAACTCAAAAGATGAACTTGGCCGGGCGCGGTGGCTCAAGCCTGTAATCTCAGCACTTTGGGAGGCCGAGACGGGCGGATCACGAGGTGAGGAGATCGAGATCATCCTGGCTAACACGGTGAAACCCCGTCTCTACTAAAAAAATACAAAAAATTAGCCGGGCGCGGTGGCGGGCGCCTGTAGTCCCAGCTACTCGGGAGGCTGAGGCAGGAGAATGGCGTGAACCCGGGAGGCGGAGCTTGCAGTGAGCTGAGATCCCACCACTGCACTCCAGCCTGGGCGACAGAGCGAGACTCCGTCTCAAAAAAAAAAAAAAAAAAAAGATGAACTTATTTGGAAACAGGGTTGTTGCAGATGTAATTAGTTAAGGTGAGGTCATTAGAGTGGGCCCTAATCCAATATGAATAATATCCTTACAAACAATGAAAAGTTGGACACAGAGACAAGCACACAGGGAGAATGCTATACGAAGATGAAGGCAGAGACTGAGGCGCTGCTCCTCCACACCAGGGATTGCCAGCAAACCACCAGAAGCTAGAGGAGAGGCATGGGACAGATTCTTCCTCACAGTCCTCAAAAGGAACCAACCCTACCAACACCTTGACCTCTACTTCTAGCCTCCAGAACTGTGAGAAAATAAACTTCTGTTGTTTAAGCCACTCAATCTGTGGCACTTTGTTGTGGCAGCCCTAGAACACTACTACAACAGCTTTGGAGAATAGTTTGGCATTACTTTGTCAGATTGACCAGGTGCATATTCTTTCACTCAGCTGTCCTATTCCTAGGTACACATCCTAGATAAACGGGTGCTTATGTGCCCAAGGACATATCTATGAGAAGGTTCACAGCAGCATTCTTTAATTGGTCAAAAGAATACACTGTTAAAAATGGAATGGATAAATGAATTGTATTGTAATTATGCATATAATACAATATTATATAGCCATAAAAATGAATGAAGCAGAGCTACATATACCAACATAGTACAAAATTAGTCTCAGTGAAGAAAACAAAGCACAGAAAGGTATACATAATATGACGACATTGATATAAAGTTTTAAAATATGCCAAACAACAATATACATGATTTAGCGATTCATACATATGAAGAAAAGAATAAGGCCATGCATGAGAATTATAAATCCCTAATATTGAAAAACAATTCCATTGGAGGGATGGGTATAGGATACCATCAGGGAAGGGGAAATGGGGGTTTCAACTGTTTAGGTAATTTTTTATTTCTTAAGCTGGGCCACTGGCACGTGAGTATGTATTTTATTATTAGTCATAGCTTAAGTATTGTGTAATAAATTATGGGAATTGGAGAGGTGGAGATAATCAATTAATCTTGGCATAAGAGTAGCTAGAAAGTATCTAGAAGGGTCGTAGACTTAACATTCATGGGGTAGATGCAGTTTTTAAGATCAAGTGAGAAAGAAGACTGTGAATGAGGAAAGACTAAGCATTACAGAGAAAACAAGTGAGGAATGGAGGCTTCCTGGTGTAGGAAAGAGACAAGGGAACCAGGGAAGTCCCTCCCTCAACTGAAGATTATGTTCTGGAAGGAAGACCATGTCAGGCAACCTTCCTCTTGGCTTCGGAGGCCTGGAGAAGAGCTTCTTCCCAGTATCTGAGAGATGCCTCCTCCTTCTCTATCTGCCAAGCTGTAGATTACCCCATCTACCCCAAACTCACACTCACCTGGACAGAGGTCCAGCGAACATTTTCTCTCCTCTCTCCAGGGCTCTTCCCCTCGCTCCAGCTGAGCAATGAGCTTTGGTTTGGAAGACGGAATTTCTATTCATAGGGAAGAAAATGAGGACATTGTTGGTTATGGGCTCAAGAGGGCATTCTAGAACTCAGAGCTGAAATGGGTGAGGCAACCCAGAGGATACAAAAGACCTATGAATAGTTCTGTCTCTGAAGTAGAAGGGTTGACTAAGGAAAGGTGACTCCAATCAGAAAGACAGCATATTATGAACACTTGGTGGATGAAAAATTTCCTGGGTTTGGAGCAAAATAAAGACAGAGCGCAAGCCTTGGGAAACAGGTCTGGAAATGGAGTGTCATCCATAACATGAATAAATCAATCTATCTGCTTGCAATTCTACTAAATCCAGATTTACCCAGAGGAAAAAGGTAAATTGTTTTTAAGCTCAACTCTAAGGGAAAGGTGCTCTGCAGGTAGCCCTTCCTCACGATGAGTGGAAAATACTCTGTAGGGCAGAGTTTAAGTGCCAAAGGAGGCCGTTCTTACCCAGTGAGACCAGGTGGTTATAAGTCTCCAGCATCACCTCCCTGTGCAGGGTCCTCTGAGCAGGGCTCAACAATCTCCACTCCTCCTGGGTGAAGTCCACAGCCACATCCCTGAATGCCACGGATGCCTTTAACACAAAACACACCTCTGCTCATCCAGGAGCCTGTCTTTCCCTTCCAGTTTAGAATGAGAGGTCAAGGCCAGGCCCCATGGCTCATGCCTGTAATCCCAGTACTTTGGGAGGCTGAGGTGGGCGGATCACCTGAGGTCGAGAGTTCGAGACCAGCCCTACCAACATGGAGAAACCCCATCTCTACTAAAAATACAAAATTAGCCAGGCGTGGTGGCACATGACTGTAATCCCAGTTACTTGGGAGGCTGAGGCAGGAGAATCGCTTGAACCTGGGAGGCGGAGGTCGTGGTGAGCTGAGATTGTGCCACTGCACTCCAGCCTGGGCAACAAGAGCAAAACTCCATCTAAAAGAAAGACAGAAAGACAAAAAGAAAAGAAAGGAAAGAAAGAAAGAAAGAAAAGAAAGGAAAGAAAGGAAGGAAAGGAAAGAAAGGAAGGAAGGAAGGAAGGGAGGAAGGAAGGAAGGAAGGAAGGAAGGAAGGAGAGAGAGAGAGAAAGAAAGAGGAAAGAAAGGAAAGAAAGAGGAAAGAAAGGAAAGAAAAGAAAGAAGAATGAGAGGTCGAAAGGCTTCCCTAAGGGAAGCAGAAAAGATTTCTACACCCTACTTTGGATTGTGACCTTGGCACCAAGGGGTGAAAGACCATTGTTCTTCTATCTCTGCCGAGCCAGCATCATTTATGCACCTATTACTTACTGTCAATATCCCAGGCTAGCTGCTATGGAGGATAAAAGCAAACAAAACCAAAGCCCTTACAAGCTAGAGAGAGTTTTAAAACTAGGCAGGGAGAAGAAGACACCACACAAGCACAACTAAATAGTAAAGAATCATCTTGCTGAATTTGAAAATTTTCTGAGACTACTTGGTCTCAGTATTTGTTCTACTTGAAGCAGTGGCGCCTCTGGGGTTTGGGGGCAAATAACTCACCAATATATATAGTTCCTACAGCAGGACTCACTCCTTCCTCTACCAAATGCTGCCACATGCCTGCTCAGGCCTAAGGAGGGAAACTGGGTGGTGATGAAGAGTGTGGACTCAAACCACACTATCTGGATTTGGAACCCATCTCTGTCCCCAACTAGTGTAACCTCAGGCACTGAATTAGCTGCTCAGCACGTCAGTTTCTCCTGTGAACTAAAAATAACAGTGCTTATCTCAAAGGGTTGTGGTTAGGATTAGGATTACTGTGAAGAGCTCAGACAAAATGCCTGGTGCAGTCCCTGGTTGTTCTATGTAAAATTCCACACCCTCACGCGGGTTTCATTCCCCTCGCCTGCTTTACTGTGTTCCCTTAACTCTAAGATAATACATGATATTCATTTCTACTTTCTGGCTTCCCACTAGACATCAGTTCCATGTGCATGGCTGGATCACTGTGATTGCCCTGGTGTCTACAACAGAATCTGCAAATACTTAGCCGTCAGATATTTTTAAATAGCCGAAAATGATTTATTATTATTAGACAAGCAACAAAGTTTCAAACGAACCTCTGCTACCTAGAAAGCTGTACTTTGGAGGATGGGAATATATAACCGTCCTTGGCATGGAAGTTCGGTGAGATTTCCAAATGAGTCTGGAAATCTAGCACTGGGATTCTTCCCTGCCCAACACTTACTCTCTTTGGGTACAATCTAAAGTCCATAGAGGGGTTTAATTTGACCATATACTGCTTTAAAACTTGTGTTTATATCGGGCCGGGCGCGGTGGCTCAAGCCTGTAATCCCAGCACTTTGGGAGGCCGAGACGGGCGGATCACAAGGTCAGGAGATCGAGACCATCCTGGCTAACACGGTGAAACCCCGTCTCTACTAAAAAAATACAAAAACCTAGCTGGGCGAGGAGGCGGGTGTCTGTAGTCCCAGCTACTCGGGAGGCTGAGGCAGGAGAACGGCGTGAACCCGGGAGGCGGAGCTTGCAGTGAGCTGAGATCCGGCCACTGCACTCCAGTCTGGGCGACAAAGCGAGACTCTGTCTCAACAAAAAAAATAAAAATAAAAATAAATAAAACTTGTGTTTATATCAATTAAATGTTGGAAGATTTCATATGAAAATCTCAATCTGTGGGTTCTGTTAAAAGTCCATAAATCTGACCACCCTGGGCACTGCACTGCTATAGGACCACAGTTGGCTGACGGTGACTCATGCTGGGGGTCTATCAGCCGCAACACACTATTGGAGACTGCCTCACCAGTGTCATTCATTTAGGCATATGCCTTGTCTCTTTGATTTGATTTTGCATCCCCTTCTCAGAATGCCTCCATCACTCCTTGAGGGTACGACATTGTGTCTCTAAAACTAATTCCACACTGTACTCTTCCCAGGGAATCCTCCCTATATTTCCTGTCCCCTACCAGCTCCATTATTCTACACTGGCTGGCCTATGAAATGGCCTTAAGACTCTACCCATACCCAGTTATACTGATAGCTGTCTCCAAACCCAGCCACTCCCAATGCACTGAATCACAAGAGGAGGGCACAGATGAGTGACAGCTTTGGTTCTCACACCTCATCTCTCTCTGGCTATACTTCAGAGCTACCTGGGTGGTGTTTTAAATTACGGATTCTTGAGTCCCACCACAAATCAATAAAACCAGGAGGCCTGGGGGCGGTGGCTCTTTGGGAAGCTGAGGCGGGCAGATCAGGAGGCCATGAGATCAAGACCATCCTGGCTAACACGGTGAAACCCCATCTCTACTAAAAATACAAAAAACTAGCCGGGCGTGGTGGCGGGTGCTTATAGTCCCAGCTACTTGGGAGGCTGAGGCAGGAGAATGGCGTGAACCCAGGAGGCGGAGCTGCAGTGAGCCAAGATGGCGCCACTGCACTCCAGCCTGGGCGACAGAGTTAGACTCTGTCTCAAAAGATAATAATAATAATAAAATAAAAAAACAGGGGATGGGGCTTTTGTACTTCTAAAGGTTCCTAAAAGTAGAGTGATAGTTGTGAATCACTAGGTCAGAGAAATTTCAAGAGGGAGAGGTCATGTAGGATTGAGGATCAGGAAAAGTTCATGAGAAGGAGGTACTCACTGTTGAATCTAGGTGGTGGTAAGTGAGTGTTCAATGTATAAGGCTTCCTGGTTTTTTCCATATGTCTGAAACTGTTTATCATTAAACACTGGAGAGAACAAGACTATTCAGGTACCTGCCTAGTCGCTGTTGTGATTTGCTTTTACAATCCCTTCTCAGAACATACACACATACACCCCTTGAAAATCTCCAGTGAAGGAGCTACATTACAGAGCAACTAATGTTACTTTACTCACATTTAATACAACCGGTTATTCCTCCAGCCCTGGAACAACTCATGGTTTGTCTGTGAACCATGTATGTAGGGGGCATTGTAAACACTGTATGGCTGACCCTCATGATCCACTCCAAATCTCTCCCACGGAGTAGAAACACAGTTAGAAGCTTGGGGGAGTTAATTCATCCACTTGCCAGCCGAAAAGTAAATATATGAAAAATGAATGGTAACCAACAGGCCACAAGAAGTCTTACTGCAGGATTCTAGCAAAAGACTTCTGATTTGTAAGATGGAGTCACAGGAAGTCAGCACTTTTCCTGATGCTCAGAAACATGGGCGCAGATTACCCAAGAGGCAGCAGGGCTTAGTGCACTGGCTCAATGTGTGGTCCCTGAACCTGCAGCACTAGCATCGCCTGGGAACTTGTTAGAAATAAAAATTCTCAGTGCCCATCCTAGGGCTACTGAATCAGAAACTGCGGGGGGGAGCCCAGCAACCTGTTTGAACAAGGCTTCCAAGTAATTCTGATGCACACTAAAGTTTAACAACTACTCAATGGCTAAAAGCACAAACTTTGGAGACAAACTGTTCAAATTACAGTCCCCTCTCTTAGTTATCTTATCTACTTAGATATCTTAGTATCTGTGTCTCAATTTCCTATAAAATCGATATTATAATGGCCCTTATAGGGCCATTGTGAAAACTAAACAAAGTTACTATTGGGAAACATCCTATGGCTTTGAGGGGAACCAGCCTGGATGAGGCTGACACTGTAGAGAACAGGTTAGACTGCGGAGACGAAAGAACCCCAGTCCTTGGTAAGCTTATGGAGCTGAAGGACCAACCCCAAAGTGCACCCTCTCTCTGAACTTCCTTTTATATGGGCTAAGTTACTTATTGTTTAGAACAACCTAAATTAGGTTTACTGTTGCCTGTGGCCAAAAGCATTGTATCTAACCAGTGGGTGGGTACAGTGATGGCCCCAGTGAATCATGCCTCCCTGTTTCTACCCTTCATGCAATCTCCTCCTAAACTAACCCTGGGCTTGGCTATGGGACTTGCTTTATCCAGTGGGACATCAGCAAACATGATGCAAGCAGATGTTTGAGAGGCATTTGAGTTCAGGGCTGGCCTTCTCTCTGTGCAAGAAACCTTGAGACCACCATATGAATAATCTGAGCTTACCTGCTGAAGAGGCCACATGGAGGAGAACCAGGAATCGAAGCATCCCAGCCAACCAGGCTGTCAACCACCAGACAGGTTGAGACCATCCGGCTCTAGCCGAGCAGCCTACAGCCACATGTGGATGCCAAGAGGATCAGCCCAGCCATGCCGGGCCTACTTGCTGACCCACAGGATTTTGAAAAAATGATTACATTTTAAGCCGCTAAGTTCTTTTTTTTTTTTTTTGAGACGGAGTCTCACTCTGTCACCCAGGCTGGAGTGCAGTGGCATGGTCTCAGCTCACTGCAACCTCCGCCTCCTGGGTTCAAGTTATTCTCCTGCTCCCACCTCAGCCTCCCAAGTAGCTGGGACTACAGGCGTGTGCCACCACATCCGGCTAATTTTTATATTTTTAGTAGAGATGGGGTTTCACTATGTTGGTCAGACTGGTCTCGAACTCCTGACCTTGTGATCTGCCCGCCTCAGCCTTCCAAAGTGCTGGGATTACAGGCAAAGGCCACTGCATCTGGCCTAAGCCACTATGTTCTTTAGGCCACTAAGTAGGTACACAGAAGTGAAGTGCTGCCATAACAAAATGCCTAAAACATGTGGTATTAGCTCTGGGAGCAGGACACGGGCAGAGGCTTGGAAAGCATCCAGGAAAACTATTAACACAGGCTGGAAAAGCAGTAAACAAACTGCTAGTGGGAACTGGAAAAGGAGTGAGGAAACTGATATGGCAGCTTGAACAAGGCAACTCGTATTATATATTACCAAAGCTATTGCCTGCATGAACTTGGAAAACAGAAAATATACCTGATGAACTTTTGGATCTAGCTAAAGAGATCTCCAGAAAGCCTGTTAAAAGCTTCAGTTGGGCTGGGCGTGGTGGCTTACATTTTTAATCCCAATACTTTGGGAGATCAAGGCGGGCGGATCACCTGAGGTCAGGAGTTTGAGACCAGCCTGACCAACATGGACAAACCCCGTCTCTACTAAAAATACAAAATTACCCAGGTGTAGTGGTGCATGCCTGTAATCCCAGCTACTTGGGAGGCTGAGGCAGGAGAATTGCTTGAACCTGGGAGGCGGAGGTTGCAGTGAGCCGATACTATACCATTGCACTCCAGCCTGGGCAACAAGAGGGAAACTCTGTCTCAAAAAAAAAAAAAAAAAAAAAAAAAAAAAATTCAGTTGGATGTTTCTAGCAACATACAATAATATCCAGAAACAGAAGAGCTGAAGAAGTAATTATACAGCTTGCAAGCATAATTTAGAGGAAATATAGACAAGTCAGGACTTGCTAGCTTGGAAATAAAATTGTTTTACATCTTCAGTCTCTCCAGCTGGCACATGTCTCAAAATAAAAAGATAAACTCAGATTAAAGATCGAATCAAGAGTTTGCCTAAAAGACCCAAACTTTAGGACCTCTGAAGTGTTAAGGGGATGCCTAGTGGAGTCTCCAAGCTAGACAAAAACACTTCTGAGATTCGTATGGGCATTGTCCCATAGCACCGACATCTTGCCAAAGATGAGAGGCCTATTTGACTGTGATTTCAGCTTTTGCTTAATAGAGCAGTCCCAAATCTGGTACATGGGAAACCCATAGAGCTTTCAAGGAAGTCCGAAGGATCTGAAACAGTTAAAAATGAAAAGGCCTCCTCCATGCCTAATTCCTGTCCTTTCTGAATGCGAGCATCTACTGTAGTGTCTCTCACCGCTGTATGTTAGGTAGGGAGTGTTTGGGGTGGAGGGAAACAAATGACTTGCCTTTTTAGTATACAGGTATCTGACTTAAAAAGGATCCACTGAAGAAGCTTTAGCCACATCCAGACTGTCACACAAAAGCTACTGGACTTTTGAATTTGAAGATGAAACTTTTGGGGATCTTGGGAGGGGCGTGAGTTTATCTTGCACACGGTAAGGGTATGAATCATTGGGACCAATAAATCATGTCTCCCTGTATCTACTCCCTTATGTTATCCCCTCCTATGATGACTCTGGACTTGGCCATGTGACTTCCTTTGGCCAAAAGGACATCAGTGAACATGACAAAAGCCAAAACGTTAAAAGTACTTGTTAACTGGGGCTGTCCTCTCTTCCTGTGTAGAGAAACCCAAGACCGTTTGACCAAGCCCAAGCCCACATGGAAGAGAACCAAGAAGAAACTAGGCACCCCAGCCAACCAGCCTCCTGTCACGCATGGATAGTCCTCCAGCCCTGGTCAAAATGCCAGCTGACTGCAGCAAAATGACAAGACCAGGTGAAACCTGCAAAACCTACCTGCGCCCAGCCCAAAATATGAACCTACCCAATTATGTGCTAATAAGTGATTTTGTTTTAAGCCATTGATGTTTAGGATTGTTTATTATACAGCAAAGGCTGATACACTGATAGAGCGATCACGTTATATGAAAAATACTTGGTGACTAACGTGACCGTTGGCTTGCTGGGATGCCCATGATGTCAGAAACTCCTAAGCTAGTCTTGGAGAGCAGCAGATTCAGTCTTCTCCCTGGGAAGACTCCTGGGCATGAATTCATTAAATGGGAAAGCGACCAACAGATTGACCTGACCTACTTTTATTTTTCTCCTCTTTTTTCAGCTGAGTGGATAAAAAGTAAATGTATCTAAGTTAAAAGTATACATAAGATGACTCCCCTGTGATAACAATAAACACATTTTCAGAATGAACAATCAGAACATGACGTCAGACAACAGGATAAAACATTTGAAATGAGGACTGTTCTAAATATCTAGGATACTGAAATGAGGCACTAAAGGTTTCTGAAAAGTGATGTTACTGCAATGTTGGGGAAAATGAGGATTACAGAAACATGTAGTGGGTGGCAAAGAACCAAGTCAACATTTGGAAACAAATCAGGACACTATGTGAGCTTTCACATGAGAGAAGAAAGAAATCTGAGTTGACAGGTCTACCCTGGTAATCAAAATCTGCACAGTGTAATAATTAAAATAAAGACAAATAAAAGTTGCATAGTAGGGCTGGGCGTGGTTGCTCACACCTGTAATCCCAGCACTTTGGGAGGCCGAGGTGAGTGGATCACCTGAGGTTAGGAGTTCAAGACCAATCTGACCAACATGGTGAAACCCCATCTCTACTAAAAATACAAATGTACCAGGCATGGTGGTGCATGCCTGTAATTCCAGCTACTTGGGAGGCTAAGGCAGGAGAATCACTCGAACCTGGGAGGCAGAGGTTGCAGAGAGCTGAGATCATGCCATTGCACTCCAGCCTGGGCAACAAGAATGAAACTCAGGCCAGGCACGGTGGCTCAAGCCTGTAATCCCAGCACTTTGGGAGGCCGAGACGGGCAGATCACGAGGTCAGGAGATCAAGACCATCCTGGTTAACACGGTGAAACCCTGTCTCTACTAAAAAATACAAAAAACTAGCCGGGCGTGGTGGCGGGCACCTGTAGTCCCAGCTACTCAGGAGACTGAGGCAGGAGAATGGCATGAACCCGGGAGACGGAGCTTACAGAGAGCCGAGAACTGGCCACTGCACTCCAGCCTGGGGACTCTGTCTCAAAAAAAAAAAAAAAAAAAAAGAAAAGAAACTCCATCTCGCCGGGCGCGGTGGCTCGAGCCTGTAATCCCAGCACTTTGGGAGGCCGAGACGGGCGGATCACGAGGTCAGGAGATCGAGACCATCCTGGCTAACACGGTGAAACCCCGTCTCTACTAAAAAATACAAAAAACTAGCCGGGCGAAGTGGCGGGCGCCTGTAGTCCCAGCTACTTGGGAGGCTGAGGCAGGAGAATGGCGTGAACCCGGGAGGCGGAGCTTGTAGTGAGCTGAGAACCGGCCACTGCACTCCAGCCTGGGCGACAGAGCATGACTCCGTCTCAAAAAAAAAAAAAAAAAAAAAAAAAAAAAAAAAAAAAAGAAACTCCATCTCAAAAAAAAATAATAATAAATGAATAGAATAAAATAAAATAAAAATTGCACAGTATAAAGCAACACATGGTGAAGAAGGGAGTCTCAGAAAAGAAAGAAATAATTGGAAGTTCAAATTCTTTAGAACTGGCAGGGTTCACAGCTGGCCGCAGTGCTCATGCCTGTAATTCCAGCACCTTGGGAGGCCAAGGTGGGTGGATCACTTGAGGTCAGGAGTTTGAGACCAGCCTGGCCAATATGGTGAAACCCTGTCTCTACTAAAAATACAAAAATTGGCCAGGTGTGGTAGTGGGCGCCTGTAATCCCAGCTACTCAAGGGGCTGAGGCAAGAGAATCGCTCAAACCTGTGAGGCAGAGGTTGCAGTGAGCTTAGATCGATCCCAGCCTGATGCAGTGGGACAGAGTGAGACAGCGAGACTCTGTCTCAAAAAAATAAGTAAATAAATAAAAAATAAAAGCTGGGCACAGTGGCTCACACCTGTAATCCCAGCACTTTGGGAGGCCCAGGCGGGCAGATCACGAGGTCAGGAGATCGAGATCCTGGATAACACGGTGAAACCCTGTCTCTACTAAAAATACAAAAAATTAGCCGGGTGAGGTGGCGGGCGCCTGTAGTCCCAGGTACTCGGGAGACTGAGGCAGGAGAATGGCATGAACCCAGGAGGCGGAGCTTGCAGTGAGCCGAGATCGCACCCCACTGCACTCCAGCCTGGGCGACAGAGTGAGACTGTCTCAAAAACAAAAAACAACAAAAAAGAACTGGCAGGGTTCAAATCTCCAACTGGTGTGGTTGCCCAGTGCTTCAAAACAGTCATTTCTATTCACCTTGTCATATTTTGTTTTGAGAATAAAAACCTATATAAGAATTTCCTGTACAATGCTGATTATAGAAGTATTATTTGCAACAGTTAAATATTGGAAACAGGAGTCCACAAATTGGGAAACAATGGATGAGTTCATCCATTCAATGGATTACTATGGAAATTATTTTCAGTGGGATAAGTACTGGCTGTTCCTACACCTTTAAAAATAGGGCTGGGTACATACACTGCCAGTAACTTTACTACATTATGATTTTACCATTAGGGCCTGTCAAAATATGTGTTTGTAGGGGTGTGTGTGCATATAAAATTAAATTAAATCCCAGTGAGAAAGGAATCCTAAAACAAAAATGGAAGACTCCTGAGTGTGCAGGCTGTGTTTTACCCATCATTAACTGTTATCTACTGAGTGTTCTGCACATAGCAGACACTCAAGTTTGTTGTATGGCATCAAGGAAAAGGAAAAATGCTAAGGAAAAAAATAACATAATGTGCCTGCTAGTTCATCTCATTGTTACAAATTTAACACAAATTTTAATTTATCTTCTTAGGCAAAGGTCCTTGGCAGTAACACCTAATGTCCTAAGATAGTCTTGCTTTGATTATTTTGTATAATTCAGATGTCATGCATATCAAGAGTACCTGGATATTCGACCCAACGCCCCTGAAATATGTGATTAATCACATGCCTATAATAACACACCAAAGCAAACAATGGAAACTCCTTTGTTACTTAGTTCCTTCAAATCATTTATTTAAGGTTGTGATTCCTTCACGCACCAAACATTTCATGTGTGCCAGACATGAGAGGCACAGAGGTTTCATCTTAAACAACTATTTAAATGCTCATGCCCTTTAATTTTTCCTAAGTAAATATTCTGTTAAAAAGCTACATTGAAGAACATGTCGTTTCTGTTTCTGTACAGGATGCAGTTCCGGGTGGACCTACTGAGAACGAAGAAGGTGGCAAAGGAAAAGTCAGCTACCACAAACTTCTGACTTTTCCCAGCCAATCAGAAAGAATGTTTCCCTGATAACACTGGGAGAGGTGAAGAAAGTACACACAAAAAGGCTGGGTGCGGTGGCTCACGCCTGTAATCCTAGCACTTTGGGAAGCTGAGGTGGGCAGATCACCTGAGGTCAGGAGTTTGAAACCAGCCTGGCCAACATGGTGAAACCCCATCTCTACTAAAAATACAAAAATTAGCCGGGCGTGGTGGCACGCGCCTGTAATCCCAGGTACTCCGGGAGGCTGAGGCAGGAGAATCGCTTGAACCCAAGAGGCGGAGGTTGCAGTAAGCCAAGATCGTGCCACTGCACTCCAGCCTGGGCGACAGAGCAAGACTCCGTCTCAGAAAAAAAGAAAGTACACACAAAAAATATTCAGTGTTATCTTGGGAAATGTCCTGAATTGGATTTCTTATGTATTCCTAGTATTAATACTTTCAAATGAATTAAATATTTTAGAAATGAGAAACAGAAGTCTCAGTGTTGCTCTGATAACATCCAGGAATGCATAATCCCCACCACAGGAGTCCACAATTAAGAAATCTCTTTTCCTGTCTAAATTCCACTCAGATTTCTTGATAAGAATAGTGAAGGCAAATCTGAAATAACCAAGTTAACCCATATCAAAAATGACTGTTAACCAGCCTGGCAACTGTGTTGGTGCTTGAGCCACCATACCTGGCCAAGGTTGATTTTTAAATATGCATAAGGGGCCGCGTATGGTAATCCCAGCACTTTGGGAGGCCGAGGTGGGCGGATCATGAGGTCAGGAGATTGATACCATCCTGGCTGACATGGTGAAATCTCGTCTCTACTAAAAATACAAAAAATTAGCCGGGCGTGCTGTCGAGCGCCTGTAGTCCCAGCTACTAGGGAGACTGAGGCAGGAGAATGGCGTGCACCTGGGAGGTGGTGCTTGCAGTGAGCCAAGATGGTGCCACTGCACTCCAGCCTGAGTGACAGAGTGAGACTCCCTCTCAAAACAAAAACAGAAACAAAAACAAAAAACCTTCAGCAAGTCCGCTGGCCACCATAATCCTTATACACTGTAGCGACAGTCCAGCCTCTGAAACTAACTATGCTTCCTTGCCACCTCCCACTGGAATGCCTTCCCCCAGTCTCCAACTTACCAAACCAGTCAGGGGCAACTGAGACAGCCCTACTTCTAGGAGTCCTCCCCAAGCATTTGAAATCACAGGCATCTGTGCTGTCCCTGCCCTTCATCCACATCACCAAACAATTATGCATGTATGTCTCTTTACTTTTATTTAAACTGTTCCATATGTGTTGTTCACAATTAACTATTTCATGAGTGACTGTGGTATGGATGGAACAGAAAGGAATGCTGAGGGAAGACTCCTGTCAGAATGAGCCACTCTTCCAGGACTAGGAATGATCTCAAAGGTAAAATTCAGGTCAGACTATGTTAGGAGTCGAAAAGACCAAAGGGATCATGCCCAACTCAGCATTTCACTGGAGGTTATATAATCAAACAGCAAACTGTTTACCATGAATGCAGGATGTGAGCAAACTCACACTGCGCCTGACACCAAAAGGTTTGCTGTGGGCCATCACTGGGCTCCTTGAAGTTATCTACCAGGAAATCTAGCGCCCATTGTTGGAAGGATGCAGTCTCCCAATTGAGAACCAAATGGCCAACTGACAATTACCTGACATTCATCCCCCTTTTCTCGTTATCTCTTTTACCAATAAATACGGGAGAGTTGTGTAAAGCTCAGGGCCCTTGACCACTAGAGACAAAGTGCCCCCTGACCGCTTCTTCCAAATATACTCTTTTGTCTCGTTTTTTATTCCCTTTGTTCTGTCCACCAGGTCCGTGTAGGTTAAAAGTGGCGCCCCGGACAGCGACAGAATCGGATGCTCTACAAGACTATATCAAACTCCTCCTTGTTCTACAGACTAGTAATGACTAGGACTAGGAATGACTTTGCCCAATACCAACAAGGCAGCCTCCAGGACAAAAGGTAATGGAACCCATTCTGTTGACAGCCAAGATGGAATTACAGGTAATTCTCACCTCTTTTTTGGCTCTCAGGAGCCCTGTGGCCATTTTCCTGGTCTCCTGCGTGCTCTTCCTGGAGAAGGGCAAAGTCTCAGAAGACAGATCTGGGGATGTGAAGAGAAATAAAAGAGTGGCCTAGGTGGAAACTGCCTCCCCATGAGATGAAGCGCAGACCGCTCCAGAGCCCCATAGTTGGGGTCGGGGATGTCACAGAAATCACCGGGGCAGCCAATTCCCATCCAGAGGGGGCCCAGGATGACCCAACATCCTCAAGCTCAGCCGCAAGCTCGGGCCAGGAAGTGAAGCCCTTGTCCCCAAACAACAGAGTGAGGGTTTGTCTCTAACCCTGTGGACTCCAATGAAAAGAAAATGGCCTGGAGGTGCCCACAGGAGAGCGTCCGAGTTCTGAGCCAGCTCTGTGGCTCCCAGCCTGCGTCCCCATGAGTAACAGAGGGACACGCAGAGGGGCATGCTGCCTGCCTATAGGGCACTCACGGAACGCGGGTGCACGCTGCAGATCCTGAAGCCGAAAGTCAGGTAACAAGGTGCAGATGGGTGGGAGAGACCTGAAGCGGGAGGCCTTCCCGGATCCCAAAAAGCCTAAAGCGCCGGGCCCACCGGACGGGCTTCTGACGTCAACGCTACACACTGAAGGAGGATAGGGAGGGGGCGGAAGTGACCGCAGAGGCCTCTGGGGATTGTAGTTTCGAAGCTAGAGAGGCGCCGGCCACCACACCCAGCTAGGTTTTTTTTTGTATTTTTTTAGTAGAAACGGGGTTTCACCGGGTTAGCCAGGATGGTCTCGATCTCCTGACCTCGTGATCCGCCCGTCTCGAACTCCCAAAGTGCTGGGATTACAGGCTTGAGCCACCGCGCCCGGCCCTAATCACCTTTTAAAGGCTGCACTGGTCATCGCTGCTGCATTAGGGGTTGAGTTTCCCACGCATGAACTTCGGGGAACACACTCAAACCACAGCAGTCCTCATGGAAACCTTCCAGAAAATCTGTGTGCCTGGCACTCCGGAATTCCTCTTTTCCACCCCTTCTCCCTGCAGCTCTAACATCGTGTCCCTTCATTATTTTCCATCTGAGCATAGGAAAGAACACTTTCCTACATTACACTTTACATTCCTGCATTACACATTACACAAAGAACACTACACCCATTTCTTATGAACCTTTCCTACACTAAAATAATTCCATCACTCAGATAGAAATTTGCAAAAATAAATTTTCATTTTTGACATGAGAATATAGTTTAATGGAAACCCTAAAATACACAGAAAATAAAAATAATCACCAAAAATGTTCCATGAATCAAAGCAACACATATAGTGAGATCTTATATCCTAAAATATATAGACCTAAATATGTTATTTTAAAAATCGAGGAAGAAACACAAGGAACTCTATACACACCTTTAAAAATATGCTGTCTAGTTTAATTCTAGAATTAATTTGGAATTCTGTTAAGAAAGATATATATATATATATATATTTTTTTTTTTTTTTTTTTTTTGAGACGGAGTCTCGCTCTGTCGCCCAGGCTGGAGTGCAGTGGCCAGATCTCAGCTCACTGCAAGCTCCGCCTCCCGGGTTTACGCCATTCTCCTGCCTCAGCCTCCCGAGTAGCTGGGACTACAGGTGCCCGCCACCTCGCCCGGCTAGTTTTTTGTATTTTTAGTAGAGACGGGGTTTCACCATGTTAGCCAGGATGGTCTCGATCTCCTGACCTTGTGATCCGCCCGTCTCGGCCTCCCAAAGTGCTGGGATTACAGGCTTGAGCCACCGCGCCCGGCAAGAAAGATATATTTTAATAGGAAAAGTAAGTCATTAATGTATCAAAGAAAACAATCATTCTTGTATTGCAAATAAATGCCCAACCAAGACAAAAAGGCACGTCACATCTTATGGGAAAAGATGGAAATGAGGGTGAGAGGAAAACTGTGACCCTTGAATGTAAGACAGAAAAAAGTCAGGGCAGGATGTTAAGGAATTGGAAATGATTCTCCAAATTAAAGGAATATGAGACAGAAAGAGGAGAGAGGGAGGCAATAGTCTCCCTCCAGGGGTGTGGGGGTATCTCCCTTTCAAAGGGCTGTTTCCTGTATTAACTGACTCCCCATTAAGAAAATATATATATACTGACAAATTATATTGTACCCCATAAATTGTATATGTTTGTTCAAAAATATTTCAAAGAAATTTTTTTGGCTGATTTTTATCTATCTTCTAAATTGTATATATTTATGGGGTACAAAATGATGGTATGATTTTTCATTACAGTGTGGAATGATGAAATCAAATTAACCTACCCATTACCTCAAATACTTGACCTTTTTTTTGTGATGAGAATGCTATTTATCACTTTCATCATCACCTGCTGATGACATCCATGCTAGGGACAGGAAAGGCTCCACACTCCCAACAGACTCCCTCCAATAGACACTGGGGATGTGAAAGTAGATGGGAATAAAGGAGGAAGAGAGAGCAGTGGGGATGTACATAAAATCATCCTCCAGAGCTGTGCTGTCCAATAAGGCAGCCACTTGACACATGCGGCTGCTGAGCACTTGAAAGACTGCTAAGGCCAGGAGCAGTGCCTCATACCTATCATCCCAGCACTTTGGGAGGCCAAGCCAGATGGATCACTTGACGTCAGGAGTTCGAGACCAGCCTGGACAACATGGTGAAACCCTATCTATACAAAAAATACAAAAATTAGCCGAGTATGGTGGTGAGCACCTGTAGTCCCAGCTACTAGGGAAGCTGAGGTGGGAGAATCACTGGAACCTGGGAGGCGGAGGTTGCAGTGAGACGAGATCATACCACTCACTGCACTCCAGCCGGGGCAACAGAGTGAGACCCTATCACCCTATCTTAAAAAAAAAAAAAAAAGGTCTGGGCACGGTGGCTCACACCTGTAATCCCAGCACTTTGGGAGGCCAAGGCAGGTGGATCAGCTCGGCCTCCCAAAGTGCTGGGATTACAGGCGTGAGCCACCACACCCAGCCTCTTTTTAACTTTTCTACAGTGACTACTAGAAAATCTAAAATGACGTATGTGTCTAGCATTGTATTTCTACTGGCAACCACTGCTCTAGATAGAAATGGTCTCTGGGGAGGCAGAAATACGAGAACCACAGGAGAGGTGGATGGAGGGAAGTGACAGACACATCTGGTGGGTAACTTCAGGTGCTGACAGCGGGAACCCAGGAGATTCGGGTGTGGACAGGCCCCATCTATGCACAGCAGGAGAGGAGCATGGCTGACACTAGGGGTGCTGAGCTGACATACAGAACTATTCAGCTTTATAAACATGTGAAAAACATACCGCTAAGTCACTGACAACCCACAGAACAAATCGTAACAGAAATGAGAAATACACTTAGGAACAAATGAAATGATATATAAATATCCAGTATGAAAACTGGCTGGCTTAAGAAACAAGCCTTTTCTCTCCAATACAAGTTCAAATCATAAGAGAAATGAGGGCCCAAATCAAAAACCCAAGATTGCTGTGATGCTTCATTTTGAAGCAGGAACCTCATTGTCATGCTGGGTTTGAAGGTGCCCTCTACTGTCCCCTCTATTCTTTGCCCTTTTTGATGAAAAGTTGCCTTTCTTGTTAAGTTAGAAATCCGTAGCAGAGAGAAGACTGAGGAAAAACCAAATCTGGGTATTTAAGAAAGTAAAGTTCAAAATGGCCTGCTAAAGAGAATGAATCTTGATGGAAAATATAAAATACTTATTTACAAACATTAAAGAAAATTCTAACAACCAAAATGTTTGGAATTAGGGTAACTGAAATGGCAGTTTAATCCTCCTGAAGGAATTTTAATTTATCACTAACAGTACTTTAAAGCTAGGGGTAGAAAATTATTTTTATAGCTTTTCGCAAGCATTAAAGCTAAAAATCCAAATTCAGGTCTGTCTCTGATGGGAACGCCTCCTAAAAACAGAAGAAGCCTATAGGACTTTAGCCTGGAAACTACTCAGGGAATCTGGAATATTTCCTCAGGGGTTATCTACAATTGAAACCTGGCAGTAATTAAAAAAACAAAACAAAACAAAACAAAAAAAAACAGATAACCTTGGGATACGGCTGGAGGTCTACAGGTGGGTCATTTTATATCCTGAAGTCTAAACAAGATGATTATGGCCCCTCCAAATGATGTAAACAAAAGGAGAATAAATTGGAAGAGAGCACAGATGAGTGGTTTACAGGGAGTACCTGCTTTTTTTCTTCTGGTTTTCAGGTCTCCTTGTTGCTGAGGGATCCAGCCCCAGCTCTAGACCAAGAAATGGGAAGATTTTAGAGTGACTAGTGATCTATCATCTACAATTATTAAACATTCTCAGCAGTTTATGCAAAAGATAACAAAACCACTGCAGATAACTAAGACTAGGTAATACATATCTGTTTCCCAAATACCTACCCACAAGCTGAACGATTTTTTTTTTTTTGAGACAGAATCTTGCTACGTTGCCCGCGCTGGAGTGCAACGGCAAGATCTCAGCTCACTGAAATCGCTACCTCCTGGGTTCAAGCGATTCTCCTGCCTCAGCCTCCCAAGTAGCTGGGATTACAGGTATGCGCCACCACACCTGGCTAATTTTTGTATTTTTAGTAGAGATGGGGTTTTGCCATATTGGCCAGCCTAGTCTCAAACTCCTGACCTCAGGTTATACACCCACTTCAGCCTCCCAAAGTGCTGGGATTACAGGCGTGAGCCATCGGGCCCGGCCAAGCTGAACGGTTCTAAGATGCTGGGATCATTGCCTCTATTACCACCACGACATCAGGTCACAACCAAACCATCAAGCATGAAACAGACAGAATGTTTCCACTCCTAATCCACTGTGTGGAAAAGCCCAGAGCTTACCCATTGGGGCTCTGCATCAGAAGAGGCGCACATGCACCAGGGTGTGTGTTTGAATGGAGGTATCAAAGTTGCATCCCCATAGCTCCTCTGTTCACGGGCACTGCAGTCTGTGGCCTCATGTCCTTTGGGGGACATAGTGGGAAGGTAACCCATGTGCCAGTGGAAAGAGACACTGTGGGACTTTGCCCTGATTTCTCAGGGGCCTTTTCTCTTTTTCCTTTGGGTTATGTGTAGACTTCCCCACTGTCCACCTGACCACTCTCGTGCAGCCCAAAACCATAGCCTAAGTCATCAGCTAGGCCTTTCTTGGTGTAACTACTGAAAGGTGAGTCTTACCTGTTCAACCTCTAGAGAGATTCATCCAAAATCTGGACCTACAAGAATAAAAAAACAAGATTTGCCTGAGTATGTTTGGCCTCTCCCTTCTGTGGGACCCCCTTAAGAACCATCAGCCCCTCTTTGCTCAACAACTCCTTGTGACCCTCCTTCAGGATCACAGGGCAAATCCCACTGGCTCCACACACTATAGCCCAGTACAGACACACAGAGAAAAAGACCCAAGAGAACCCACTTTAATACAAAGTCAGGGAGGGGTGTCCACCATGAAATGTTCAAGCTTGCAGTGGGTGGCAGAGGTAGTGCGTCCTGAGACTCCAGATCCTAGTGGAGGTGGGAGGCGGACATTAGGCTTTGAGGAGACGTGTAGGCCAAATTACATCTGTGCAAACTCACGCACAATGAAATTTACACCAGATCGGGTGAGGTGGTTTAGAAATGACAGAAAGCAGAGGAAGAGGCTGACAATATGGGCTTCTCTATAAAGCATGAGGACAGTAAATGACAGCAACAGTCCCGGAAGTGTTTATAGCACATTCCTTCAATTAACAGGGCAGTCAGAGCAGCAAGGACCAGATGGGGGCCAGGCACTTCCCCTGGGGCAACCGATGTAAACTTGGAAATCAGTCTCCCTTGGTGTCACCATTTTTCTCACGATGAATTAAATATACAGAGAAGTTCACTGATGGGTTTGGCATCAGAAAGCTGATAAAGGCTGGCTCTGAACCTAAACAGCGGCTGTTGGTTTCCCAGGCATATACCGAACGCTCATTGACTAAAAATCACCCTCATTTGATAAGCGCAAAGAAACTCACATTCCACATCCAAGTTATCCGTTCTGGTGGGTATTTGCTCTGTAAATTACATACGACAGAAGAAAAAGAAAATGAAAACTCAGGAAAGTAAACACACTTCTAAACTCATGAATGGTAAAATACAGGAATACAATCCCCCTGAGAATTCATCAGAATATCCAAAGAAAATGCAATATATATGAGGGTAAAAAGGCCATTTGGCAAAGCCTGAAAAGTGAGTCAAAAATCTGGTTTACAAGGATTTGTAAAAAAATACGTATATACGTACGTGTATATATATATATGTATATATGTGTGTCTGTGTGTGTGTGTGTATATATATATTTTTTAGACTGAATCTCGCTCTATGCCCAGGCTGGAGTGCAGTGGCACAATCTCAGCTCGGCTCACTGCAACCTCCGCCTCCCAGGTTCAAGCAATTCTCCTGCCTCAGCCTCTTAAGTAGCTAGGATTACAGGCGCCCGCCACCACGCCCGGCTGATTTTTGTATTTTCAGTAGAGACAGGGTTTCACCAAGTTGGCCAGGCTAGTCTTGAACACCTGACCTCAAGTGATCCACCCGCCTAGGCCTCCCAAAGTGCTAGGATTACAGGTGTGAGCCACCGCGCTCAACCCACCAAGATTTTAAAGGAGTTAAGAAGACAGAATCATTACCGTTATAAAAAAAATCAAAACCCACTTTGGGATGCCGAGGCGGGTGAACTACGAGGTCACGAGATCAAGATCATCCTGGCCAACATGGTGAAACCCCATCTCTACTAAAAATACAAAAGTTAGCTGGGTGTGGTGGCACGCGCCTATAATCCCACCTACTCAGGAGGCTGAGGTAGGAGAATCACGTGAATCCGGGAGGTAGAGGTTGCAGTGAGCCGAGATCATGCCACTGCACTCCAGACTGGCAACAGAGCCAGACTCCGTCTCAAAAAAAAAAAAAAAAAAAAAAAAAATCAAAACTAGGATTATATTTCATAAAGGAAATCCCAATACCTCCTTAGCTGGCTGTTTCTTTCACAAAAGTTACTCTATATATTATACGTGCCCCAAAAATAAGATTTTAAAGAAATTGGGGGAGAAACTGCTACTGAGGTACCAAAACCAGGAATTTAATTCCTTTAAAACAATTCCAAAGTAACTTGCTATGCCTTTCACAGAAACAGAAACGTCTCAAAATAAGTGTTTTATTAAGCCTGAGAAGTTGCTGTTGTTAGGACAATCAAAACTAAAAATTGGTTTATTTAGTAACAACAACAACAACAAAAAGCCATTTTAACTGGCTGTCCTTATCGAACACATCCCACTAAATAATACAACTGGCAAAAAGTGGGAAATTTTAAAGGTCGGGGAGCCATATTATAAACATAATCTAAACCAGGAGTTTATTTTATTTAATAAACCTAAACCCGGCAGTCACTCCCTCCCCTCGGGGCATTCTGCAAAAAACACCTGCTGAAAAATAAAAGGATGTTTTACCTGAGTGGGCTGAAAAGTTCCCGTTTTTATACCTTTAATCTCTAGATCCTATGGGTCAGAGGTCGTGAAACTACATCAGCCCCAGTCCGGGCGCCCATGAGACCTGTGGACGGCCAGGGAAGGGCCTGGACGCAGCCTGGGCCCCAGTTTCTGCCGTGGCGATGGCCGACTGAAGGCCAGGACTCCCCGACGCTGACCCTCCAGCGTCCCATGTTTGGCAGACGCTCGGCCGCACACCCCAAAGTTGCTGAGCCACGATTCCCGCTGTGCGCCTGGATGGCGCCTGCAGACCCAGCGTGCGCTGGGCTCCTGGATACTTGGGGGCGGGCTTCCGGAAACGGTGACCAATGGGAAACGCGACCAGTTGTTAATAGGCAGACAGTCTGTATCCAGGCAACACAGAAAGAAGGGAAAGTGGCAGTCACACTTAAGTAGACAGATCTTTTAGCCAATGGACGTGCAAGATAGGGGAGGTTTGCTCCATATTGGGCATTAAGAAGCGCTTGGGCCGACCCGCCTCCAAGTCCTGGGAGGACAGTTCAAATTATGGAGGAGGGGGCAGGTGCTAGGCAGCAGTGGCAAGGGGAGTAGCGGAGAGTAGGGGGAGCACGAGATCATGTACCTTTGCCGCTCAGATTACCAAGCCTGTGACTGAGAATCGGTGTCTTCCTTGCAAGGTTTCAATCTGAGGCTCTTGGGAAGAGGGCAGAGTTGGAGACTGATGGAAGCGCGGTGGGGAGAGGAGCGGGTGAAGGGAGAGTGGAGAATGTGTCAGGCGGTGTCTTTATTCCTGGCACCTCACTTAGCCTGCTCGAGTTTCTCAATCTATTCCAGGAGCACTCTCTTGACCCTGCAGGGGCCTGAAAGGGAATGTTGGTCGCCAGTGTCTGCTTTCTTGGACTGGATTGGAATTGGTCCCACGAATTTAGGCATTATGATACCTTGCTGCTTTTAGACTCACTTGGTTTTTACATTGTGCTTTCTTTTCCTCTTTCCCTTCAGGAATTTAAAATGTTCTCTTTGCTTTATCTATTTAATTATATATGATTGCCTTGAAGATTTCGGCTTGAATTAAAATTACATATATGTTTTTTGCCTGTCTTTATTATTAAAAAATAATAAAATAACACATGTTCATAATGAAAATGAAATATTACAAATAAAAATAAAGGAAAGGCATTATTCCCCCTCCAGTTCCACTCTTGAAATAACGAGTTAACAAGATGATGAGCATCTTCCCATGATATTCTCCACGATTCATGTATTTGCACACACACAGAAGCATATACAGTAGTCCCCCTTTATCCATGGTTCTACTTGCCACAGTTTCAGTTACCCACAGTAAATTGTGGTCTGAAAATATTAAATGCAAGATTCCCGAAAGAAACAGTTCATAAGCTTTAAATTGTGGGCTGTTCTGAGTAGCGTGATGAGATATCTCACTGTCCTGCTTTGTTCTGCCTGGGATATGAACAATTCCTTTGTTCAGCAGATGCATGCTGTATGCGCTACCCATAGTCGGTGAGTAGCCAACTTGGTTATCAGAATGACTGCCGCAGTATCACAGTGCTTGTGTTTAAGTGACTCTGATTTTTACCTAATGATGGCCCTAAAATGCAAGAGTAGTGATGCTGCCAATTTAGATATACAGAACAGGAGCCCTAAAGTGTTTTCTTTAAGTCAAAATGTGAAAATTCTTGACTGAATAAGGAAAATAAGTCGTGTGCTGAGGTTGCTAAGATCTATGGTAAGAACAAATCTTCTAGGTGTGACAGTGTAAGGAGGAAAAATAAATTTCTGCTAGTCTTGTTCGTTGAACACCAAGCTCAAGGTACAGCCACATGTGTGGTAAATGCTTAGTTAAGATTAAAAAAAAAAATTATATTTGTGCTTGGAAAACAAGCAGAAGTGTGTTCTGATTGACAGCAATTGGGTCAATACTATCCGCACTTTCAGACATCCACTGCGGGTCTTAGAACACATCTCCTGCAGGTAAGTGAGGGCTACTATGTAACGTTTCCTTTTTTATTATAAAGCATTTTCCTTTTTTAATGTAACAATTTGCCTCAGATACCACTTCGGGTACAAAGATATTAGGATACCTTTATAGAAGATAAGGAGTTAACTCATTCTTTCTAAGAGTTAAAAGTATCTTCCAGTATCTTCCATTATATGAGTATTTAAGATGTTAAAGTACTTTTGCACCAAAAATAATGCTAATTTTTTTTTTTTTTGAGATGGAGTTTCACTCTTATACCCCAGGCTGGAGTCCAATGGTATGATCTTGGCTCACTGCAAACTCCGCCTCCCCGGTTCAAGCAATTCTCTTGCCTTAGCCTCCCAAGTAGCTGGGCTTACAAGTGTGTGCCACCATGCCCCGCTAATTTTTGTATTTTTAGTAGAGACGGGGTTTCACTATGTTGGCCAGGCTGGTCTCAAACTCCTGACCTCAAGAGATCCACCCACCTCAGCATCCCAAAGTGCTGGAATTACAGACGTCAACCACCACGCCTGGCCTGTAAATATTATTTTACTTACATGAGTTTTTACTTCTGCTGGGACAAATTGCACGAGTAAACAAATATATGTGTATGTAATGTAATATATGTGTATATATAATTATATATGTGAATATACAACTTAATATATGCATGTACATAAAATAACATACACAATTTAACATATACACAAATATAGGCTGGGTGCAGTGAGTCACTCCTATAATCCTAGCACTTTGGGAGGCCAAGGCAGGGGATTGCTTGAACCCAGGAGTTTGAGACCAGCCTAGGCAACATAGTGAAACCCCATCTGTACAAAAAACACAAAAATTAGCTGGGTGTGGTGGCATGCACCTGTAATCCCAGCTACTTGGGACGCTGAAGTGGGAGAATCATTTGAGCCCAACAGGCAGACTTTGCAGTTAGCCGAGATCATGCCACTGTATTCCAGCCTGGGTGACACAGTGAGACTCCATCTCAAACAAAAAGTCAAAAACAAGTGATGCTGGTGAGGCTGTGGAGAAAAGAGAATGCTTATACTCTGTTGGTGAGAGCGTAAAATAGTCCAGCCAGTGTGAAAAGCAGCCTGGAGATTTCTCAAAGAACTTAAAACAGAGCTACCATTTGACCCAGCAATCCCATTACTGTGATCTACCCAAAAGAAAATAAATCATTCTACCAAAAAGACAAATGCACTTGTATGTTTATCGCAGCACTCTTCACAATAGCAATGATATGGAATCAACCCAGGTGCTCATCAATGGTAGACTGGATAAAGAAAACGTGGTACATCAAACTTATCCAACCCACGCCCCATAGGCTGCACGTGGCCCAGGATGGCTTTGAATGCAGCCCCGCAATCCACCCTCATCCAAAATGCACAGCAATGATTGGACATGTTGGCTATATTTTAAAGACCCTTCAACAACTAGGAAGTAAAGGGTATAAATGAATGAACAGTGATACTACAGCAGATAGGATAATAGTCCAAGTTTATTTATAAAATATATCCCATTCTGTCAAATACTGCTAAAAAAAAGAAGGGTTCATCTAGAAGATGTTGAGGTTAGATCATACATTTTCATTGACAGAACTTCAGTTATTTGAACTTTAGCAATCTCATGTGAATTATATTGTATTGTATTCCAAAAATCCCATGCTATCCACATCTATTTGGTTCCTGAGTTTAGATACTAAGAAATACTGTTATCTAAATCAATTTGATTTTTAAGTTTCAGAAAGTACAAAGTTTATCAGAATTGGTTTTTCCTAAATTCATGTGACAAATACTTATTTTCAATGGGTTACTAGATTTGATTTGCTAATTTATAATGTTGTATTTTCATAACTGTTTCTGGACAAATTGTTTTGGGTTCTTCTATAGGTTTTAACATCAGGATCATGACAAATTTATAAAAATAGATAATTTGCTATCTCAGTCTATGTCCTGGAAGAGTTTCCCAAGACATTTCATAGATTTCACTTATAAAAATCACTACCTTGGTGTCTTTTTTAGTGCAGCAATTTGACATTTAAAATATATTTTAAGAAAATTTTTATTTTATTTATTTTTGAGACAGAGTTTCACTCTTGTTGCCCAGGCTGGAGTGCAGTGGCGCGATGCCTGCTCACCACAATCTCTGCCTCCCGGGTTCAAGCCTTTCTCCTGCCTCAGCCCCCCGAGTAGCTGGGATTACAGGCATGAGCCACCACACCCGGCTAATTTTTTGTATTTTTGTAGAGATGAGGTTTCTCCATGTTGGTCAGGCTGGTCTCAAATCCCCGACCTCAGGTGATCCGCCCGCCTAGGCCTCACAAAATGCTGGGATTACATGTGTGAGCCACCGTGCCTGGCCGGTCTTATTTTTTAAATAAGTTTATTCTGGAGAGAAGTCTATTAAGATTTTATACCTCCAGTTAATTCTGATGTCATCAACTTACTAAAAATCACAGACATTTTCCAGATTTTCAGATATATTATAAAAATGTCTATAGTACTAACTTTTAAGTTTGTTGTTTTTAAATTTTTTTTTTTTTTGGTAGAGATGCGGGGAGGGGGGTCTCACTATGTTACCTAGACTGGTCTTGAACTCCTGGCCTCAAGCCATTCTCCTACCTCAGCCTCCCAAAGTGGTGGAATTACAGGCATGAGCCACTGCACCCAGCCTTAAGTTTTTAAATTGAGATCAAATTCACACAGCATAATATTCACCCTTTTAAAGTGTATAGTTGAGTGACCTGTAGTATATAAACAAAATTGTACAATCTTTACCCATTCCACATTTTCATTACCCCAAATGATACAGCTCTTTTAAGTTTAAATATATAGTCATTTCAATTTCTCATATACAATATTGTTTGTCATCCTTATTTCACCTCTGGAATCATTAAAGTTTGTCTCCTTTTTTTTCTCTTCCATCAAATATCAAATTTTGGATTTAGATCCAGTTTTTTTCTTTCAATTATTTCTGCCTTTTAAAATAATACTACCTCCTTCCTCCCACAATTCATTTCAGCTTGTTTTAGTTTCTTGGGTTCTGTATTTTATTTATTCTTCCTAGAATACAATATATGCATGAACATTAGGTTATAAAACTTCCAATACAACTTTTACTGCCACTCGCGGGTTTTTCAATTGTTTTCATTTTCGTGTACATTTAAATAATGTATATTTTAGGGATTTATTCCTTAATCCATGTTAATTAAGAGGGAATATTGAATTAATAATCAGATATTTGATGGCTATCCTATTGTACTGCTTCTTCTGGTCACATAATGTGGCCAGTATGTTTTCTGCGTTTTGGGGGGAAATATTAGAAAAAATGTTATAATCTCTTCCTGCTTTTTTTGACAGCTGTGCTTTCTACTACTCATCATATATACAGGGTTTCAGACTGGTATGCTTTTATTTATGTATTTTGAGACACAGTCTCGCTCGGTCACCTAGTCTGGAGTGTGCAGTGGCGCAATCTCAGCTCACTGTAACCTCTAACTACCAGGTTCGAGCAATCCTCCCACCTCAGCCTGCTGAGTAGCTAGGATTACAGGTGTGCAACACCATGCCTGGCTAATTTTTTTTTGTATTTCTAGTAGAGACGGGGTTTCACCATGTTGGCCAGGCTGGTCTCGAACTCCTGACCTCAAGTTATCCACCCACCTTGGCCTCCCAAAGTGCTAGGATTACAGGTGTGAGCCACCATGCCCGGCCTCAGACTGGTATTCTTTATGTAAAGATGAAGTCTGAGCAAAGACTATGCACACATACTTTTTCTCTTCCTTTTAAAATTCCATGCTAAATAATAATGATGGGGAAAGTCTTCGTTATACTCATTACAAGTGTTTCTCTTTTTCCACCATGAATTATAAATTTCCCAAAGGTAAACAACATGGTTAAAATCCTTTCCATAAATCCTAATGAAGATACTTATGATAATGAATATATCACTGATAATAATGGAAAACTTTTACTAAACCTATATTATGTGGTAACAGTTTGAGGTACTTTACATTTATTAATTCATTGACTCTTCACAGCAATCCAATACATACAGCCTGATTATATATACCTAGACATAATTTTTTAAAACACCACTAATGGCCAGGCGCAGTGGCTCACACCTGTAATCCCAGCACTTTGGGAAGCCAAGGCGGGAGGATCATGAAGTCAGGAGTTCGAGAGCAGCCTGGTCAATATGGTGAAACCCTGTCTCTACTAATAATACAAAAATTAGCTGGGCATGGTGGCGCACGCCTGTAATCCCAGCTACTCGGAAGGCTGAGGCAGAAGACTCACTTGAACTTGGGAGGCAGAGGTTGCAGTGAGCCGAGATTGCGCCACTGCCCTCCAGCCTGAGCAACAGAGTGAGACTTGGTCTCAAAAAACAGAACACCACTAATATCTTTAAGAAAAAATAATTGTCCGGACGTGGTGGCTCATGCCTGTAATCCCAGAACTTTGGGAGGCCGAGGCGGGTGTATCACGAGGTCAGGAGTTCGAGACCAGCCTGGCCAACGTAGTGAAACCCTGTCTCTACTAAAATTACAAAACTTAGCCAGGCATGGTTGCATGTGCCTGTAGTCTCAGCTACTAGGGAGGCTGAGGCAGGAGAATCACTTGAACCCAGGAGGCAGCAGTTGTGGTGAGCCGAGATCATGCCACTGCACTCCAGCCTGGACAACAGAGTGAGACTCTGTCTCAAAAAAAAAAAAAAAAAAAAAAAAAAAAAGAGAAGAAAAACAACAACAACAAAAATTAATACCTGGATTGATAAACAACACTTTCATAACAGTGTCACTTTCTAGTATGGCATTGGGATTAGGACTGATGGAAAGGAACAAAACAAGCTCACAAGGAGAAAATGTGGATAATTTTGGCAATTAAAATAAATGTTTTAAAAGTAAAAATGAGCATCCAATGAGGTCAGTTTTTTTTTTTTTTTAACAGAATCTCACTCTGTCCTCCAGGCTGGAGTGCAGAGGCACCATCTCAGCTCACTGCAACCTCCACCTCCCAGGTTCAAGCGATTCTCCTGTCTCAGCCTCCCAAGTAGCTGGGATTACAGGCGCATGCCACCACGTCCAGCTACTTTTTTGTATTTTTAG
This sequence comes from Macaca nemestrina, assembly GCF_043159975.1. Lineage (NCBI taxonomy): Eukaryota > Metazoa > Chordata > Mammalia > Primates > Cercopithecidae > Macaca > Macaca nemestrina. The sequence goes on along the minus strand of NC_092144.1, from coordinate 46,491,888 downwards.
TAGAGACAGGGTTTCACTGTGTTAGCCAGGATGGCCTCAATCTTCAGACGTTGTGATCTGCCCACCTCGGCCTTCCAAAGTGCTGGGATTACAGGCATGAGCCACTGTGCCCAGCTGAGGTCAGCTTTTATAGCTGCAAAAATTCAGAGGCAACCATAATGGGAATAGTCATTTTAAAGTCATTAAATATATCATGAAAATAAAAAAAATTTATATTTACTGAAATGGCACTCATGAAATCTTTGGCATGATAAAAGCAGTGAAAGGTATGGCATGCATATCATAATTACACTTCCTTAAAAAAGCACAGTATAGCATGATTTTCTCTACCAAACTGAGAATAGCCATCTATAAGTATGATTACAATTAAGTTTGGCTTTCTAGCAAGTTTTTGTTTTGTGATTTTGGCTTGACAATTAAAAATGTAAATTTGTAAAATAAAAAGGCCAGCTGCAGTGGCTCACGCCTGTAATCCCAGCACTTTCGGAGGCCGAGGCGGGTGGATCACCTGAAGTCGGGAGATGGAGACCATCCCGGCTAACATGGTGAAACCCCGTCTCTACTAAAAATACAAAAAATTAGCTGGGTGTTGTGACACATGCCTGTAATCCCAACTACTTGAAAGGCTGAGGCAGAAGAATCGCTTGAACCTGGGAGGTAAAGGTTGTGATGAGCCGCGATTACACCATTGCACTCCAGCCTAGGCAACAAGAGCGAAACTCCGTCTCAATAAAAAAGGAATAAAGCCAAGTGCAATTGCTCACGCCTATAATCCCAGCACTTTGGGAAGCCAAGGCAGGTGGATCACCTGAGGTCAGGAGTTCGAGACTATCCTAACCAACATGGAGAAACCCCATCTCTACTAAAAATACAAAATTAGCAGGGCGTGGTGGCACACGCCTGTGATCCCAGCTACTCAGGAGGCTGAGCCAGGAGAATTCCTTGAAGCCGGGAGGCAGAGGTTGTAGCGAGCCAAGATTACACCACTGTACTCCAGCCTGGGCAACAGAGTGAAACTCCGTCTCAAAAAATATACAAAATAATAATAAAATAAAAAGATTAACACTGACTTCAAAAAGTTAAACCTCCACAAGGAATTTAAAAATATTAAAGGTCACACAATTCAAATGGTGTGACACTGGTGCAAACACAAATACACAGATCAGAAAAGATTGCCCTAAAAACACAAGCAAATATAAACAAGAGTATAATGTGTCACCAAGAAAGCAGAACAAAACAATGAACCAAAGAATTACAGAACAGCTGGCATTGGTATGTGACTGGAGGAGAGAGGGAATGTCAATTTAGACTCCGAATTTATAACCTGGAGTGAAATACATTTGGATACACAATTTAAATACAAAGTTTTAAAAAACCTGTGGAAGACGGTAAGCATCAGACATGATTTTTGGTTTAAAAAATGAGGAAGGTGACAGGGGCTTTAATTTTTATTATTCATTAGTATGAATTCCCTGATGACGAATGAGATCCGAGCCACTACTAAATGCCTTCCCACATTCCTTACAGTTATAGGGCTTTTCACCAGTGTGAATTCTCAGATGTCGAGTAAGGTTTGAGCATTTATTAAAGGCCTTTCCGCATTCATTACATTCATATGGCTTTTCATCCGTATGAATTCTCTGATGCTGGAAAAGTTGTGAGTTCTGAGTAAAGGCCTTCCCACATTCAAGACATTCAAAGGGTTTCTCACCAGCGTGAATTCTCTGATGTTGACGAAGCTGTGAGCTCTGAGTAAAAGCCTTTCCGCATTCCTTACAATCATAGGGTTTCTCACCAGTGTGAATTCTCTGATGATTAGTAAGTGCTGAGCCACTACTAAAGGCTTTGCCACATTCCTTGCACTCATAGGGTTTCTCACCAGTATGAATTCTCTGATGTTGAACAAGCTTTGAGCTCTGGGTAAAGGCTTTGCCACATTCCTTACATTCATAGGGTTTCTCACCTGTATGAATTCGCACATGCTGAAAAAGTTGTGAGCTTTTAGTAAAGGCTTTCCCACATACCTTACATGCATAAGGCTTTTCACCGGTGTGAATTCGCTGATGGTCAATAAGATTTGAGCAATAACTAAAGGCCTTCCCACATTCCTTACATTCATAGGGTTTCTTACCGGTATGGATTCTCTGATGTTGAGAAAGGTATGAGCTACAACTGAAGGCCTTTCCACACTCCTTACATTCAAAGGGTTTTTCGCCAGTATGAATTTTCAGATGCCGAGTAACATGTGAACCACAACTAAAGAATTTCCCACACTCTTTGCATTCATAAGATTTTTCACCAATATGAATTCTCTGATGTTGAATAAATTGTGAGTTCTGACTAAAGGCCTTTCCACATTTCTTACATTCAAAGGGTCTGTCTTCATTATTCATTATTTGCTGGAGAGTAAGGAATGTCTGTTGAATAAATGTGGGCATGTATTCAGGAGTGAATATTTCTTGACTGAAATGCCCATTTGGATATCCCAGTTGTTTTGCAAGGCGGCTTCTATATTCCAAAACATCTCCAAAACTGGAGTACTCAAGGCCATGCTTTGTAAGTCCCATTATCTCCCTCTGGCATAATTCTATTTCATAAACTTCCTTCTTTAGAGATAATAACTTGGTTTCACACATTGATTCCAGATCTGAAAGAAAATAAAATGGTAAATGTTTTTTCCTATTTGTGAAAAGTTAAACTTTTATAATAGAAATGGAAAAATTAAAGAATAGCATCTACTAGGAAATGACACAGGGTTCACAAGGATATCTGTGTTATCTGAAAAAATGGACAAGAAAGACAAATAAATTAGTAAGATAATGCGGGAAGCAGGGGAAGGTAACTATGCAAATAAGTTACTACAATGATACTCAAATACGGATGTGGATCAGAATCACCTGGAAAGGCTGGTAAATATACAATGGTTGGGCTATTTTCCATATTAAAACATGACTAGCCATATATATGATATATGATATACATGTCATATATGATATACCTATATCCATATAAGTATGCATGTGTGTATATACGTATATCATACAATATGTGTAACATGAAGTGGGTCATTTTCTAGCCTCCATTAAAGGTCTCCTGAGAGAAATAAATGCGTACGGGGAAGATTCCTTGGCTCTCAGGTATAATAAAGCCCCACACTGAGCTTCAAAAACACCTGGAATTTCCTGACAGGAGGTCTTTGTTATGCTAATAAGGTAGTTCAAGGTGGGACCTTAGACAGCTTCAGGGTGGGGTCTGATTGCCTGAAACCCTAGCTTGTGATTAGAAGGTTGGGATTTTCAGCTGCCTGATCTCTGAGGAGAGAGAGGCTAGAGATTGAGCGGCCAGGGATTTAATCAATTGTGCCTGTGTAATAAAACCTCAAAAAAAATGCTGAGCAGTAAACTCAGTGGAGCTTTCTGGTTGGTAAACACATTGATGTGATAGGAGCAGGACAAACTGACTCCAAAGGGAGAGGGCATGGAAACTCTGTCCAGTTTCAGATCTTGCTCAAACATGTATCCTTTATAATAAAACTGTAGCTTTAAATACAGAGCTTTCCTGATTTCTATGAGTCACTCTAACAAATTATTGAACCTGAGACCTTGGAAACCCCTTAATTTATTGCTGTTAGCTGGCTGATCTGCAGGTGGCCTGGGGACTCCCAAGACTTGCAGCTGGCATCTGAAGTGAGGACAGTACTATGGAAGACTATGAGGGCTGCACATTCTGAATAGTGTCACAGGTGAACTGCAGTATACCCAGTTGGGGTGGAAACAGAATAAGTTCTTTAATAAAGGATACAGTGGATACAATATGAATGTGGTGGCCGGGCATGGTGGCTCACGCCTGTAATCCCAGCACTTTGGGAGGCCGATGCAGGCAGATCACCTGAGGTCAGGAGCTCCAGACTAGCCTGGCCAGCATGGTGAAACTCCGTCTCTACTAAAAATACAAAAATTAGCCGGACATGGTGGCATGTGCCTGTAATCCCAGCTACTCGGGAGGCTGAGGCAGGAGAACTGCTTGAACCCAGGAGGCGGAGGCTGCAGTGAGCTGAGATCGCGCCACTGCACTACAGCTGGGTGACAGAGTGAGACTCCGTCTCAAAATCAAAAAGAAATTGGTAACCGTGGGTTATTCACATGAGGGAAGAGCTAGATGTAAGTCTAATGTATTGAACTAATTTGATGTAAGTGTGTAAGTGGCAGATAGGGAAACTCAGAATATTTTATATGCTGGGGATTTAATGGAAATATTGTTTGCCTTGGAATTTTGAGATGCTGATCTTATGGGAGAGGAGACTTGCTCATGTACCACCACAGTGAATGAGAGAGAAGACAGCTAAAGTTTAAGGAAGATGGAAAGAAATTAAGACACAGTACAACATACTGCCATAGAAAGATAACAGGAACCAGAACCAGATTGATGAGAGCTGGCTGCCAATTCTGATACTTAATTGTTGTGTGCCACAAGCAATTATTTAACCTCTAAGCTACCATTTCTTCACCTGTAAAAGGGCAATAGTCCTTAACTCATGATTACTGGGGGGTTACAGGAAAACGCATATACATGTTTTGGAGTAAAGTGTTCAGGTATTATTATGAAACAATTTCTTACTAAAAATGGGGATATTAGGCAAATTAAATGGTTTGAAGATATCAAAATGAAGCCTATTGGAGTATCTCGAAACAGGAAGAGGGAATTAATTCCAACACAATCTTTTTCCTCCTATCTCTATATGATCTTGCAATAACTTTTTTTGAAACGGAGTCTCACTCTGTCACCAGCCTGGAGTGCAGTGGTGCGATCGCAGCTCACTGCAACCTCTGACTCCAGGGTTCAAGCAATTCCCCTGCCTCAACCTTCCGCGTAGCGGGGACTACAGGCATGCACCACCACGCCCGTCTAATTTTTTGTATTTTAGAAGAGATGGGGTTTCACCATGTTGGCCAGGATGGTCTTGATCTTCTGACCTTGTGATCCACCCACCTCGGCCTCCCAAAGTGCTGGGATTACAGGCGTGAGCCACCGTGCCCGGCAGATCTTGCAGTAACTTTTATCTAGTTAAGCTCCCAAGTAAAGTTTTAAAACTGCCCTCTTCTGTTTTCCACTGCCAATGTCATCTTCCAAAGCAGAATCAACTCTTTATCCAGACCAGTGAAGTAGCCTCCTCAACCAGTCTCCCCACCAAGCTCTCTCACCCTTTAATCTATTCAGGGAATAATATCATTTGGCTTAGGCTTCCACAGCTCAAAGTCCAAACTCCTCACAATCTCCTGCAAAGGCTGAATGCTGTGGTTCCTGCCTGTCTGTCCAAACCCTGACTCACACTCCACTCCTACTTGATCCTGGGGCCCACCAACACAGGCTTTTAGTCTTTCAAACACACCAAGCTTTTCCCCATCAGAGCCTTCACAGGGATTCTTCTCTCTGCCTGGAGTTTTATTCTTTAGTAAAACATTAAACAAGACCTAGTGGCAAGCCTAGTACTACAATAATTCTGAAGTAGGAATGAGCATAAATATTTCAATATGCCTACAATAACAGTAACATAATATGAACGTATCTGTGATTTCCATTAATGTCAAAGTCACAGGAACGACTACTACTACTACTACTATGGTTTGTCCCATACACCATGATAGGAAGAAATGTTATATCTCAATTAGAGGTTATTAAATATAAAGACGTATTTTTGAGCTGGGCACAGTGGCTCATGCCTGCAATCCCAGCACTTCAGGAGGCCGAGGCAGGTGAATCACAAGGTCATGAGTTCAAGACCAGCTTGGCCAATATGGTGAAACCCCATCTCTACTAAAAATACAAAAATTAGCCGGGCACACTGGCAGGCTCCTGTAATCCCAGCTACCCAGACAGCTGAGGCAGGAGAATTGCTTGAACCTCGGGGGTGGAGGTTGCAGTGAGCCGAGATCACACCACTGCACTCAAGCCTGGATGACAGAGTGAGACTGTCTCAAAAAAAAAAAAAAAAAAAGAAAAGATGTATTTTTGATTCTCATCCAAGTTCATGGACTCCCTGAATTCTACCTAAAGGAATCCAAAGTTAGGAACCCCTAGAGCAAGAATGATCCTTTACAAACATGATCACGTCACTCTGCTAAATCATTCAATGGATTTACACCTCATTTGGAATAAAATTCAAGGTCCACAAGACCCAAAATCATCTACAGGTACATCTAATTCTCACCCTGACCTGCACCCAGCATGCAAACACTCATAAGCCTGCTACTTTCCTGATCTCCTCTTCTACAATTCCCGCTTTGCTCATTCAATTTCAGCCACAATGGTGGCTGCCAAAAAGCTCTGAACTCGAGTGCTTGGTTCTTCCTGTTCCCTTTGCCTGAATCTGTCCTAGCAGATATTTATATTACCTGTTCCCTCACTTCATTCAAGTCTTTACTAAAAGAACACCTCATCAGAGGCCTTCTCTAGCCTCTCTTCATAGCACTTATATATCACCCACCACCTGACATTTCATATACACATGGACATATAGTAATATAGAACTACAACATATTAATATATGATATGCTATTTATACTATACCAATATATTAGTTACATATAAATACAAATGATATATAATTCCAAAAATATATTTATATATTATATAATATTAATGTCAAGCTAATATTGTTTTATGCATATATACTTGACATTCATTTTATTTTCTGCTATGGTTTGAATGTCTCTCCTTCAAAATTCAGCTGTTGCCAATGTGATAGTAGTAAGAGGTGGAGGCCGGACACAGTGGCTCAAGCCTTTAATCCTAGTACTTTGGTAGGCCCAGGTGGGTGGCTCACTTGAACCCAGGAGTTAGAGACCAGCCTGGACAACAACGCGAAACCCTGTCTCTACAAAAAATAAAAAAATTAGCTGGGCGTGGTGATGTCTGCCTGTGGTCCCAGCTACTCGGGAGGCTGAGGTGGGAGGATCACCCGAGCCCGGGAGGTTGAGGCTGTGGTGAGCCATGATCCTGCCGTTGCACTCCAGCCTGCGTGACAGAGTGAGACTCTGTCTCAAAAAAAAAAAAAAAATTCCAAAAACAAAGAGGTGGGGTCTTTAAGAGATGATCGGGCTTTGAGGATCCATCCCTCAAGAATGGGTTTGGGTGCTCTTATGAAGGGGCTTGATGGAAGGAGTTGGCTCTCTTGCTCCTAGTGCCTTCTGCCACACGAAGATGCAAGAAGGCCCTCGTCAGATGCCAGTGCCTTGATCTTAGAATTCTTAGCCTCCAGATCTATGAGAAAATAAATTTCTGTTCTTTATATATTACTTAATGTGAGGTATTCTGTTGTAACAGCACAAAATGGACTAAGACATTTTCTCTCTTACCCTCTAGAATGTAGGCTTCAGAAGTGCAGAACTTTAGAATGCCTTCATGAATACTATAGTCCCAGCCCTTGGACCAATGCTTGGTGCATAGTAATACTCAATAGTACTCTTCTGGTTCTCCTACTTCATCCCAAATCTCTCCTGCTCTGCCACCTCTTCCTGTTTAATATAGGCACACATTCTTTTTTTTTTCTTGGCCCCAACAATATCTCTATACATGGTGACTGCAGTCACTTCCAAGGCTCCACCTATACTTCAATAGGGATTAATTCCACTTCTACATAGTTAGCCTTTGACTTTCTGCTAAACTCTTTATCTCATTTCTCTTTTATACTACTCTACTTTGTGGAAGTCATATATGTATATATTTTAGCACCACTTTTGGACCTTGAGTTCGTAAAGGTAACATAATCAGTAAACTGTAGCACCTGGAAGATTCCCTTACACAAACCAGGGAATTAAAAAAAGTTCGATAAAGGAAACATTGAAGACAGTCTGATAAAACAGGTCACTGACAGGCAGCTATAATGAAGACCAGTACTTGGGCAAGATGTGTGTGTGCGTGTGCGTGTGTGTGTATATTCACCTGTGTGTATACAGATGCAATTCCATCATTTTGGGGAGTGGTAGTAGAAAACACCTGCACAAGTTTAAAAAATGCAGAAGAGGGGCCGGGCACAGTGGTTCATGCCTGTAATCCCAGCACTCTGGGAGGCTGAGGTGGGTGAATCAGGAGTTTGAGACCAGCCTGGCCAATATGGTGAAACCCCATCTCTACTAAAAATACAAAAATTAGGTGGGCATGGTGGCACGTGCCTGTAGACCCAGCTACTCAGGAGGCTGAGGCAGAAGAATAGCTTGAACCCAAGAGGCAGAGGTTGCAGTGAGCCGAGATCATGCCACTGCACTCCAGCCTGAGCAACAGAGCGAGACTCCGTCTCAAAAAAAAAAAAAAAAAAAAAAAATGCAGAAGAGGAAGAAAAAGAATTAGCCAGGCATGGTGGCACATGGCTACGGTCTCAGCTACTTGGAAGGCTGAGGCAGGGAGACTGCCTAAGCCCAGAAGTTTGAGCCTACAATGAGTTACGATCATGTCACTGTACTCCAGCCTGCGTGACAGAGCCAGGCCCTTAAAAAAAAACAAAAAAACAAAAAAACAGAGAGAGAGTAAAAGAAGCTAGCATACAGCTGAATCTAAAATATGGGTAAAAGAGGGTTTTTTTTAGAGGAGAAGTGAAAGGTACCTTCTACTTGAAATTAAGAGGAGAGTTGGAGAGGAGTAGTAGAAAGAGTGGTAAGTGAGGAAAAGGGCGAAACAGGTTACTTAACAACTATGCTAAAAGGACTTCATTTGCTACACTGGCCTAGTTTCTTAATGGGAGCTTCAGAGACAATATCTCAAAGGTGCTGTTTCCTCCTGACCGGCTGAGTTCTGACCTGTCATGCCTTTCTCCTGTCCAGTCATTTCTCACTTACCTGAACACAGGCCTCTTGTAAGCTCTCTGCCAACCATCCAGGGCTCTTTCCCTTGTTCCAATAAGGAGATCACTTGAGGCTTAGGAGTGTAAAGTCCTGCTCACAAGAAAAGATATGGAATATGGTTATGCTGTGGGTAAATGAGATCCAGTCCCTTGATGATCAAGGAAGAGATGCCACTACAGGAACAGCCAAAGAAAGATGAAGACGAAGCCTCAACCACAGCCCACTGGAGTTGCCCATTTCCCATTCTTCCTTTTCATTTCAGCTCAAACCATTTGTTTGGTAATAAAGAATAGAAATTCAGCCAGTAACTTGAGAAGCAGCTGAGAAATTCACTGTAGAAGAAGCAGACATTCCAGAGGAGAACTGGGAATCACTGGTACGGATGCCCTTACCCATTGAAACCAGATTGCTGTAGTTCTCCAACATCACATCTCTGTATAAGTCCCTCTGAACAGGGTCCAGGCAGTCCCACTCCTCCTGAGAGAAGTCTATGGACACATCACTGAACATCACTGATCCCTGAAACAATAAACATACGTCTTACTTGTGTAATTAAAAAAATATATCAGCGACTACTGTGCTTGTACTGTGGGGTAATACAAAATGAGTAGGCCGGGCGCGGTGGCTCAAGCCTGTAATCCCAGCACTTTGGGAGGCCGAGACGGGTGGATCACGAGGTCAGGAGATCGAGACCATCCTGGCTAACACGGTGAAACTCCGTCTCTACTAAAAAAATACAAAAAACTAGCCGGGCGAGGTGGCGGGTGCCTGTAGTCCCAGCTACTCGGGAGGCTGAGGCAGGAGAATGGCGTGAACCCGGGAGGCGGAGCTTGCAGTGAGCTGAGATCCGGCCACTGCACTCCAGCCTGGGCGACAGAGTGAGACTCCGTCTCAAAAAAAAAATAATAAATAAATACAAAATGAGTAATTATATTGGTGTCACTGAGAACCTGTATCTTTAGATCTCAGAAACAGATGCAAGAGTAGGAAGTTTATATTAAATTCCTGACTCTGTCCATTGAAAAGGACTAGAAATGATGACTTACCTAGTAGCAACGAGCATCCCTAGTGTCTAGATTGTGGTTTCTTTTCTTTACTTTTTTTTTTTTTATTTTTTTTTTATTTTTTTTTTTGAGACGGAGTCTCACTCTGTCACCCAGGCTGGAGTGCAGTGGCCGGATCTCAGCTCACTGCAAGCTCCGCCCCCCGGGTTCACGCCATTCTCCTGCCTCAGCCTCCCGAGTAGCTGAGACTACAGGCGCCCGCCACCTCGCCCGGCTAGTTTTTTGTATTTTTTAGTAGAGACGAGGTTTCACCGTGTTAGCCAGGATGGTCTCGATCTCCTGACCTCGTGATCCACCCGTCTCGGCCTCCCAAAGTGCTGGGATTACAGGCTTGAGCCACCGCGCCCGGCCACTTTTTTTTTTTTTTTGAGACAGAATTTCGCTTTTGTCACCCAGGTTAGAGTGTAGTGGCGTGATCTCCGCTCACTGCAACCGCCTCCTGGGTTCAAGTAATTCTCCTGCCTGAGCCTCCTGAGTAGCTGGGATTACAGGCACGTACCACCACACCTGGCTAATTTTTGTATTTTAAGTAAAGACAGGGTTTCACCATGTTGGCCAGGCTGGTCTCAAACTCCTAATCTCAGGTGATCCACCCGCCTCGGCCTCCCAAAGTGCTGGGATTATGGTGTGAGCCACTGCACCCAGCCTAGATTGTGGTTTCTAAGTATCATTTTCAAATAAAAGAAAACAAGGTTCTTTGGGAAAAGAATTAATTTCATGAAATCCACAAGAGCAAATTTTACAAAATGCACAGGATGAGTCTGAACGTCTTGTTATACCAAAAAGCAAGAAAGCAACCAAAAACTGTTAGGATGATGCTGATAAGACTAGAGGCCACCTTGAAGACACTCCCACTGGCCAACACTGTTACAACTCGCATATCAAATTATTATAATTTTTTTTGTAATAGGATTTATAAATTTAGGATTTGAAAATCTTACAAAAGTTATCTTAAGCCACATTAAATAATTCTATCTTGACAATGACATTGCAAAACTAATAAAATGAAGATACTAGAGATATTACGTAAAAAGTACAGGGAGATGAGGCACATGTTGGGGGAAATCTAGAGAAAATGTGGTATTTGGGTATTTAGATTTTTTTTTTTTTTTTTTTTTTGAGACGGAGTCTGGCTCTGTCGCCCAGGCTGGAGTGCAGTGGCCGGATCTCAGCTCACTGCAAGCTCCGCCTCCCGGGTGTACGCCATTTTCCTGCCTCAGCCTCCCAAGTAGCTGGGACTATAGGCGCCCGCCACCTCGCCCGGCCAGTTTTTTTGTATTTTTTAGTAGAGATGGGGTTTCACTGTGTTAGCCAAGATGGTCTCGATCTCCTGACCTTGCAATCCGCCCATCTCGGCCTCCCAAAGTGCTGGGATTACAGGCTTGAGCCACCGCGCCCAGCCTAGACGTTTTATTTGTATTTTTGTTTCATTAGCAACTAATGCTTGAGGCATCTATTTAATAAAATAGATGTGGGCCGGGCGCAGTGGCTCACGCCTCTAATCCCAGCACTTTGGGAGGCCGAGGTGGGCGGATCACCTGAGGTCGGGAGTTCGAGACCAGCCTGACCAACATGGAGAAATCCCGTCTTTACTAAAAATACACAATTAGCCGGGCATGGTGGCGCATGCCTGTAATCCCAGCTACTTGGGAGGCTGAGGTAGGAGAATCGCTTGAACCTGGGAGGCAGAGGTTGTGGTGAGCAGAGATCGCACCACTGCACTCCAGCCTGGGCGACAAAAATGAAACTCCATCTCAAAAAAATAAATAAATAAAATAAAAAAATAATAAAATAGACGTGTATTTTCTTTAATAAAAAGAAAGCTTCTTCCCCTCCTCAATGTAGAAATTGGAACAAAGATATGCCAAACCCCTATTAAGACATTTCCCATGGGATTAAAAAATCCCAGGCCAGGCGCGGTGGCTCACGCTTATAATCCCAGCACTTTGGGAGGTCAACACGGGGGGATCACGAGGTCAGGAGTTCGAGACCAGTTTGACCAACATGGTGAAACCCCGTCTCAACTAAAAATACAAAAATTAGCCAGGCATGGTGGCGTGAGCCTGTAGTCCCAGCTACTCAGGAGTCTGAGACAGGAGAATCGCTTGAACCTGGGAGACGGAGGTTTCAGTTATCCAAGATTGCACCACTGCACTTCAGCCTGGGCAAGAAAGCGAGACTCTATATCAAAAAAAATGAAGTGGTGTAATCCTAGCACTTTGGGAGGCTGAGGCGGGCGGATCATGAGGTCAGGAGATTAAGACCATACTGGCTAACATGGTGAAATCTCGTCTCTACTAAAAATACAAAAAACTTAGCCGGGCGGAGTGGCAGGCCTGTAATCCCAGCACTTTGGGAAGCCAAGGCAGGTGGATCATGAGGTTAGGAGTTCAAGACCAGTTTGGCCAACATGATGAAACCCCATCTCTACTCAAACTACAAAAAAATTAGCTGGGCATGGTGGCGGGCGCCTGTAATTCCAGCTACTCGGGAGGCTGAGGCAGAGAATTGCTTGAACCTGGGAGGTGGAGGCTGCAGTGAGCTGAGATTGTGCCACTGCACTCCAGCCTGGGCAACAGAGCTAGACTCCGTCTGAAAAAAAAGAAAAGAAAAAGAAAAAAAAAATTTTGAGGAAAAAAGGAAAATGTCTTACTTATACAAAAAATACTAATTAGTTTTGTCAATAATTTATCTGACCAAAACGAAAATAGTTAATGTTTATCAAATAAGTAAAAAGTCAGTAATAATAGTGTTACAACTTCTGAAAAAATTCATAAAATTGAAAAACAGAGAAAAATTTCTCAGGCCATCAATTTTTCTCCCTTATTAAGGGAGAAAAAAGGTCTTCATGATTCTGCTAAAAGACCTCACCTAACAATGCAAGGGGTAGTCAGGGAATGTCTTAAATCTCTGTCCCATTGATGAATCATCCCCTTTTGCTTGTCCTATGCAGGAAGACTATTTATGGTCACGTTACACAGCAGCTACATGACCTGGTATAACACAACTATAATCAGTTTGCTTGTGCCTGACGCAAAAGTTCTCAACTCTTGGTCTGTGTTATGTCCAAAGCTATCCTTCATCTAATACATTCTAAACTACCCCCATGTGATCTTAGAGCATCAATCAAAGCTACAAAAAAGATATATGTAAAGTTATTTTATTTTTATTTTTTTGAGATGTCGCCCAGGCTGGAGTACAGTGGCGTGATCTTGGCTCACTGCAATCTCTGCCTCCCAGGTTCAAGGATTCTCCTGCCTCAGCCTCCTGAGTAGCTGGGACTACAGGAATGTGCCACCATGCCTGGCTTATTTTTTGTGTTTTTAGTAGAGATGGGGTTTCACCATGTTGGCCAGCCTAGTCTCTAACTCCTGACCTCAGGTGATCTGCTCGCCTCCACTTCCCAAAGTGCTGAGATTACAGGCGTGAGCCACTGCGCCTGGCCTTTTACAAATTCTTTAATAATTATTTTTCTGGTGGTAGAATTTTCTACAATATAGATATTAGTGGATAAGACTTAAAAGGTTATTCTGTGCTCTGATGGTGTGATCTAAATGACTTATGCATTGGCTGAACCATTGTAAACATCCATTATCACTATCCTTAATTCTGAGATAAAGAAAACTTGATGATTCACAGAAATTCCTTACAATCCAAACTTCCTTGTCAACCTAAAATTGGACTTCTCTCCAGGATGTTCTTACAGAGTTGCAGAGATCTGTATCAGCCACCAACCCCATGATCCCCAAAGCTGCCTAAACCAGATTTTGCAACAATCCAACATTTGGAACTACCAGCACCACATTTCATCCTATCTTACTGGAGAATGCTACTCTGTACAGATAATCTTGGCTTTTCTATATTCCCATCTAAGTAACTCACACCTTCAACTCATCAAATAATGGTCCAGACAGGGTAAGTTCATTTTACGAATCTATTCTTGCTTCCTTGAGATACTTCATCCCCTATCATAGTCCTTGGGAAAGAGTTGAAAAAAAAAGATGCATAGGTATTTACGGAATGAAAATATTAATGCTGGTTGATTTATAAAAATAAAAGAGATACTTAGACATGGTATAGAATTATCTAGCTAAGAAGAAATGGGGATCAGGATTCTGAAGGGGAACTCTGTTAGCCAGAAATGTCAGGATAAGGAAAGCAATTGCTCATGTCTTTTTTTAAAAAAAGAAACCAAATGTCAGGAAGGGAAGAAAAAGCATCAACTCACCTCAGCCATGGCTTCCAGTACTGCAGACGGTTAGTCTTCCTTGCGGCTGTTCTCCTGAAAAAGGATAGTGTTCTGAGATTGCGTGACTGGGGAAGTAAAACCCTCTAGAAATCACCCCAGAGGCCAGATAAAACTACCTCCATACTTCTTGGTCTTAAGATATAACTCTAGTTAGTGGGAATATGGAACAAATCCTACTCCTTCCTTAACCCTACAAACCCCAGGCTTTAGCTGCAGCAAGATGGATCCTGGGTAACTGGATCCAAGGGAAGACAAGGACCCAGATTCATTCTCCCTCATGCAAACAACCTAAGTTCCCGCCTTAGCCAAGGGATTCGGGCCAGACCTTGTCCCACCTCAGTGATGTTGCTCTGAATCCACGATTGAGCTACTATGGCCTGCCCTGAGCTACTGACCTACTATGACCCAAGACTGAGCTATCATGACCTCCTTTGCAGCCCTCATGTCCCCAAACTAGACTCATACAAATGGTGCCTTTTGGCCAGGAACACAGTGCACTCAGATCAGAAAGACCAAAGACTTCCCTAATCAAGTCTTTTTGTTTCTCAACCCTAAAAAAGTCAACTTCCCTCACCACATGCACACACACAACACCCGCATCCACCCCTAAACACAAAGGGATGCACGGGGTACTAAGTCTTCTAGCTCTGTTTTATTTAAATATATATATATGCTTGTAATACCAGCTACTTGGAAGGCTGAGGCACAAGAATCCCTTGAACCCGGGAGGCAGAGGTTGCAGTGAGCCGAGATTGTGCCATTGCACTCCAACTTGGGTGACAGGGTAAGACTCTGACTCAAAAAAAAAAAAAAAATGGCTGGGCCCAGTGGCTCACACCCGTAATCTCAGCACTTTGGGAGGCTGAGGCAGGTGGATCACCTGAGGTCAGGAGTTAAAGACCAGCCTGACCAACATGGAGAAACCTGTTTCTACTAAAAAAAAAAAAAATTAGCCAGGCATGGTGGCACATGCCTGTTATCCCAGCTACTTGGGAGGCTGAGGCAGGAGAATTGCTTGGAGGTTGCAATGAGCCGAGATTGTGCCACTGCACTCCAGCCTGGGCAACAAGAACGAAACTCTGTCTCAAAAAAAAAAAAAAAGAAATTCAATCTTTTGCTGTTGCCAAAAGGTGAGGCTGTTTTTAAAAATATCTGTGCTCAAAGGACTCCTTTTAAGAGTCTCCTGAAAGGTGATCCCATTAGCCAACGAATGAAAACTTAGCACAACAATAAACAGAATACTTCTGCCACTCCACCAGACTATGATAGTCTTTAACAGATATCAGTCAATCGAAATAGCTGTGAAATGCTCTAAGTCTACAATAACATGTAAGAAAAAAATTGTTTTAAAGTACACAAAAAAGGTAGGTGGATAAAAGTGGTTTTTTTTACATACAATAATTAGAGAGTGATTATCTATGTGTTTTTTTCTCATCCTGTTTTTTATAGTTCCAGTATTTGCGGCTTGTTTCCATCTATACAAGATAAAAAGAATAAACTCAGGAAGTTTGAAAAAGCCAGTTAGTCCCAGAAAAAGGAAAAACTGTACCAAAGTCAGAGGACCCATCACAACAGTGGCCTCACACAATATCCCAAGATAGGAGATTCACTGCAGTTAGTACACATACACAAAACCAAGGATAGAAATGGGATACAATAAAATAACAAATTAGCCAAATGTTCCAAAAGAGAGCTTAAAGCTTATGGCATACTGTGGGCGGCAAGCCAACCAGGTGTTAAGGCAAGAGACCTAGGGTACAAGCTGTTTTAGTATAATACACAAAATATATAGAATAAAAATAGTTGTACCAAAACCAAATTATAATTATATATAAATATTATTAATCATTAGTTTGTAGCATTACTCTTTATTCCAATAATAATCTTTGCGCTACAATTATAACCTATAAAAACCCAGGTCATACAGAGATAGAAACTAAAGGAACACGGTACAGAGATAAAAACTAAAGGGACACGGTAAAAAAGGGCCCAAACAAAATCGTGAGCCCTCTGTTATGCCCAGACAGGGCCACTAGAGGGCTTCTTGGTCTAGCGGCAGCACCAGTGCCTGGGTAGGCACCCGTTACTTAACAGACTGGGAAAACGAGTCCCCCTTTCTCCGGAGGAGTTAAAACACACTGCTCCACCACCTCTCGTAAAAGGCCTGACATCAGTCAGGCCCGCCCACAGCCATCCAGAGGCCTAACCGTCTCCCTGTGATGCTGTGCTTCAGCAGTCACGCCCATGGTCTGCTTTCATGTTCTGCCCTGTACACCTGGCTCCGCCCTCTAAATAACAGTAACGAAATTAGTAAAAGTACTAAAGTCTTTAAAATACATTAAAAAAAATAATGATGTAAACTGTCCCCTCTCTCTCTCTCTGCCTCGGCGACCAAATAGGGAAGGGCCCCCTGTCCGGTGGACACATGACTCGCGTGACCTTACCTATCATTGGAGATTACTCTCACTCCATACCCTGCCCCTTTGCCTTATACACAATAAATAACAGCGTGACCAGGCATTCGGGGCCACTACCAGTCTCCGTGTCTTGGTGGTAGCTGTTCCCCAGGCTCAGCTGTCTTTTGTTCTCTTTGTCTTGTGTCTTTATTTCTACAATCTCTCGTCTCCACACACAAAGAGAAAAACCCACAGGTCCTGTAGGGCTGGACCCTACACATACTCAACGTATTATCACCTAGGAAGTAAACATTCTCTTAACAATATTAAACCCCTAATAATTACATAGTGATATTAATAAGGGAGATTTAAGTTTTTTAAAAATGCCTGGCTGGGTACAGCGGCTCATGCCTGTAATCCCAGCACTTTGGGAGGCTGAGGAGGGCAGATCACGACGTCAACAGGTCAAGACCATCCTGGCCAACGTGGTGAAACTCTGCCTCTACTAAAAATACAAAAATTAGCTGGGTGTGGTGGCGGGTGCCTGTAATCCCAGCTACTTGGGAGGTTGAGGTAGGAGAATCAGGAGGCCAAGGTTGCAGTGCACTGAGATCATGCCACTACACTCCAGCCTGGCAACAGAGCAAGACTACATCTCAAGAATAAATAAATAAGATTTTAAAATACCACTAGCCCAGGTCAATGTATCTTAAGAACAGGGGGATGAGCTGTAGTGAAACTGCAGACCATGCAAAAATTTAAAGCACATATCTTGTCCAATAAATGAACTGACTTACAAAAATTAAAATCTATATATATATATATATATGTGTATATATATATATATATTTTTTTTTTTTTTTTTTTTTTTGAGACGGAGTCTCGCTGTGTCTCCCAGGCTGGAGTGCAGTGGCGTGATCTCGGCTCACTGCAAGCTCCGCCTCCCGGGTTCACGCCATTCTCCCGCCTCAGCCTCCCAAGTAGCTGAGACTACAGGCGCCCGCCACCACGCCCGGCTGGTTTTTTGTATTTTTAGTAGGGACGGGGTTTCACCATGTTAGCCAGGATAGTCTCGATCTCCTGACCTTGTGATCCACCCGCCTCGGCCTCCCAAAGTGCTGGGATTACAGGCTTGAGCCACCGCGCCCGGCCTTAAAATCTATATTAAAAATAGAAACTTACATGTCTGATGAAGTATAAAAAGAGACTCAGTCTCATGATCAACAGCTTAGGAAACTTAAATGCACATTACTAAGTGAAAGAAGCCAATTCAAAAGACTACATACTGTATGATTACAACATTCTGGAAAAGGCAAAACTATGGAGACAATAAAAAGATTAGGAGCTGACAGGGAGGGAGGATCAGTCAGGGCAGAGGCCTTTTAGAGCAATGGAATTAATATGCATGACATCATAATGGAGATACATGTCATTATACATTTGTCCAAACCCATGGATGTATAACACCAGGAGTGAACCCTAATGTAAACTATAGACTCAGTGATAATGATGTGTCCACATGGGTTCATGAGTTGTAATAAATGTACCACTCTGATGGGGAACGTTGATGATGGGGGAGACCATACATGTGCGGGTGAAAGAGGCATATGGGAAATCTCTGTACCTTCTGCTCAATTTTACTGTGAATCTAGAAGCACCCTAAAAAATAAAGCATATTAAAACAAATAACAACAAAAAAGTAAGTTCTGTCACATGCTACATGTTTGAACCCTGAGGACATTATGCTAAGTCAGGGATTTAAGCAATGTATTTAAAATAACTGGTGGCTCAAAGAATAAATTGCAATGGAAGTTAAAAATATTTTATCAGGTAAGGGGATCGAGACCATCCTGGCCAACACGGTGAAACCCCATCTCTACTAAAATACAAAAAAAACAAATTAGCTGGGCGTGGTGGTGAGCATCTGTAGTCCCAGCTACTTGGGAGGCTGAGGCAGGAGAATCACTTGAACCCAGGAGGCAGAGGCTGCAGTGAGCTGAGATCGTGCCATTGCACTCCATCCTGGTGAGAGAGCAAGACTCCTTTGCAAAAAAAAAAAAAAAAAAAAAAATTGGCTGGGTGTGGTGGCTCACGCCTGTAATCACAGCACTTTGGGAGGCCGAGGCAGGTGGATCACAAGGTCAAGGAGATCGAGACCCTATCTGTACTAAAAATACAAAAAATTAGCTGGTGGTGTGGTGGTCGCCTGTAGTCCCAGCTACTCCAGAGGCTGAGGCAGGAGAATGACGTGAACCTGGGAGGCGGAGTTTGCAGCGAGCTGAGATCGCACCACTGCATTCCAGACTGGGAGAGAGAGTGAGACTCCGTCTCAAAAAAAAAAAAAAAAAATGTAAACTGAATGATAATAAAAAATAACACATCAAGGTAATTTATCAAAGCATTTAACTAATTCATTATTATATTGTATCCCATTACTACTTGGATTATTGTGTGTGTCTACTGACTAACTGCAGTGAATCCTCTTTCTATCTTGAGGTATTGTGATTAGAAAGAAGCCAGTCACAAAAAGACAAATACTATTATATATGATTCCACTTACAGAGGTATCTACGGTAGTCAAACTCATAGAAACAGAAAGTAGAACGGTGGCTGCCAGGGGCTGGGGAAAGAGGGAAATGGGACATTGTAGCTTAATAGTTATAATTCAGTTTGCAAGATGAAAAAGTTCTAAAGATTTGTTGTACAACAATACGAATATACTTAACACTGGAATATACATTTAAAAATGACTAGCTTGGTGTGGTGGTTCACACCTGTAATCCCAGCACTTTGGGAGGCCAAAGCGGGTGGATCACCTGAGGTCAGGAGTTTGGGACCAGCCTGACCAACATGGAGAAACCCCGTCTCTACTAAAAATACAAAATTACCTGGGCTTGGTGGCACAGGCCTGTAATCCCAGCTACTTGGGAGGCTGAGGCAGGAGACCACTTGAACCTGGGGGGTAGAGGCTGCAGTGAGCCGAGATCGCACCATTGCACTCCAGCCTAGGCAACAAGAGCAAAACTCCATCTCAAAAAAAAAAAATATTAAGATGGCTGGGCATAGTGGCTCATGCCTATAATCCCAGCACTTTGGGAGGCCAAGGCAGGCGATTATGAGGTCAAGAGTTCAAGACCAGCCTGACCAACATGGTAAAATCCCGTCTCTACTAAAAATACAAATTAGCCAGGCGTGGTGGCACGCACCTGTAATCCCAGCTACTCAGGAGGCTGAGGCAAGAGAATAGCTTGAACCCGGGAGGCAGAGGTTGCAGTGAGCTGCGATCATGCCACTGCACTCCAGCCTGGGTGACAGAGTGAGACTCCATCTCAAAAAAAAAAAAAAAAAAAGATTAAGATGGTAAACTTTATATCGTGTTTTATACCACAATTAAAATGTAAACAAAATCACTAAAAGAAAAAAGCAAGCCAGGCATGATGGCATGTTGTCTGTAGTCCCAGCTACCTGGGAGGCTGTGGTGGGAGAATCACTGGAGCCCGGGAGGTCGAGTTTGCAGTAAGCTGTGACTGCGCCACTGCACTCCAGCCTGGGTAAGAGAGTGAGAGACCCATCTCTAAAAAAAAGAAAAAAACAAAAAACCAGAAAAATTTACATGTTCGATGAAGTATAAAAAGGGACCCGGTAAAATGATCAGTGGCTCAGATTCCAATGAGCTTATTTTGTGGAACCAAGTCCCAGGTACCAAACGCTAATTAATTGAGCCCTCGTCTTTTTTTTTTTTTTTTGAGACGGAGTCTTGCTCTGTCACCCAGGCTGGAGTGCAGTGGCCGGATCTCAGCTCACTGCAAGCTCCTCCTCTCGGGTTCACGCCATTCTCCTGCCTCAGCCTCCCAAGTAGCTGGGACTACAGGCACCCGCCACTTCGCCCGGCTAGTTTTTTGTATTTTTTAGTAGAGACGGGGTTTCACGGTGTTAGCCAGGATGGTCTCGATCTCCTGACCTCATGATCCGCCCGTCTCAGCCTCCCAAAGTGCTGGGATTACAGGCTTGAGCCACCGCGCCCGGCCGAGCCCTCAGTATTTAAATTAAGTCTGTTGTTGGTTTAATTTTCCTATTATCAGATATGGGCAATTTTTATGTTACCTCATATTTTGTTTTGTTAGAGATTTATTAATTTCATTAATTCCCAACTAAGCTTTTGCCTTTGTTAATTTTCTTCATTGTACATTCATTTTGTATTTCAATATATGTTCGTTATGTACATCAAAACATGTATACCAAAATATATGCAATAGAAAATAAACTAAAAATTTGGGCCGGGCGCAGTGGCTCACGCCTGTAATCCCAGCACTTTGGGAGGCCGAGGCGGGCGGATCACAAGGTCAGGAGATCGAGACCATGGTGAAACCCCGTCTCTACTAAAAATAGAAAAAATTAGCCGGGCGAGGTGGCGGGCGCCTGTAGTCCCAGCTAATCAGGAGGCTGAGGCCGGAGAATGGCGTGAACCCGGGAGTCGGAGCTTGCAGTGAGCCGAGATTGTGCCACTGCACTCTAGCCTGGGCGACAGAGCAAGACTCCGTCTCAAAAAAAAAAAAAAAAAGAAAATAAACTAAAAATTTTATATTTGGGCTTTTATTCTTATTATTTCCTAGATTTTAATTTTGGGGATTTAACTTACCAAACTTTTCCTTAGCTTCTTGAGATGAATACACAGATCATTAATTTTTCAACATTCATTTATTTATTTTTCTTTTTTTGTGTGTGTCGCCCAGGCTGGAGTGCAGTGGTGCGATCTTGGCTCACTGCAACCTCTGCCTCCCGGATTCAAGCAATTCTCTGCCTCAGCCTCTCAAGCAGACGGGATTATAGGCACCTGCCACCATACCCGGCTGATTTTTTTTGCATTTTTAGTAGAGATGGGGTTTCACCATATTGGCCAGGCTGGTCTTGAACTCCTGACCTCGTGATCCACCCGCCTCGGCTTCCCAAAGTGCTGGGATTATAGGCGTGAGCCACGGCGCCCAGCCAACATTCATTTTTTTCTAACATATGCATTTGCAGCTATATATTTTCCTCATATTCAGCTTTAGAAACATAATTTTGATGTTATTTTTCATTATCACTGTTTAAAATATTTTAAATATCTACTGCAATTTATTTATTCTTTGAGTCACCAGTTATTTATAAATACATTGCTTAAATCCCAAACATTGGGATATCTCTTTGTGTTTTTTAAATTTAGAAATGGGGTCTTGCTATATTGCCCAGGGTGGTCTCAAATTTCGGGGATCAAGCGATCCTCCTGCCTTGGTCTCCCAAAGTGCTGGGATTACAGGCATAAGTCACCACACCTAGCTGGGATATTTCTAATTATCTTCTTGTTATTGACTTCTAGCTTAACCTACTCTGGTCAGGAAAGTTACAGTATTATTTCATTCCTTTGAAATTTATTGAGACTCTTTTTGTGGTCCAGCATATGATCAATTTGGATAAATGTCTCATATTCATTTGAAAAGCATGTATATTATGTAGTTGTAAGGTACACTGTTCTATACATATCAATCAGGTCAAGCTTGTCAATCACACTGTTCAAATACCATATAGCTTTATTGGGTTTGTCACTTGTTCTATCAGCTATTGAGAAGAGTGCTAAAAACTCTCCACTAAGATTGTGATTTATCTACTACTTCTTTTAGTTATGTCAAATATATTTGAAGCCATTTTATGAAGGCATATAAATTCAGAACTGTTACATCTTACTGATGAATTGATCTTTTTATTATAAACTTTTCCTCTTTATCTCTAGTAAAGCTTCTTGTTGTAAAATATATTCTTGTCATAAAGTCTATACTGCAGTTTGGAATACAGATTGATACCACTATTTCAGAAAACTGTCAGTATCTACTAAAGTTTTTTTTTTTTTTTTTGAGACGGAGTCTCGCTTTGTCGCCCAGGCTGGAGTGCAGTGGCCGGATCTCAGCTCACTGCAAGCTCCGCCTCCCGGGTTTATGCCATTCTCCTGCCTCAGCCTCCCGAGTAGCTGGGACTACAGGCGCCCACCACCTCGCCCGGCTAGTTTTTTGTATTTTTAGTAGAGACGGGGTTTCACCATATTAGCCAGGATGGTCTCGATCTCCTGACCTCGTGATCCGCCCGTCTCAGCCTCCCAAAGTGCTGGGATTACAGGCTTGAGCCACCGCGCCCGGCCACTAAAGTTGAACATATATACATAACCTATGACCCAGCAATTTCTCTCCTAGAAATACACCCAAGAGAAATGCATTCATATGTGCACCAAAAGACACGTACAAGAATGTTCCCGGCAGCATTTTTCATAGTAGCCTCAATATGAAATCACATGCCAATCAATAATGGAATGGATAAGTAAAATGTGTTATATTCGGGCGGGCATGGTGGCTCATGCCTGTAATCCCAGCACTCTGGGAGGCCGAGGCAGGCGGATCACCTGAGGTCAGGAGTTTGAGACTAGCCTGGCTAACATGGTGAAATCCTGTTTGTATTAAAAATACAAAAATATTAGCTGGGTGTGGTGGCGTGCGCCTGTAATCCCAGCTACTCGAGAGGCTAAGGCAGGAGAATTGCTTGAACCCGGGAGGCAGAGGTTGTGGTGAGCTGAGATGGTGCCATTGTACTCCAGCTTGGGCAACAAGAGCGAAACTCTGCTTCAAAAAAAAAAAAAGTGTTATATTCATACAACAGAATTTTAAACAGCAATAATAATGTGTTCACTATATTCATTATATCACCTATAACTAATGGATGAATTGTATATATTTATACTACACATTATTGCAGAACGCATTCATATTACATATAAAATACAATATTGAGTAAAAGAAGCCAAGCATCATGTCCAAGTGAGATTGACAGTAGGAAAAAAAAAGTGAAAAAAAAAAGAAGCCAAGCAAAATTCAAGTATAGGTAAAATGAGTCTATGGCCATGGAAGACAAAATAATAGTTACCTTTGGGAGAAGTGGGTAGTGAGTGAACTGGACAAGACTTGGGCTTCTGTAATGCCAATAATGTTCTATTTCCTTATCAGATTTGAGGTCTGGTTAAAGGAATATGCTCACTTTTATGCAAGTCATCAGGTCATATACTTTGATTTTGTACTTTTTAGAATGTATGTTTTTTATATATATATATATTTGAGACAGGGTCTTTCTTTGTTGCCCCGGCTGCAAGACAGTAGTCCAATCGCAGCTCACTGCAGCCTCAACCTCCCTAGGTTCAAGCAATCCTCCCACCTTATCCCTGAGTACCTGGGACCATAGCAGCATGTAACCATGCCTGGCTAATTTTTGTACTTTTTGTAGAGATGGGATTTCACCATCTTGTCTGGGCTTGTCTCAAACTCCTGGGCTCAAGCGATCTACCCAGTGGGCCTCCCAAAGAGCTGGGATTATCATCATGCCTGGCCCAGAATGTATGTTATACTTCTTTTTTTACTTATTTTTATTTTCTTATTTTTTTTTGAGACAGAGTCTCGCTCTGTCACCCGGGCTGGAGTGCAGTGGCCGGATCTCAGCTCACTGCAAGCTCCGCCTCCCGGGTTCACGCCATTCTCCTGCCTCAGCCTCCCGAGTAGCTGGGATTACAGGCACCCGCCAACTCACCCGGCTAGTTTTTTTTTGTATTTTTTAGTAGAGACGGGGTTTCACGGTGTTAGCCAGGATGGTCTCGATCTCCTGACCTCGTGATCCACCCGTCTCGGCCTCCCAAAGTGCTGGGATTACAGGCTTGAGCCACCGCGCCCGGCTAGTATGTTATACTTCTAAAACAACATGATATATCATGGTATCAGCAGATTTATTAAAGATTAGAATACCAAATAACCATGTGTTATAATACAAGATTACTATTATGTTAATAAACTGTTGGTAGGAATTTAATTTGTAAAACTATACTGTAGATCAGTTCAGCATTATCTAGGAAATTTGAAGATGCAAAATGTACTGTATGGCCCAGGAATTCCTTCATACACTTATATCCTAGGAAGGTATGCATGTATATATACTGGTATACGTGTAAAAACATTTTCACAGCAGCCCTATCATACAGGAAATAACCAATGTCTGAACTGCAGCTATGTATAACAGCGAGGGTGAGGCTAACAAACATAATATTTTATTTTATTTTTTTATTTTTATTTTTTAAGTTAGAGTTTTGCTCTTGTTGCCCAAGCTGGAGCGCAATGGTACAATCTCGGCTCACTGCAACCTCTGCCTCCTAGGTTCAAGTAATTCTCCTGCCTCACCCTCCCGAGTAGCTGGGATTACAGGCATGTGCCACCATGACTGGCTAATTTTTTTGTATTTTTAGTGGAGACGGGGTTTCTGCGTGTTGGTCAGGCTGGTCCCGAACTCCTAACCTCAGGTGATCTGCCCACCTCGGCCTCCCAAAGTGCCGGGATTACAAGCGTGAACCACTGCACCTGGCCCAAATATAATATTTTACAAGAAAGCCAAGACTCAAAACAACATTATACAGTACAATTTCATTTATATAGTGTTAAAAAGGTAAAACTAAACTATATTGTTTAGAGATAAGCAGATATGTGATAAAAACAAAACAAAACTTTTTTGAAAAAGTCAAGAATAACGATTACCAAAGTCAGGATAAGTGTTACCTAAAGAGGGAAGTAGGGTAAGTTTATTCTGGTGGAAGGACTGGAGGGCCCTTCTGGAGTGCTGAAGCAAGTTTTTGAGCAGAGGGTCTCTTTATAATTACTTCTTAAACTACACGTCTATATTTTAACTAGTTTTCTGTATGATGTAATATAAAGGGATTAAACAAAGAAAACCAAATATAGGCCAGGAGCAGTGGTTCACACCTGTAAACCCAGCACTTTGGGAGGTCTCACCTGAGTTCAGGAGTTCAAGAACAGCCTGGCCAACATGGTGAAACCCCGTTTCTACAAAAATATAAAAATTAGCCAGGCATGATGGCAGGTGCCTGTAATCACAGCTACTCAGGAGGCTGAGGCAGGAGAATCACTTGAACTTGGGAGGCGGGGGTTGCAGTGAGCTGAGATCTAGCTATTGCACTCCAGCCTGGGTGAGCTGAGATCACGCCATTGCACTCCAGCCTCGGCAACAGAGCAAGACTCCATCTCGAGACCAAAAAAAAAAAAAGAAAAAGAAAGAAAAGAAAACCAAATATAAGAACCATACATAGGCCGGGCGCGGTGGCTCAAGCCTGTAATCCCAGCACTTTGGGAGGCCGAGACGGGCGGATCACGAGGTCAGGAGATCAAGACCATCCTGGCCAACACGGTGAAACCCCATCTCTACTAAAAAAATACAAAAAACTAGCCGGGCGAGGTGGCGGGCGCCTGTAGTCCCAGCTACTCGGGAGGCTGAGGCAGGAGAATGGCGCAAACCCCGGAGGCGGAGCTTGCAGTGAGCTGAGATCCGGCCACTGCACTCCAGCCTGGGCGACAGAGCGAGACTCCATCTCAAAAAAAAAAAAAAAAAAAAAAAAAAAAAAAGAACCATACATAATTTTTAGTGAAAATACAAGATATGAAACGGTAAATGTCATAAAATTCCAATCTTGAAAATAATGTATGTGTGCATAGGAAACTCACTAGAAGGAAATAGACCAAAATATTACTGGGTTGTTTCTGGATAGTAGATTTACTTTTGCTGTTTGTAACTCCCTATTTTCCAAATTCTTTGGAATTGTGTGGGTGTGTGTGAGACAGAGGAGGGGGGAGTGTGTGTGTGTTAAAAAAAAAACAAAACTTTAGCACACTGGGAAAAGTGTTCTATTTTCTAAATTAGTAAGTGAACATTTTGTAGAAAGAAGTAACAGACTACAGGGCTCTCTGCGTCCACCCTAAGGCTTCTCATCATTTTCTTGAATAGAAACTTATAAGAACCAGGTCACTTGCTGACTCTATGTTAACCATGACTATCCAGAGAAGAGAAGCAAAAAGGAAACCCAATGCACCTTGTATTTGGTTTGGTCAACAGTCATTCTTCCTCTGGGTAACTCTCTGAGAATAGCAGAGCTGAAGAAGAAAGGAATCATGAGATGCCAGGCCTTTCTTGTGGCTCAGATTGAGCAGATCAGAGGTCATTCTGGATCTACAGCTACTATCTATGAAGAGAAGAAGGGATGGGGGAGGTCAGAGAAGTGTAGACGGCCCAGCACAGTGGCTCAAGCCTGTAATCTCAGCACCTTGGGAGGTTGAGGCAGGCGGATCACCTGAGGTGGGGAGTTCGAGACCAGCCTGACCAACACAGAGAAACCCCGTCTCTACTAAAAACACAAAATTAGCAGGGCGTGGTGACGCGTGCCTGTAATCCCAGCTACTCAGGAGGATGAGGCAGGAGAATCGCTTGAACCGGGGAGACAGAGGTTGCGGTGAGCCGAGATTGCACCATTGCACTACAGCCTGGGCAACAACAGCGAAACTCCATCTTAAAACAAAACAAAACCAGAGAAGTGTAGGATGTCCTGAGCATTCTCGGTATCAGAGGGGTGATGTCTCTCCTCTCCAGGAGAATCTGTCCTGACCTCACAGGGAGAGCTGGAGTCACAAAGACAGTCACAAGCACCCCATACCCAATGCTGCAGTCACCTAGCCACCATGGGGACCCACATACACCTCCACAGGCACACCTCACCCAAACAGTAACACTATATATGGTCACACAATCATTGTCCCACATCTACCTCGAGGATACACAGTCATACTCGCATGTATGCGAGACCCCCCAAACATAGCACCATTCAAAACCAGAGTGCTACAGATAGTCACAATATCACACTCACTACTGAGCCACACAAAGTCACAGTTCCCCCCTCCCCAGGACCCCTACTGAGCACTACACACAATCACACATTCAAAATAACACAATGACCATTAGGACGCACATATCGTCACCCCGGCACAATTACACGCACTTTCCAACCGCAGACACAGTGCCACATAAAGTTACATGGTCACACTCTCACATTCTCACGTTGTCACTCAGTAAGGCATCCAGTACACTTAAGCGCTGCTAACAGTCATACAAACACAATTACACACGCACCCCTCAGAGTAACACACAGTCACAGCCTCATCATCAGATTCTCTCCACACAAACACCCTCTACAATGTCACGCAAAGTTACACAGACACACACAATCACAGTCCCAACACGGGACACAGTCATACCTACACACACAGCCTTACATTGTTACAATCACACAACCACAACGAGTATATAAAATCACACCCGCGCACACAGCAAGGCACAGTTACATAAGGTAACACACACGTAAGTCCACGCCTCGCGCCCGCCTCCTCCCTACCCCCTTCATCAGCCCGACCAACTCATACATGCCTGACACTCCAAACCAGCCTGGTCAGTCCCTTCAAACTCCCAGGCACGCACCTGCGGGCCCCAGCCGAGCCCGCAAGACCCAGGCCGCTCACCGCGCACTTCCCCTACCCTTGAGGCCGAGGGTCCAGCAGGCAAATGAAACGGCTGCCTTGGACTCGCGGGGATCTCTGGGAAATACAGTCCGGAGTAGGACCGCGCGGAGAAGATGGCGCCCGGTCCTTCGGGTTCCTGCTGCTGCACAGTTCCGGGACATCCCTGCTCCCCACTCCGAACGGCTACTCTGCGTCTCCGTGATCCAGACACAGGCTCAGAGTGAAACTGCCATAGGACGCTGGCCCTGCACCCTGAAGACAATCTTCCTCCATAGTACCGGCCAACCCCAGGGAGTTCCTTGAGAAACAGGAAAAGGTCGCCAGCTTCGGGCCAGAAGTTGGTTAGAGCCGCAAGGATTTCTGGGAACTGTAGTCTAGAGCCGGAAGGGGTGAGGCGCTGCGGGAAGTGGAAGGAGGTCCCTTAAATGACTTTCTGCCCCAAGCCGACCCACAATGCAGAGCGCACCCAGGACCCACTCTACTAGGCGTTATAACCCTCTCTGAGAATGCTAGACTGTTTAAATCGTCATTTTTGCCTTCGTCCGTGGAGGAGCCACATACTGTATGATTGCATTTATATGAAATATTTAAAATAGGCAAATCTACGGAAAAGGAGTAAGAGTTTTTTAGGACTAGCAGGATTAGGGGAACTGTGAGTGGTAATAGCTAAAGGGTTCCTTTTTGGGGTAATGTAAAGCTTCTTTAATTAGATAATGATGTTTGCACAACTTGGAATACTCTAAGAATGACTGAATGGTACACCATAAACGAGCTCATGATATGATTTGTAAATTATATTTGTGTGCATGTCTTTTAAAAATCAACTTTACTGAAGCATAATTTAGATACAATAAAATGCCCTCATTTTAAGTGAAACGTTTGATAAGTTTCAACGAATGTTTAAATCCTTGTCACCGCCACCATAATCAGGATATAGAACATTTTTAAAAATTAAAAAAATTTTCAGCTTTTTAGTTAAATTTCTGTGGGTATATAGTAGGTGTATATATTTATGGGGTACATGAGATTTTTGATTGTTTTGATACCGGCATGCAATGCGTACGAATCATATCATGTAAAATGGGGTGTCTGTCCCCTCAAGCGTTTATCCTTTGTGTTACTGGATATTTAATTTTTTAATTTTTTTTATTTTTTGAGTTGGAGTCTAGCTTTGTCACCGAGGCTAGAGTGCAGTGGCACGATCTCGGCTCACTGCAAGCTCAGCCTCGCAGGTTCAAGTGATTCTCCTGCCTCAGCCTTGGGAGTAGCTGGTATTACAGGCGTCCGCCACCATGCCCGGCTAATTTTTGTGTTTTTAGTAGAGACAGGGTTTCACTGTGTTGGCCAGGCTGGTATAGAACTCCCGACCTCGAACTTCTGACCTCGTGATCCGCCCGCATCGGCCTCCCAAAGTGCTGGGATTACAAGCGTGAGCCACCGCGCCCAGCGCATACAGAATATTTTTATTCACCGCCCTCCGCCCCCCAGATTGTTAAGTCGATTCCCACCTCCCCATCCCTGTATCAGGCATCTATTGACTATTCTAAGGAATGAGCAGTAGAATCAAATTATGTTTTTAATTTGCATTTCCTGATGTCAATGAACTTAGCATACTTTCATATACTTATTTGCCATTCTTTTATCTTCTTTTGTGACATCTATTGAAAATATTCGGCCGGGCGCAGTGGCTCAGGCCTGTAATCCCAGCACTTTGGGAGGCTGAGACGGGCAGATCACCTGAGTTCGGGGGTTCGAGACCAACCTGATCAACCTAGAGAAACACTGTCTCTACTAAAAATACAAAATTGGCCGGGTGTGGCGGTGCATGCCTGTAATCCCTGCAGGAGAATCACTTGAACCGGGGAGGCAGAGGTTGCTGTGAGCCGAGATCACACTGTTGCACTTCAGCCACAGCAACAAGAGCAAAACTCCATCTCAAAAAAAAATAATAATAATAATAAATATTATTTTAGGCCGGGCGTGGTGGCTCAAGCCTGTAATCCCAGCACTTTGGGAGGCCGAAACGGGCGGATCACGAGGTCAGGAGATCGAGACCATCCTGGCTAACACGGTGAAACCCCGTCTCTACTAAAAATACAAAAACTTAGCCGGGCGAGGTGGCAGGCGCCTGTAGTCCCAGCTACTCGGGAGGCTGAGGCAGGAGAATGGCGTGAACCCGGGAGGCGGAGCTTGCAGTGAGCTGAGATCCGGCCACTGCACTCCAGCCTGGGGGACAGAGCGAGACTCCGTCTCAAAAAAAAAAAAAAAAAAAAAAAATATTATTTTAAAATTGGTTGTCTTATTATTGAGTTGTAACAGTTCTTTATATGTTTGGGTAAAAGTCATTTGCCAAATATATATATTGCAAATTGCAAATATTCTCTCCCTGCCTGGGGCTTACCTTCTCAGGTTTTGGGTTTTTTTTTTTTCTTTTTTTTTTTGAGACAGGGTGTTGCTCTGTTGCCTAGTCTGGAGTGCAGTGGCGTGAACACAGCTCACCACAGCCTTGACCTCCTGGGTTTAGTAGATCCTCCTGAGTAGCTGGGACTGCAGGTGTGCACCACCACGCCCAACTAACTTTCTTGTGTTTTGTGGAGATGGGGGTCTCGCTGTGTTATTATAGGTGTGAGCCACTGTGCCCAACCCTCAGTTTCTTCATGATGTCTTTCAAAAAGCAGTTTTTACTTTTGATGAAATCCAATTTCTCACCTTTAAAATGTGCTTCATGCTTTCTGGTCTTTCTAAGAATCTTTGTCTCCCCTAGTGTTGTAAAGAATTTCTCCTAAGTTTTATTCTAAGGGTTGTATAGTTTTAGTTTTTATTTTTGGTTCATCAGCCACTTGAAGTTAGTTTTTGTGTATATGAGGTAATGTTCAAAGTTTTTATTTTCCAGATGAAAGTTCAGTGGTTCTGGCCGGGCACGGTGGCTCAAGCCTGTAATCCCAGCACTTTGGGAGGCCGAGACGGGTGGATCACGAGGTCAGGAGATCGAGACCATCCTGGCTAACACGGTGAAACCCCGTCTCTACTAAAAAATACAAAAAACTAGCCGGGTGAGTTGGCGGGCACCTGTAGTCCCAGCTACTCGGGAGGCTGAGGCAGGAGAATGGCATAAACCCGGGAGGCGGAGCTTGCAGTGAGCTGAGATCCGGCCACTGCACTCCAGCCTGGGCGACAAAGCGAGACTCCATCTCAAAAAAAAAAAAAAAAAAAAAAAAAAAAAAAAGAAAGTTCAGTGGTTCTAACATCACATGTTAACAAAACTATCATTTTCCTCTTGAATGACCTCAACATCTAAAGTAGGCAGGATAACGCTCCCCCCAAAATACCCACATGCCAGTTCCTGGGACTTGTGAATGTACTATGTTACATGGCAAGGGGAATTAAATTAACAAGTAGAATTAAAGTTGCTACTCAGCTGACCTTAACATAGGGGGATTATACTGGATTGTCCAGTTAGACCCAGTGTAATCACATGGGGTCTGAAATGAGGAAGAAGGCATAAAAATCAGTGTAGGAATTGTGCGCTGTGAGAAAGACATGACCAGCCATTATTAGGTGTAAAGATGAAAGGAGCCCATGAGCTGAAGAATGCAGGCAGCTTCTCCAACTTGGAAAAATGAAAAAAGCAGATTGTCCAGAGCCTCCTTTATTTGAGTCGGGGTCTCCCTCTGTTGCCCAAGTCGGAGTGCAGTGGTGTGATCTTGGCTCACTGCAACCCCTGCCTCCTGGGTTCAAGTGATTCTCCTGCCTCAGCCTCCCTAGTAGCTGAGATTACAGGCAACCACCACCACACTTGGCTAATTTTTTTTTTTTTTTAAGTAGAGACAGGGTTTCACCATGTTGGCCAGGCTGGTCTTGAACTCCTGACCTCAAGTGATCTGCCTGCCTTGGCCTCGCAAAGTGCTGGAATTACAGATGTGAGCCACCTCACCCAGCCTTTTTTTTTTTTTTTTTTAAGAGACAAGGTCTTGCTCTGTCACCCAGGCTGGAATGCAGAGGTATGATCATGGCTCACTGCAGCGTCAAACTCCCAGACTTAAGCATCCTTCCGCTTAGGCCTTCTGAGTAGCTGGGACTATCGGTGTGCACCACTACACCTGGCTAATTGGAAAAAAAAAATTATAGAGAGGGGGTTTAGCTATGTTGCCCAGTCTACTCAAACTCCTGGCCTCAAGTAATCCTCCCACCGTGGCCTCCCAAAGTGCTGGGATTACAGGCATGAGCCACCACAACAGCTGTGTCATCCCAACCCCTCTCTGGGCCTGATCATGTAAAGAGGGCTTGCATTCCCCAGATAAAAAGTTTCTTTTCTTTTTCAACACTATGCGAAGTGAGATAAGCCAGACCAAAAGGACAAATATTGTATGAATCCACTTATATGAGGTGCCTAGAATAGGTGTATTCATAGAGACAGAAAGTAGAATTGAAGTTACGTACGTATAACCTCGTGAGGTTATATGAGGTACATGATAAAGCCTCTATACTTAAAACAGTGTACTATTTGTGTGTGGTCAGAGAGACAGACCAAGGGAGGATGATGGGAAATATAGAAGTAAACATCCACAGCCAGGCGCGGTGGCTCACGCCTGTAATCCCAGCACTTTGGTAGGCCGAGATGGGTGGATCACCTGAGGTCAGGAGTTCAAGACCAACCTGGCCAACATGATGAAACCCCGTCTCTACTAAAAATACAAAGAATTCGTTGGACGTTGTGGCACGCGCCTGTCATCCCAGCTACTCAGGAGGCTGAGGCAGGAGAATCGCTTGAACCTGGGAGGCAGAGGTTGCAGTGAGCCAAGATCGAACCACTGCACTCCAGCCTGGAGCAAAACTCCGTCAAAGAAAGAGAGAGAGAGAGAGGGAGGGAGGGAGGAAGGTCCACATAGATGCTTAGTATTTGATAACGGCAGCAGCTCAAATCACCACAGTCACATCATAAAGTTTTATGCAGCCGGTACACACATAGCAGAAAAAAAAAATGTCATCTCTACAGAATGACATTAATTCTAGAATATATAAAAAAATGGAAAGTATAGAACAGTATAACATAGTTTGTCTAAAAAAAGAAAAGGAAATCAGATTAGACATAAGCATTTGTTTATATGCACTAAAAAAAGAAAAGATAGGAAAAAAGAAGTATTGGAAACGTGAACCGGAAACAACACCTATAGTGGTAACCTATAGTGATTGGGGTGGCGGGGGGAGTGAGACTTGATATGTCTTTTTATACAGTTGCATAGGAAAAACAAACTGGTTTTTAAAAATATACTCTCACAACACTCAATACTTCCAGAATGTTTCATTTCTAACACAAAATATGTGGAGTTTTTCTGACACGCCTTCTCCAACCCTCCCTGCCTGGGTGTCCTACAATTGAATTCAAGTCTGACACTAACCTGAGTCAGCACAGACCTTACAGGTTAATTGCTCAGTCCCACAAGACTGCCCACCTCTTCAGATGCCAATGACAACTACTAAGTCACCTGATTACCAACAACTGTCTAGTTTGCCTGAAAATTAGAGGTTCCCATCATCCCCTTCTTGGATTTGATTCTACCAAACTTTTCAGGGAGAACAAATTCCAATATTTCTCAAACTAATCCAAAAAAATTGAAGGGGAAGGAATTTTTCCAAACTGATTCTGTGAGGCCAGCACCACCCTTATACTAAAACCAGACAAGGACAGAAGAAAGAGAAAACTACAGGCCAAGATCTCTGATAAACACAGATGCAAAAATCCTCAACAAAATACTAGCAAACCAAATCCGATAGCACGTCAAAAAGATTATATACATGATGATCAAGTGGGATTTATCCCAGGGAAGCAAAGATGGTTTAACATATGCAAATTAATACATGCAATACATCACATTAACAGAATGAAGGACAAAAATCATATGGTCATCTCAATAGAAACAGAAAAAGCATTTGACAAAATTCAACATCTCTTTGCAATTAAAAAAACAACAACAACAAAAAAACTCCCTGGCCAGGCACGGTGGCTCACGCCTATAATCCCAGCTCTTTGGAGTCTCCCTCTGTCACCAGGCTGGAGTGCTGTGGCTCGATCTCAGCTCCCTGCAACCTCCACCTCCCGGGTTCAAGTGATTCTACTGCCTCAGCCTCCAAAGTAGCTGGGACTACAGGCGTGTGCCACCACACCCAGCTAATTTTTGTATTTTCAGTAGAGACAGGGTTTCACCATGTTGGCTAGGATGGTCTCAATCTCCCCACTGAGATGATCCACCTGCCTCGGCCTCCCAAAGCGTTGGGATTACAGGCGTGAACCACGCGTCTGGCCAAGACTATTATTATTTTTATTGTTGCTGCCTGCTATAGCCATGCTTGAGGTAGCTAGGGTGGATGCTGATGGAGATTAAGGGGATTAAAATATCTATACCTCCCAAAGCCTCCTACCAGCCATTTCAAAGGGGATGCTTAGACTTCTAACCCCTCTTCCATGGTATCTCCTAGGAGAGGATTGTACTAACCCAACTTCTAACCTATTTCCTGATGTGTTTTCAACTATTAAAAATTGTACCTCCCTTCCTGCAGGATACTATCTATTGTGACATAACTCCCTCTTGCCTAGTGGTTTCACCCAGGAGTGAACTCGGATCCCAATCCACCCTTCTGAGTGGTGTCTCCAAAAAATAGATTGTATGATCCTAATGCCTCCTCTTATCTTCCTTATTTCTCTCAGGATCCCTGGCTTCCTTGTTCCCCCATGGTTTCTTCTAGTGAATCATTGTTTTCTGCAGTGTGCCCTAACCAAGGGCTAACTTAGCTATTATAAATATAACAGCCGGACGCGGTGGCTCACGCCTATAATCCCAGCACTTTGGGAGGCCGAGGTGGGCGGATCATTTGAGGGCAGGAGTTCGAGACCAGCCTGACCAACATGGTGAAACCACGTCTCTACTACAAACACAAAAAATTAGCTGGGTGTAGTGGCGCTTGCCTGTAATCCCAGCTACTCGAGAGGCGGAGGCAGGAGAATCGCTTGAACCTGGGAGGCAGAGGTTGCAGTGAGCCGAGATGGCGCCAGTGCACTCCAGCCTAGGCAAGACTCCGTATTAAAAAAATTAAATAAATACATAAATAAAGCTCCAGATCCTATCTTCAGGAACGTCTTCTTCTTGGCTATAAGCGTGGCCAAACTATGGTAACAGTCTTGCATTCTACGTGAAAATCCTTGCCTTACTCTAGTCAACCCTGCAGGAGGCGGACTCCTCCACTGTACGGAATCGATACGCATCCAAGATGGCGGCCCACACGAATAAACACCATAAGGGCGCGGTTATATTCTCTGCCCGATAGCTCCGATTACGGAAACTGCACGATGTCTCTAAAGATGTGTCTGCGCCCTGTTGACTGTGGGCGGAAATTGCTTCCAAGTTAATTTGGAGCATGCGCAATATCAACAGTCCACAAGAGGAAGTGCTAGAAGTCGGACCGGAAGTGGAAGTGGTCCCCGAGGGCTAGTTCGCCGCTGGTGTCAGGAGTATTTTCACGTTTTATTGCCAAGAGGTCTCTGTGATGATTTTGGTTGGTTGCAATTAGGAATTCTGTGAAGTCAGTAATAGAGGAGTTGTCTGTGGAATTAGTGATGGTGGTTTCGGGGCTCGGTGATGGGGGTCTGTGACGTCCGTTGATGGTTGTCTGTGACAGGGATTTCTCGGGTCATTGATGGGCCTCTTTGGGATCAGTGATTGGTGTTTAGGAGAGTCAGTGAGGGGAGTCTGTGGTCAGTGACTGAGAGCCTGCAGGATCAGCTATGGTGATCGGTGAGGACTGTGATCAGCTTGCTTTCTGACCCGAGTTAAAAGTTCAGTTCTTTCAGTTTCAGCCTGTAATATAAAGGTGAACAAGTTTTGATGTGTAGCAGTTTCCTATTGTTCAAATCTAAGTGTTTAAAATTTTTTTCCAGTAATTGTTTTTCTTTGACCCATGAGCCATTTAGAAGTGCGCTTTATGTTTCAATTAGTGTCTGTGGGTGATGCTTCAGTTGAACAATTGCTTTATGGCCTAGTTCTTCCTCATTTTTCATAAATGTCACATCTATTACATGAAAACAGTGTAATATGTTCTCTAATTTGTATTGTTATAGATGTTAATCCCATGTTATATGTATTATGTATCTCCTCACAGATTATTTTGTTGAGGAAGGTAAACTACTCACACTGGAAAAGTTATTTGTCCACCTGTCCTTTCTTCTTTCTGTCAGTTTCTGCTTTATATATTTAAAACTATATTATTGGCACCAGTTGAGTGTATTGCTAATAACAGATATGACTGGCCGGGCCTGGTGGCTCAGGCCTGTAATCCCAGCACTTTGGGTGGCGAGGTGGGCAGATCACCTGAGGTCAGGAGTTCGAGACCAGCCTGGCCATCATGGTAAAACCCCGCCTCTACCAAAAATACAAAAATTAGCCCGGTGTGTGGTGGGCGTCTGTAATCCCAACTACTCGGAGGCTGAGGCAGGAGAATCATTTGAACCTGGGAGGTGGAGGTTGCAGTGAGCCAAGATCATGCATGCCATTGCACTGCAGCTGGGGCAATAAGAGTGAAACTCCATCTCAAAAAAATAAAAATAAAAATAATAGATATGACTAAATAGCTCAAAAGACATTATAGCAATTCAAGCCTTAACCAATAATTTATAAAAGAAATTTGCCTAAATGCTTTCCAACAGTGGATGTTGTTACTTTTTTTTTTTTTTTTTTTTTTTTTTGAGACAGAGTCTTGCTCTGTTGCCCGGGCTGGAGTGCAATGCCCTGATCTCCGCTCACTGCAAACTCTGCCTCCCGGGTTCAAGCTATTCTCCTGTCTTAGCCTTGAGTAGACTTGAGTAGCTGGGATTACAAGCGCTCGCCATCACACCTGGTCTGTTAACTTTTTTAAAGCTTTCATGATTCTAAGGAAAATTTCTCTCTAATTGTTCTGATGCGTTTTTCTTTTAGTTAAGTTGGTATCTTTTTGTTAATTGCCATTTGCTTCCTTTTCTCTGAATTTTCATACCTTTTCCAGTCTCTTTTTTTCTGGCCTTTTCTGCTTAGTGATTGCTAGAGTTAACGTTACAAGCAACCTATCGTCACATATTGAAAAAAATTTTTATATATATGTCAAATTTAATGGTTTATTTTAACATAATTAGGAAACATATAATCAGAAATATCTGGGTTTTTTTTCTATCATAACTTCTGGGTTTCCTGTCATGTGTAATAAGATCCCTATCATCCTACCACAATGCTATACAAATGTATAGTCTG
This sequence comes from Macaca nemestrina, assembly GCF_043159975.1. Lineage (NCBI taxonomy): Eukaryota > Metazoa > Chordata > Mammalia > Primates > Cercopithecidae > Macaca > Macaca nemestrina. The sequence goes on along the minus strand of NC_092144.1, from coordinate 46,454,653 downwards.
AAAATTATTTTAACATCCTTAGGGGTTTTAAAAAATGCATGTATTTGGCCGGGCGCGGTGGCTCAAGCCTGTAATCCCAGCACTTTGGGAGGCCGAGATGGGCGGATCACGAGGTCAGGAGATCGAGACCATCCTGGCTAACACGGTGAAACCCTGTCTCTACTAAAAAATACGAAAAAAAACTGGCCGGTTGAGGTGGCGGGCACCTGTAGTCCCAGCTACATGGGAGGCTGAGGCAGGAGAATGGCGTGAACCTGGGAGGCGGAGCTTGCAGTGAGCTGAGATCCGGCCACTGCACTCCAGCCTGGGCGACAGAGCGAGACTCTGCCTCAAAAAAAAAAAAATGCATGTATTTAAATATTTAGTGCTGCTGGAATTTGTCTACTTAATAGTGTGAAGTGGGTTGGGCACGGTGGCTCACGCCTGTAATCCCAGCTCTTTGGGAGGCCGAGGCAGGCAGATCACAAGGTCAGGAGATCGAGATCATCCTGGCCAACATGGTGAAACCCTGTCTCTACTAAAAATACAAAAAAATTAGCTGGGCGTAGTGGCATGCACCTAGTCCCAGCTACTCAGGAAGCTGAAGAAAGAAATTGCTTGAACTCCAGAGGCAGAGGTTGCAGTGAGCTGAGGTCGCGTCACTGCGCTCCAGCCTGGCCACAGAGCGAGACTCCATCTTAAAAAAAAAAAATAGTGTGAGGTGGAGATCTAGTTTGTTTTATTCCAGGTGCATGGCCAATTGCGTGCACCAATTAGGGATATGTATACAATGAATGCCGTGTGCACTCTCAGTCACGTATCATTTTCATTTCATATATAGATCAATATTGTCTGATATCTTACTTGTTTTGATTACATGGTTTTCTGTATTAAGTTTTAATATAGTGCATGGTAATTGCTGATATTTATTGCATGATTCTTGCATGGCAGGGAGGCATTGAGTACTTTAAAAACATCATCTCATTTAATCTTAGTAACTGTGACACAGGCATTTTCATCCTTATTTCTGAAACAAAATCTGAGTAACTTCTTTCTATTCTCATTGGTGAAAAGTGGAACAGCTGCAGTTCAAATCCTCAGTAACGTTACTCTAAATTTCATGGCTTTTCCCATGTTTCAGCACTGTTCTCCACAGTTCTGAAGGTGTGGTTCTTGTACCAGCAGCATCAGCATTTCCTGGGCACTTATTAGAAAATAAAATTCTTACGTCCTACCTTAGACCCATCGAAGGGGTGAAGCTGAGAATTTTAAACTATGTTTTAACAAGCCCTCCAGGTGACTTGAATGCACACGTATGTTTGGGAACCACTGCTCTGGTTTCTAGCACAGGGACCTGCACCTTGATGTATCCAGGAAGTGTTTATGTGGTGAATGTTGAATGACTATGTGGACATTGTTTTTCTAGGTTCTTGGGTGTCTCTGGGGAGTCCCTGAGCCAGACCTTCCTCCAGACTGCAGCCCACCTCTTCAGAGCAGCTCTGCTGAGTTCACAGATGACCACTAAACTTCAGGCACCCTAGAGAAAAAGGGTTGAGATCCAGTGTGGCCATGCCAGCTAGTTGGACCTCACCCCAGAAATCCTCAGCCCTGGCTCCAGAGGATCAGGGCAGCTCCTATGAGGTGAGGAGGAGGAGTCCCAGGGGGTGGAATTTCAGTCCGAGAGTAGATAGCTCTAATCTGTCACCATAGCCTTAGGGCAGAGGCAGATAGGCCTTAGGAACCAGCTGGACTCTAGACTTGGTGCTCCTGAAAGAAAACTTGATCTTCCTGTCAAGAATGAACAACACGTGGGTAATGTCTGTATCTCTGGAGGCCGCCTGTGTAACAGTGGAGAGGTGGACTGTCAAGGAAAACTGTTGTTTATTTTGTCATCACACTATATTGATGTTTTGGCTGCAAATAGAATTCCTCGTTATAAGTGACTTTTGTTTGATATTTCGAAAGCATTTTTTCATTTCTTCCTAAACCACCTCCTCAAACACAAATGTTTTCTCTATTTTCTTTCTGAAACTTGTTTTTCAGATGTTGCTTCTCCATTTCTTTTCTCTACCATTTTCTGCTATTTATTTCCTGCTATCCATTCTGGGTAACTTTGATACCTTTCGCCTTCCAGCCCTTCTGCTGAGCTTCTCATTACCGCTATCCACATTTTAACATAATGTTTTCATTTTTACAAACTCTAGTTTGTTTCCTTTTTTTTTTTTTTTTTTTTTAAAGCAGAGTTTTGCTCTTGTTGCCCAGGCTGGAGTACAATGGTGCGATCTTGGCTCACTGCAACCTCCGCCTCCTGAGTTCAAGTGATTCTCCTGCCTCAGCTTCTCGAGTAGCTAGGACTACAGGCATGCACCACCTCATCCGGCTAATTTTGTGTTTTTACTAGAGACAGGGTTTCTCCATGTTGATTGTACTGGTCTTGAACTCATGATCTCAGGTGATCCGCCTGCCTCAGCCTCCCAAAGTGCTGGGATTACAGGCATGAGCCACCACACCCAGCCCTATTTGCATGATTTTATATAATATTCACTCATGATTGAATCTTAGACATAGAAGTAACTATTACTCCAGGAGGCGGAGGTTGCGGTAAGCCAAGATTGCGCCGTTGCACTCCAGCCTGGGCAACAAAAGCAAAACTCCGTCTCAAAAGAAAAAAAAGAAGAGGAAGAAGAACTAGTGTCATTTTTACACAAACTCTTCCAGAAAATAAAAGAGGAAGACCACTTCCGAACTAACTTTGTACAGCCAGTATTACTGTGACATCAAAACCAAAGCACAAAAAAAGAACACTATAGACCAGTGTCTTTCATAATTTTAGATGCAAACATCCTCAGCAAAATATCAGCATACCGAATCCAGCAATGAATGAAAAGAATCATGTACTACAATAAACTGAAATTCACGGGGGGACCCTCTGTATCATTTTGTAATTCCCTGTGAATCTATAATTATTTCAAAATAAAAAGTTTAAAAAAAATACTCCTAAAGAAAGATTATTCCAAAGCATTTGGAATATTTTGGAGTAGTTACGACTGGAAGATCATTGACAAGACCCACTGCACAATTCATATGAGAGAATGTGAATTACAGTTGACCTTTGAACCACATGGGTTTGAACTGTGTGGGCCCATTTGTAACACAGATTTTTTTTTCAGTAAAATTACACTGAGTGTGCCTCCCTCTCCTGCCCTCCCTTCCACCTTCACCTCTTCCCCTTTTGCCACCCAAAACAGCAAGGCCAGACTCTCCTCTTCCTCCTCTTCCTCTGCCTCCTTAACCTGAAGACCATAAAGGCAAAGACCTTCATGATGATTCACTTCCACTTAATAAATAATAAATATATGTTCTCTTCCTTTTGATTTTCTTTAAAGCATTTTCCTTTCTCTAGCTGACTTTTATTATTAAAATACAAAATATAATACATATACAAAATATCGTGTTAGCCAGGCTGATCTCGAACGCCTGACCTCGTGATCCACCCGCCTCAGCCTCCCAAAGTGATGGGATTTCAGGCATGAGCCACTGGGCCCGGCCAAGACAGCCTATTTCAATGGCCAGTTTTGAAAAATGAATAATTGACTGACTGTAGAACACCACAAATAGCTGGAATTCTTTGTTAGATTTCTGTGTTCCACAAATTATGTAAAACTAGATTTTTTTTTTTGAGACAGAGTCTTGCTCTATCATCCAGGCTGGAGTGCTGTGGCATGATCTCAGCTCACTGCAAACTCCACCTCCTGGGTTCAAGGGATTCTCCCACCTCAGTCTCCCAAGTAGCTGGGACTACAGGCACGTGCCACCAGCCTGGCTAATTTTTTGTATTTTTAATAGAGATGGCGTTTCACCATGTTGGCCAGGCTGGTCTCGAATGCCAAACCTCAGGTGATCCACCCACCTTGAACTCCTAAAGTGCTGGGATTACAGGCATGAGCCACCATGTCCGGCCCCCTCTGACATTCTTGCTTGGATTACAAGTGTGAGCCACTGCACCCGGCTAAAACTAGATACTTAATATGTGACCTATGTGAAATATAATTTCTTAGAAATTTCATATTACTCAGGTGTATACATTTGTCAGAAGGTCGAATGGCACAATAAAGATTGTTGCATTTAATTGTGTTGTACTAAATTTTACCTTATCAGATTAACAAATGTTACACCCCAGTTAATGATTTGCATTTTGTGGTGCTTAAGAGAAGTGTAGTGATGACTACAATTTACCTGAAATACATAAAAAAAAAAGTAAGATGGATCAATGCGTGATGAAGCAAGTAGAGTAAGGTGTTAAATGTAGAGCTAAGTAGTGGATGTATAGGTTTTTACTGTACAATTCTTTCTAATTTTCTGAATGTTTAAAATTTTTCATAATAAGCTATTAGGGAAATGGGAGGCAGGTTTTTAAAAAAGGAAGTAAATTGGCCAGGCACGGTGGCTCATGCTTGTAATCCCAGCACTTTGGGAAGCCGAGGTGGGAGGATCACAAGGTCAGAAGATCGAGACCAGTCTGGCCAACATGGTGAAACCCAGTCTCTACTAAAAATATAAAAATTAGCTGGGTATGGTGGCACATGCCTGTAATCCCAGCTCCTTGGGAGACTGATGCAGGAGAATTGCTTGAACCTGGGAGGCAGAGGTTGCAGTGAGCCAAGATCACTCCATTGCACTCCAGCCTGGGCAAAAAGCGAAACTCCATGTCAAGGGGGAAAAAAAAAAAAAAAGACCAGGCATGTTGGCTCACGCCTATAATCCCAGCACTTTGGGAGGTCAAGGTGGGCGGATCACGAGGTCACAAGGTCAGGAGATCGAGACCATCCTGGCCAACGTGGTGAAACCCCGTCTCTACTAAAAATAACAAAAATTAGCTGGGCGTGGTGGTGCGCGCCTGTAATCCCAGCTACTCGGGAGGCTGATGCAGGAGAATCGCTTGAACCTGGGAGGCGGAGGTTGCAGTGAGCCAAGATTGCACCACTGCACTCCAGCCTGGGTGACAGAGCAAGACTATGTCTCAAAAAAAAAAAAAAAAAAGGAAATAAATTAAAAACAATGAAACCCACATTCCATAATCCCAAAATATAGTCACTCCACCCTGCAAAGCTGACTATGCACATTGAACAGGAATGTGCCCTTACAGGGATCAGTGTCCTTCAGGGATGTGGCTATCAATTTCAGCAGAGAGGAATGGCAGCACCTGGACCTTTCTCAGAGAAACCTGTACCGGGATGTGATGCTGGAGACCTACAGCCACCTGCTCTCAGTAGGTAAGCACAGTCACCTTGGTGTCTGAAAGGAGGCCTCACTGAGAGTGCTTTCATTCTCAGTTGATGAATGCTGTTGGCATCTCGAATAGGTGATGGTTTTGTCCTTTTTTCCTCCAGGGTTCTCGGTTTGTTTAGGGTACTCAGAATATTACCCTGTTCTCAGAGATATCTGGTTACTTTCCTAAAGAACAAACTGTCATTGAACAATAAGACTGTATTGGCTGGGCTCTGAAACATAATTAGCTGGACCCAGACCTTTATCATTTCCCATGAACAGGGTATCAAGTTCCTAAACCAGAGGTGGTCATGTTGGAGCAAGGAAAGGAACCATGGGCACTGCAGGGTGAAAGGCCATGTCAGAGCTGCCCAGGTGAGTGACGTGAGGTGAGTGTGACTCAGGTTAGATGGGAGACGGGATGAAATCTCAGCTGTCTTGAAAAACACTGGAACCTGTGAAGTGCTGTTACGACCACTCTTCAGGAAGGTTCTGAATTTTTTGTATTGCTTTTTTTTTTTTTTTTTTTTGAGACGGAGTCTCGCTGTGTCTCCCAGGCTGGAGTGCAGTAGCGTGATCTCGGCTCACTGCAAGCTCCGCCTCCCGGGTTCATGCCATTCTCCCGCCTCAGCCTCCCAAGTAGCTGAGACTACAGGCGCCCGCCACCACGCCCGGCTAGTTTTTTGTATTTTTAGTAGAGACGGGGTTTCACCATGTTAGCCTGGATAGTCTCGATCTCCTGACCTCGTGATCCACCCGCCTCGGCCTCCCAAAGTGCTGGGATTACAGGCTTGAGCCACCGCGCCCGGCCTTTTTTGTATTGCTTGATGCCTCTCAGATCACTAAATGCCTTCTACCTGGATGACCTTCCTTGTTGATTATGAGTCATGTGCCAGTCAGCCTCATTAAAGATATATCTTCATTATGTTCCTTTTCTGTAACATTCTTTTTTTCCCTACCTTCCATATTGTCCTAGAGTCTCTTGTTTACATCCAGGCATTCCTGGATCTGCTTTCGTTCAAAATTACTCTGTGTCACACACTCCCACTCCTGCTACACCCCTTTTATTTCTGTCTTTCTCACCGTAAGATGCCTCAGAACTTTATCTCTGGGCCAGGTGTGGTTGCTCATGCCTGAAATCCCAGCACTTTGGGAGGCCTTGGTGGATGTATCTCTTGAGGTCAGGAGTTTGAAACCAGCCTGGACAACATGGCAAAACCTCATCTCTACTAAAAATACAAAAATTAGCTGGGTGTGGTGGTGCATGCCTGCAATCCCAGTTACTTGGGAGGCTGAGGCGCAAGAATCACTTGAATCTGGGAAGTGGAGGTTGTAGTGAGCCAAGATCATGCCACTGCACTCCGGCCTGGGTGACAAAGCAAGACTCAATCTAAAAAAGAAAAAAAAAAAAAAAGAACTTTATTTCCAATCAGGCTTTCTAACTATTTTTGCTATAGGAATGGCCATGAGATTTCTCGTATCTTCCCAGTCTTTCAGGACTTTCATCCAGCTGATGACTTGGGAATCATTGTCACTTAATCTTTGGGAATACCTCTCTGCTGTGTTTGACATGACATGATTAATCACCCTTTCTCACATTTCCTTCTGATGTTGCTTGAGCAATTCCACACTGTTAGGGTCTCTCTGCCTGGTTGGCTTTTTTTGTTCGTTTGTTTGTTTGTTTGTTTGTTTGAGACAGAGTCTCACTCTGTCGCCCAGGCTACAGTGCAGTGGTTCAATCTTGGCTCACTGCAACCTCCACCTCCCAGGAAATGATTCTCTTGCCTCAGCCTCCCAAGTAGCTGGGATTGCAGGTGCGTGCCACCATGCCTGGCTAATTTTTGTATTTTTATTTTTATGTATTTATTTTTGAGATGGAGTTTCAGTCTTGTTACCCAGACTAGAGTGCAATGGCGTGATCTCAGCTCACCGCAACCTCTGCCTCCCGGGTTCAAGTGATTCTCCTGCCTCAGCCTCCCGAGTAGCTGGGATTATAGGTATGAGCCACCATGCCCAGCTAACATTGTATTTTTAGTAGAGACAGGGTTTCTCCGTGTTGGTCAGGCTGGTCTCGAACTCCCAACCTCAGGTGATCTGCCCACCTCAGGCTCCCAAAGTGCTGGGATTACAGGCGTGATCCACCGTGCCCGGGCTTATTTGTTTTTGTCATGCTTTATTTTTATATTTCACCCAATGAGGTCTGAGTTTAATCATTGTCTTTAGTTTAGGACACACTATGACCATGAATGTGGGTAAAGATTCTCTCTTATTTTTGTGATAAAATCTCCTATTCTCTCTTTCCCCTCACCCATCTCCCTTCCCACCAGAAGCCACTGTTTTGTATAATGGAAGCATTTTTTAATTCGTGCATGTTGTAAAATTTAAAGTGAATTAGGGGCATGGATCATTAGTTTATATAAATCTTATTATGCTATATATCATGTTTTTTGCCTTACTTTTTCCATGTCTATTCATGGTGTTATCTGTTCATCTAGTTTATTTCTTTTAACTGCTGAATTGTTCCCCAGAATGTTTCACCATAAGTAGTGTCACACCCTCCTCATCCAATTACCCACGCTTACCCTTTTCTCTGTGTTCAATCTGGATGAGCCATTTTTACCTTCCCCTCTAGCCTCTGCTACCTGCTCTATGAGCAAAAAGTGACTTACTATCCCTTGAAAAGGGGCATTTGGATTCCAAACCTTTTTTCCAAGGAATCTCTGGGAAAAAAAAGACTTCTTTCCACAATGCAAGGGAAGATGATGACAGAGATGATGTGAGATTGAGATTGTATTTCATTCTAGAATAACTGTGACAGATTGATAACCAGATACAGTATTATCAGAAAAGAAAATAAATATCTAGGCCGGGCACGGTGGCTCACACCTGTAATCCCAGCACTTTAGGAGGCCGAGACGGGCGGATCATGAGGTCAGGAGATTGAGACCATCATGGCTAACACCGTGAAATCCCGTCTCTATTAAAAATACAAAAAATTAGCCGGGCGCGGTGGCGGGCACCTGTAGTCCCAGCTACATGGGAGGCTGAGGCGGGAGAATAGCGTGAACCCAGGAGGCGGAGCTTGTAGTGAGTGGAGATCGGGCCACTGCACTCCAGCCTGGGCAACAGAGCGAGACTCCGTCTCAAAAAAAAAAAAAAAAGAAAAGAAATATCTAAGTGATGTTGCTTTAATCAAGAAAATATTGACTACAAATAGGCATTATGAAATAAGGTTGTCAGAAGAACAATTCATGTGAACCCAAACATATTGCATCCCCGTAAAAACCCTATCAATGTGATTCATTTGGAAATGGCTTGAAGCATAATTTAGATTTACACATTCATTATAGAAATGATGCTTCTAAGAATGTTAAGAAGAGTACTAAATATGGTAAAATGTCTTTCTATACTTACTGTGAATGTACTCCAACAGGAGAGAAATTATGGGACCATAATCAACATAGAAAAATCATTGGTTATAAACCAGCCTTCTCTCAAGATCAAAAAATTTATCCTAGGGAAAAATCCTATGGATGTGCCGAATTTGGAAAGAGCTTCACCTGGAACTCACAGTTCAAGGTACATCTGAAAGTTCCTACAGGAGAAACACTCTATGTATGTATTGAATGCGGGAGGGCTTTTGTACAGAAGCCAGAATTCAGTACACATCAGAAAACCCATATGAGAGAGAAGCCCTATAAGTGCAATGAATGTGGAAAATCCTTTTTTCAAGTGTCGTCCCTTTTCAGGCATCAGAGAATTCATACCGGAGAAAAACTACATGAATGTAGTGAATGTGGGAAAGGCTTCCCTTATAACTCAGATCTCAGTATACATGAGAAAATTCATACTGGAGAGAGACACCATGAATGCACTGACTGTGGCAAAGCGTTCACACAAAAGTCCACACTCAAGATGCATCAGAAAATCCACACAGGCGAGAGATCCTACATCTGTATTGAATGCGGACAGGCCTTCATCCAGAAGACACAATTGATTGCACACCGAAGAATTCATACTGGTGAAAAACCATATGAGTGCAGTAACTGTGGCAAATCCTTCATTTCCAAGTCACAACTTCAGGTCCATCAACGCGTTCACACGAGAGTGAAGCCCTATATATGTACCGAATATGGGAAGGTCTTCAGCAATAATTCCAACCTCATTACACATGAAAAAGTTCAAAGTAGAGAGAAATCTTCCATATGTACTGAGTGTGGGAAGGCCTTTACCTACAGGTCAGAGTTGATTATTCATCAGAGAATTCACACTGGAGAGAAACCGTATGAATGCAGTGACTGTGGAAAAGCCTTCACTCAGAAGTCAACACTCACAGTGCATCAGAGAATTCATACAGGAGAAAAATCATATGTATGCATGAAATGTGGACTGGCCTTCATCCGGAAGGCACACTTGGTTACACATCAAATAATACATACTGGAGAGAAACCTTATAAATGTGGTCACTGTGGGAAATTGTTTACTTCCAAGTCACAACTCCACGTTCATAAACGAATTCACACAGGAGAAAAACCCTATGTATGCAATAAATGTGGGAAGGCATTCACCAACCGATCAAATCTCATTACACATCAGAAAACTCATACAGGAGAGAAATCTTATATATGTTCCAAATGTGGAAAGGCCTTCACCCAGAGGTCAGACTTGATTACACATCAGAGAATCCATACTGGGGAGAAGCCTTATGAATGCAGTACTTGTGGAAAAGCCTTCACTCAGAAGTCAAATCTTAATATACACCAGAAAATTCATACTGGAGAGAGACAGTATGAATGCCACGAATGTGGGAAAGCCTTCAACCAGAAATCAATACTCATTGTTCATCAGAAAATTCATACAGGAGAGAAACCCTATGTATGCACCGAGTGTGGAAGAGCTTTCATCCGCAAGTCAAACTTTATTACTCATCAAAGAATTCATACTGGAGAGAAGCCTTATGAATGCAGTGACTGTGGGAAGTCCTTTACCTCTAAGTCTCAGCTCCTGGTGCATCAGCCAGTTCACACAGGAGAGAAACCCTATGTGTGTGCCAAGTGTGGGAAGGCCTTTAGTGGCAGGTCAAATCTCAGTAAGCACCAGAAAACTCATACAGGAGAAAAGCCCTACATCTGTTCTGAATGTGGGAAGACCTTTCGACAGAAGTCAGAGTTGATTACACATCATAGAATTCATACTGGAGAGAAACCGTACGAGTGCAGTGACTGTGGGAAGTCTTTCACTAAAAAATCACAACTCCAAGTGCATCAACGAATTCACACCGGAGAGAAGCCTTACGTGTGTGCTGAGTGTGGGAAGGCCTTCAGCAACAGGTCAAATTTGAATAAACATCAGACAACACACACTGGAGACAAACCCTACAAGTGTGGCATCTGTGGGAAAGGCTTTGTTCAGAAATCAGTGTTCAGTGTCCATCAGAGCAGCCACACTTGAGAGAAACAGTGTGGGAAAACCCCACTGAGGGTTGGGTCTGATTGTACACTGTTGCATGCAGCAGAAAAATATGTATATTATTGTAAATAGAAACAGTCACATCAGAATGTCACACATGGCTGTTCTGGAGAGGGCCCCTGAGAAGGCACTGAATGAAGCGAGGGACCCTTCCTACATTGTCACCATCCCCAGTAAACCTTGGGGCATTATTCATACTGACAAGGAACCGAGTCAGTTTGGTGAATAGGAAAAGCCTTCTCATAGAAAACGACAATAGAACACTGTTACCAAATTCTTCGTAAGAAAGATCATGTTATGGGAATGATAATCCTATTTACTGTGGATTAGGTATAGTGCCAAGAGTTTGAATGGTAAGACAATATATATGATAGTGATGAATCCTCTGTAAGTTGTTTGTTCCAGAACACACTGTCTAGCAGAATTGTGGGTTTTTTCTCATTCTTCTTTTGAATCCAACACAGTTGTGTATATCCAGTTCCCCACTGAGTATTTCTATCAAGCGAGAGATACTGCAATAAGACAAACTCCCTATGTTTTCAGACACAGACCTCAGAGTGTATGTTGAGTCCCCACTGTCATAGAAAAAGACTTGCAGACCCCTTCATTATCTGCCAGGACTGTCTCTGAGCCCCACAGGTCCTCAGCACATTGTGTTTGATACCCAGCACAGTGTTTTTTCTCTTTCTTTCTTTTTCTTTTTTTTTTTTTTTGAGACAGAGTCTCACCCTGTTGGCAAGCTAGAGTGCAGTGGCGCTATCTTGGCTCACTGCAACCTCTGTCTCCCGGGCTCAAGCAGTTCTCCTGCTTCAGCCTCCCGAGTAGCTGGGATTGCATGTGCCACCATGCCCAGCTAACTTTTGTATTTTTAGTAGAGACGGGGGTTTCACCATGCTGGCCAGGCTGATCTCGAACTCCTGACCTCATGATCCGCCCGCCTCGGCCTCCCAAAGTGCTGGGGTTACAGACGTGAGCCACTGCGCCCAGCTCAGCACAGTGTTTTGTACACTCCCACCACCCTCAAGAAAGCCTCTGAGGTTAGAATTTTCAGGTCATCTGGGGCAACTTAAATTCTTCCTTCTGCTATTACAATTCTTCCCACTGAGTTGCCTTTCTTTTTTTTTTTTTTAATTTACTTGTTGCTGAGTAGAAGCCCAGCATTTTACTTTCCATAATGATGTGACTTTCATAAGTTGATAACTCATGAAATCAATCTTACTTTATGTGAGATATGAGATAAATCATAAATCATATGAAATAGATAACTCATGAAAACTAACCCCACCATATGTTCACTGTGTACTTGTGTCCATGTTCATCCCATGCACCCCACAAGGACCTTGCCTGCCATGTGCCTCAAACATCAGTTCAGTTCCTGACTGAGGGCCTTTGTATTTGCAGTGCCCATTGCAAAGAGCACAATTCTTTATTTTATCTGTGACTTGTCCCTCATGTCTTTTTTTCCATGACACCTCCAAATTTCCAGCCCCTTACCCTTCCTCCTTTATTCTTCTCCCTAGCACTTTCCACCATACTGCCTGGTATATTTTGCTCATTTCTCTGTGGCTTCTACACTAGAAAATATTTCCCTTTTGTTCACCACTATGAGTCTAGACCCATGACTGCCATACAGCAGGCATTCCATAAATGCCCCTGTGGAGAGTTGACCTGTGCTTCTTGCGTGACTTCTGTCTGTTTTTTTCTGTGTTGCAGCATAAGAAGCACTAACAGGGAGAATCAACTTGCCTAAAACACACCAGGCTTTTTCACCTCCAGTCTGTAACTAGGCTATATCCCTTCTCAACCCTAAAGCTAAAAAGTCACTGTAAAACTTTTGGTCTGATGCTAAAGAAGGGAAAACAGGTACAGGAGATCCCATGTGAATGCTTGCTTCTAGGATTCCCTGCCATGATTCCAGAATCCCTCAGCTCCAACGTGATTACAAAAGACTCCCTGCTCATTCTTCCTCAGCATGCACAGCTCTGCCCTGTCTCAGTTGCAACTCGACAGAGCCCCACTTACTGCAGAACCCAACCCACACACCTGCTCATCCTTCACTGAGAGGAGTGCCTGAAGCCAATAGCAGGGAACTAGAACAGACATGGGTGGATCTTCATTGGATATTAGCTATCTTGCCCTAGATAGGCGGCAGTGACCTTACAGATGCTGGCAGATGATCTGATTGGATGCGCAGTTGCTGGGTGGCCCCTCTGGAACTTGCAGAATGGTTTGGGGTCAGTCTATTGGCAATTCTGGGAGTGGGAAATATTTGGGCTCTGCAGAGATGGTTTCACCTTTAGGAAGGGCAGTATGGGGAGGTGAAGATGGGGCCCAAAGGGTAGAACATAGTCAAAGGGGCAGGGCCATAATGCCCCTTTAATTCCCAAGCCCTAGTTGGGCAGTGCTTGGTGACACATCCCATTACCTCACCTTACATCAATGTCTACTGAGCCATCATTAGCTCTGCTTCCTCACTTCTTCACAGTTTCTGATGGCCCATTACATGCTGCTCAACATCTTAGACCAATGTCTGCTGACCGATTACCTCCCTTCACCTCATCCAGCACTGTGTCTGAAGCTTCACTATTCTTCCTGCAATTCTGGATATCTTGTGATACACTATGATCCCCAACTTAGGACAATGTCTGCTGATCCTCAGGAGGGTCCCTGGAGATCATCTCTTCCTTTTTAACATACCCTAGAACCAAGTCTGGTCCCCTTCATTATTCCCATTTTACCTTACTCCTAAGTGTATCACTCCTCATGAATTCCAGGAAATATGGAGGAAAACACATTTCCCTGTACATGACTTTCAATTATTTGTCCTTTATATTTATTGTAATGTAATATTTTAGTACTGACATATATATGTGTTTGTATACCCATTTATATAAAAGACTAGTTTTTAGAGAAGTTTTAGGTTCACAGCAAAACGGGGCAGAGGTACAGAGATTTCCCACATATCCCCTACCCTCACGTGTACACAGCCTCCCCCATCATCAGCATCCGCCTTCAGAGTGGTACTTTTGTTACAATTAATGAAACTACATTGACGCTACCGGCCAAAGTCCATGGTTTAATTAGGGTTCAGTCTTGATGTGCATTCTGTGGGTTGAGACAGATGAGTAATGACATGTATGCATTATGATAGAAGGATAAAGAGCAGTTTTACTGTCCCAGTAATCCTGTGTTTTGCCTACACCCCTACACCCCTGCCTATTTTCTTTTTTTTTTTTTTTTTTTTTTTGAGACGGGGTCTCGCTCTGTCGCCCAGGCTGGAGTGCAGTGGCCGGATCTCAGCTCACTGCAAGCTCCGCCTCCCAGGTTCATGCCATTCTCCTGCCTCCGCCTCCCGAGTAGCTGGGACTACAGGCGCCCGCCACCTCGCCCCTAGTTTTTTGTATTTCTTAATAGAGACGGGGCTTCACCGTGTTAGCCAGGATGGTTTCGATCTCCTGACCTCGTGATCCACCCGTCTCGGCCTCCCAAAGTGCTGGGATTACAGGCTTGAGCCACCGTGCCTGGCCGCCTATTTTCTTTTGTCTCCATAATTTAGCCTCTGAACCATACAGTGTGCAGCCTTTTCAGATGGACTTGTTTCACGTAGTAATGTGGATTTAAGTTTCTTCCATGTCTTTTCGTGGCTTGCTAGCCTTTTTTTTTTTTTTTTTTGCATTGAATAATATGCTATTGTCTGGATGTACTGTGATTTATTTGTCCATTCACCTACTGAAGGACATTTTAGTTGCTTCCAAGTTATGTTGATTATGAATAAAGATGCTATAAACACCTGTGTGCAGGTTTTTGTGTGAACATGACCGTAATATTTTAAGGTCATATTTATTGAGGTATAATTTACATACAGTAATATTCACCCAGTGTAGAATTTTCAAAGTTTTGACAATTACATCATGCAGTCAATACCACAATCAAGACAGAGAAGAGTTCCCTCACTTCCCTACATTTCCTCCTATTACTTTTTAGTCCATCCCTTTCCCCACCCCCAGCCCTTGATCACAAGCCCATTTTCTGTCTGTATAATTTTACCTTTTCCACATGTTGTATAAATGGAGATATCCTGTGTGTGTCTCTGTGTATATATGTGTATGTATCTCTCCTTTTGAATTTGACTTGTTTCATTTAATGTGATGTATTTGAGATCCATCCATATTGTTAGATAGAAATGGGAAACAAGGTGATGAAAAGATGATTGACATCTTTAATTATCAAGAAAATGAAAATGAAAACCATATGAGATACCTGTACACACCTTTTAGCATGCCTAACAATAAAGACATAATACTGAGTTGGTAACAATGCAGAGCAATGGAAAATTTCCTGCATTGTTGGTAGAAATGCAAAATGTTACATTCACTTTGGGCAAAAAGTTTGGCAGCTTTTTTTTTTTTTTGAGATGAAGTTTTGCTCTTGTTGCACAGGCTGAAGTGCAATGGTGTGGTCTTGGCTCCCCACAACCTCCACCTCCTGGGTTCAAATGATTCTCCTGCATCAGCTGCCCAAGTAGCTGGGATTACAGGCATGTGCCACCACGCCCGGCTAATTTTGTATTTTTTAAATAGAGGTTTAGTTAGGGGTTTCTCCATGTTGGTCAGGCTGGTCTGGAACTCCCGGTCTCAGGTGATCTGCCTGCCTCAGCCTCCCAACATGCTGGGATTACAGGCGTGAACCACCATGCCTGGCCTTGGCAGCTTCTTATACTGTTAAACATACACTTATCATATGACCCACCAGTCCCGCTCCTAGGTATTTGCCCTAGATAAATGGAAAATTGTTTATATAAAACTGTGTGTACTCAAATTTCACAGCAACTGTATAATTGCCAAAATTAGTAAACAACCCAAATGTAACAGTGGGTGATTAATCAAACATCTATACAATTGAATACTACCCCAACGTGAAAAGAAGTCATTTACTGACACTGGCTGCAACATGGATGAATCTCAGAAGTACTGTTTGATTTTACTATGTGATAATTTAAATGACATTTGAAAAATTATTGGATACTAGATTATAAAAATATAGATTTATGTATTTTAATTTTATGTGTGCATATCATTATACAGTATATATTGTATTTACAGTATGTTATAGCATATTCTAATATTTATTATACCTTACTACAATAAAATGTTCCCATTTTATATAATATATAGTATCTATTGTATGATTATATAATTTTTATATTTTATATATCAAACTTTCACGTAACATTTCAGTTATTTCTACTTTTACATAATCACATTTAATGTTTATAGTATGAAGTTACAACCATAATAACAGGTCTTAGGGTTCAGACAGCCTGCAGTTGGAGGTGGTCAATATTTTTATTATTTGTCAAGAATCCCAATTCTGGCTGTTTTAGCATCCAGGAAGCTTTCTCCAGCTTTGGGCTTTTGCACCAACTGTGTTCTTTGGGCATACTCTGCTTCCCCAGTGCCCATGCATCGTGCTTTCTTCCCCCATCTTTGAAAAGCATCCACCCACCATTTGTATCTGAAGTAACACATCCTTTGGGGTCACTTGCTGCTGCATTATTTTGTATATATTTGTGTTGCAGGCATCACCATCTGACTTGATATTAAATATTTCTTTTTTTTGGTTTTTCATCCAACCTTTCCACTAGACCTCATGAGACCTGGACTTGGTCTGTCTTGTTTCTGCTGTGTCCAAGGCACCCAACACGGTGCCAGCACAAAGCAGACACTCAGTACGAGCTCATTAAATGAGTTAATGAATAAACGAGAAAATGAATGAATAAATGAATGAATAATAACAATAGTTTTGACATTGACCAAATGCCCCACACAGATTGCCTAAATGCATGGGGAGGTGGTAGGATTAGTTCCAGGTCCTCTAATTCAAAATCTGATGCACCTCCCCATGCTTCAGCATACCCCAGCCCTAATTCCATGTGTGGGCAGTGCCCAACCACCCTGCCACCCTCCTCCCAAGTATCCTGCCTACATCCTTCCCCAGCATTCCACAAGGTCTCCCAACTCAGCCTCCTCTTGGTCACAGTGGCATACCATGTTGGTGGGGGACAGTCGTGAGGGACCCAAAGGCAGAGGTCTATTGCCATTGGCATCCACCCTAATACTTTCAATCCTGTACCCCATCATCAGTGCCATATGCTCCACCCCATTCACTGGAGCAGCCACTGGCAAATATGGAACCTAGGGAGCAAGAGGAATGTGGCAGGGCTGGGGGTTCTGGGCCTCAGGCACTTCATTGGAAAATGAATGTAATGCAGTGTGGCAGATGTTGACCCTGTGGCCAAAGTCAGGTGAAAGCCGTGATTGTCATGCACACTTGCCCTAATGTCAGAATGAATTGAGCCCTCCACCCTCAGGTTCAATGAGGCTACTGTGCCCATATGACTCTTATCTATGTTATATCCTACCCCACCCTATCCTGCTGCACTCCCCAGTCCCCCATATCATACCACTTACTAACTACAATACTTAATTCTACCATTATGTTGATTCCATTATTGATTTTAAGTATAATTATCATAATTTATAACTAATATCACAATCTTTGTCACTATTTGTTACATGCCTTTAATTATTAAGATACCATGAATAATATATTAACTCTGATGCTAAGAAATCCTGTTCCTTCTGGTTTCTGCCACCTTCAGATTGGAGTTTGCGTGAGCACAATAGCCTCAGCTCTAGGGGTAATGTTTTTCTCCCTCTGCAAAATCAACACAGTTAGATTACTTCCTTAGTGAAATTATTATGGTGGTATTTCAATATTTATTATAATAATAGATATTGCTGGCCAGGCGCAGTGGCTCACGCCTGTAGTCCCAGCACTTTGGGAGACTGAGGCGGGCGGATCACGAGGTCAGGAGATTGAGACCATCCTGGCTAACATGGTGAAACCCCATCTCTACTAAAAATACAAAAAATTAGCTGGGTGTGGTGGCAGGCGCCTGTAGTCCCAGCTACTTGGGAGGCTGAGGCAGAGAATGGCATGAACCCGGGAGGCGGAGCTTGCAGTGAGCCGAGATCGTGCCACTGCACTCCAGCCTGGGCGACAGAGCGAGACTCCGTCTCAAAAAAAAAAAAAAAAAAAAAAAAGACATTGCTATTAAAACAAAAGCTGGTATTTTCTGTTTCCATCTGTGAAATAGGATAATGTAAGTACCACATCAATACAAGCATTTGAGTTATATTAAGTTTGTGACTGTAATAAACGCCAATCCTGAGAACCCAGTGTGTGCTATTATACTCTGGAAAATGGGCCCGTTTATAATGCAGTGTTGTCCATTTATATGGTCTAAATGTCTGTGTCCCTTCAAAGTTCATATTAAGGCCTAATCCCCAGTGGGATAATCTTAAGAGGTGGGGCCTTTGGCAGATTATTAGGTCATAGTGGGGAAAAGAGAGAGAGATCAGACTGTTACTGTTTCTATGTAGAAAGAAGTAGACATAAGAGACTCCATTTTGTTCTGTACTAAGAAAAACTATTCTGCCTCGAGATGCTGTTAATCTATAACCCGAGCCCCAACCCTGTGCTCACAGAGACGTGTGCCGTGTTGACTCAAGGTTTAATGGATTTAGAGCTATGCAGGATGTGCTTTGCTAAAAAAGTGGTTGAAGGCAGTATGCTTGGTAAAAGTCATCACCATTCTCTAATCTCAAGTACCCAGGGACACAATACACTGTGGGAAGTACCCAGGGACACAATACACTGCTGCAGGCCACAGGGACCTCTGCCTAGGAAAGCCAGGTATTGTCCAAGATTTCTCCCCATGTGATAGCCTGAGATATGGCCTCCTGGGAAGGGAAAGACCTGACCATCTCCCAGCCCGACACCCCCAGCCCAACACCCGTAAAGGGTCTGTGCTGAGGAGGATTAGTGAAAGAGGAAGGCCTCTTTGCAGTTGAGATAGAGGAAGGCATCTGTCTCCTGTTCCTCCCTGGGCAATGGAATGTCTTGGTGTAAAACCCGACTGTATGTTCTATTTACTGAGATAGGAGAAAACTGCCTTAAGGCTGGAGGTGAGACGTGCTAGCGGCAATACTGCTCTTTAATGCACCCAGATGTTTGTGTACTTGTACATCAAGGCACAACACCTTTCTTTAAATTTATTTATGACACAGAGACCTTTGTTCACATGTCTTCCTGCTGACCTTCTCCCCACTATTATCGTATTGTTCTGCCACAGCCCCCTCTCCGAGATGGTAGAGATAATGATCAGTAAATACTGAGGGAACTCAGAGACCAGTGCCCGTTGCGGGTCCTCTGGATGCTGAGCACCGGTCCCCTGGGCCCACTTTTCTTTCTCTATACTTTGTCTCTGTGTCTTATTTCTTTTTTCAGTCTCTTGTCCCACCTGACGAGAAACACCCACAGGCGTGGACGGGCAGGCCGCCCCTTCACATTGGGAAACCAAACAAATTGTGTGACTCGCTTTATTGTAGTGGTCTAGAACCAAACCCTAAATATCCCTGAGGTATGCCTGTGTTTGTATAATACTATTGTTATGGAAATAAAAGGATCTCAGTCCAAACTCCAAAAGAGGGTTCTTGATCTCATGCAGGAAAGAATTCCAGGTGAGTTGTAGAGTGCAGTGAGAAGATATACTTTATTGAAAGCCATTCCACAACAGAGTAGGGTGTCCTCAGAAAGCAAGTGGAGGAACATCCGTTAAGTTTTTCTTATATAGGGGTCTTGTCTATGTAAAGACTGAAATAAGCTGTGCCTATGCGTGGGTGGCCTGACATTATGACAAAATTTATTATTCTATTGATTTAAAGAAAACTATCCCTAAAATTTTAGTGTGTAAGTACATCAAAGTATAACTATAATGATCTTGAAAGCATTTATTGTTATGGGTATTGGACATCTGGACTTTCTGTTGTTCTAGAAGTTTGTCCTTGCAGGCATTACCGGGATGCTTCCTTCACTGTAAACATGTTAGGACCATGATTTGTGACTTGCAGTGAATGTGCCTTGCTAGTCTCAAGATGGAGCTGAACTTAAAATGGTGTCACTCTGGGTCTCTTAGGTTTCTGCTTCCCTAACACTATGACCATACCTGCTGTCTTCTTGATGTTTCCTTGTAAATGTTTTTAATTCCTTTATTTTTAAATTAAAATTTTACCATGAAATTTTCACACAAATACTATGGAAGAGAACATTATAATGAATTCTGTCTACTTATCACCCGGCTTTAACATTTGTCAACATTTTCTTTTGCAATACCATATACCTCTTCTCAGTGGAGTTTTTTTTTTTTCTCAGTGAAGTTTTTAAAGCTAATATTATTCCACCCATAAATATTTCCACATGAATCCCTAAAAGATAAGTCATCTTCTTTTTAACAGAACTGCATTACTGACAAAATCAACAGCAATTCTTAGGCCCGTGGTAGAAATGTGTGTTCACTAATGGACTTCCACAGATGTTTTCTTAGACCATCCTTTGGGAGAAGAAAGAGAACCTGAGATCAGCAGAGTCTAATTCTCTAAACATATTTTTAAGCCGAGTACCAGAGACAGACATAACTGGTCTGAAGGCATCCAGCATGCCCACATGAGTGTAGGTTCAGTTCCCTGAAAACAAGTTTCCCACCTGCTGGAACTGAACACATTGGGTAGATAACTTCCCACCACTGTCAGGTAGAACTTCCTGTCAGAAGCTGAGCTGTGAATAATGTTTAGGAGTTCACCAAGTGAAAGGAATTATATCTTTACAACTCCTCATCCACATCCTCCAAAAACGGGAGTAAAGAGGTGTTAAGCAGCTTCAGAATTTCCACAGAGGAGAAGCTAAAAGTCAGAGACTGCATTTAAAAAGCTTCATTGACATGGTAAGGCGATTGTTATTAATTATATTTTAACTTCAAGGTAAATGAAAACAGTTTTCTTTAGGTGCTTTTAGTCACACGTTGGCCATACTAAAGACTATTAGTGTTGTTATTATTGCTGCCTACTATAGTTGCACTTGAGGTAGTTATCTCTATTCACCTTCCCACCCGACTCAGCCCTTCAGAAGTGGACGCCTGGACTTCTCCTCCCTCCTCTGGTGGTATCTCCCAGGAGAGGATTGTATTAATACTCTCGGATTTCTACCCTATTTCCAACAGTGGTTTCTCCCATTAAAAGTTGTACCACCCTTCCGGCAGCCTACTACTCATTCACATGTCTCTCAGACTTTCAGGGTAGTTTCTCTCAAAAGATGACTCCCATAGTGACCTTTCCACCTTTTCCCTGAATGGCATCTCTAAAAAGTGGACTGTACTGTCCTGATTCCTCCTATCATCTGCCTGTGGTTTCTCCCAGGATCCTCTTCTCTTGGTGATTTTTCCCTGGTGGTTTCTTCCAGCAGGTAATTATTATCCTCAGTGTCCTGTATTCAGAAGGGTAACTTAGCTTTTCTAAATACAACATACAGCGCCAGACCCACATTTCCAGTAACTTTCTCCTCCAGAGTAGAAGCCTAGTCAGACAAGAGTCACACTCCAGCGTCCTATGTAAACTATACCTGCCTAGCTCTAGGAAACCCTGCCGGCGGCCAATTCCTCTGTTCTACGGAACGGATATGCTTCCAAGATGGGGGCCCACACGAATAAATACCACAAGGGCGCGGCCATGTTCTCTGCCGTACAGCGCCACGTTACGGAAACTGTGCGCTGTGTCTGCGCCCTGTTGACTGTTCGCTGAAATTGGCTTCCAAGTTTATTCAGAGCATGCGCCATATCAACAGCCTACAAAGGGGAGGTGCTAGAAGTCGGACCGGAAGTGGAAGCGGTTCTCCAAGGCTTTTTTGCCGCTGGTGTCAGGAGTATTTTCATATCCCAATACCGAGAAATCTTTGAGGTGATTTTGGTTGGTCACGACTGGGGTTTCTGTGGAGCCATTAATAGGGGGTGTCGCGGTTGCCTGTGGAGTTAGAGATTGTTTTGAGGGTTCGGTGATGGAGTTCTGTGGCGTCCGTTGTTGATTGTGACGGATTTCTCGGGTCATTGATGGGGCTCTTGGGGATGAGTGATTGAGGTTTGGGGGTCAGTGATGGGAGTCTGTCGTCAGTGACAGAGCCTGTAGGGTCAGCTATGGTGATCGGTGAGGACTGTAATCAGCTTGCTTTCTAACCTGAGTTGAAAGTTCAGCGTTTTAATTTTCAGTCCCTTCTTTAATATAAAAATTCTCAAGTTTTGGTGACTCTTTGTATAAAAAATGGTTCAAATCTAAGTGTTTTTTTTTTCTTTGATCCATGAGTTATTTAGAAGTTCCTGTTTTAAGTAATGTCTGTTTAATGCTCAAATTGAAAAGTTGCCTTATGACCTAGTTCGTGGACAGTTTTCATGAATGTCACATCTATTACATAAAAACGGTGTACTATGTTCTCTGATTGTATTGTGATAGATATTAATTAAGCATATATTCAAAAAATATATCTGTCTCCTCACAGATTGTCTGCTTAATTAATTAGAGGAAGGTAAAGTAGTCACTCTGGAAAGGTTCTTTGTCCATTTGTCCTTCCTTCTTTTTCTGCTTTATATATGTGAAATTATATTATTAGGAACAATTGTGTGCACTTTATTTATTTATTTATTTATTTATTTATTTATTTCGAGATGGAGTCTCGCTCTGTCGCCCAGGTTGGAGTGCAGTGGCGCGATCTCAGCTCACTGCAACCTCCGCCTAGTGGGTTCAAGCGATTCTCCTGCCTCAGCTTCCAGAGTAGCTGGGATTACAGGCGCGTGCCACCATGCCCAGCTAATTTTTTGTATTTTTTAGCAGAGACGGGGATTCACCATTTTGGCCAGGCTAGTCTCAAACTCCTGACCTCAAGTGATCCACCTGCCTCGGCCTCCCAGAGTGCTGGGATTACGGGCATGAGCCACCGCGCCCGGCCTCTGTGCATTTTTAATACGTTATAGATATGACTAAGTAGCTCAAAATATAACAATTCAAGCTCTACCAACAATTTATAAAATAACTCATTTTCCCAAATGCTTTTCCAGCAATGGATATTGTTGCATTTTAAAAGTTTTTAAAATTTTGAGGGAAAATTATATCTAATTGCTCCGATGCATTTTCCAGTTACTAAAGTTGGCATCTTTTTGGTTAATTGCCATTTGTTTCCTTTTCTGTGAATTTTCATATCTATTGTCCTTTTTTTTGTGGTATATTTTAACATAAAATTAGGAAATATCATCTAATCAAAATTATCTGATTTTTCTGCTATAGCATCTGTGTTTCCTCTTACGTGTAGTAAGATCCCTCCCAGCCCACGACAGTGTTATACACATATATACTTCTAAAATGTATTTCAATAATCTTTGGGATTTCACAAATACACGTAATTAAGTGATCAGTCCTGCTGGCATTTGCTTACAGTGAATAGTGTGTGATGGAGATCTAGTTTGTTTTTTTCCAGGTGGCCGGCCAGTTATATCACTGCCATTTATGCAATGAATGTCTTATTCACACTCATTTGAATACCACTTTTGTCACATACATAGATCAATATTGTCTGGTATATTTATTGTTTTACTTGTTTTTATTACATTGTTTTTATATTGTTTTAATATCTGATAATGCATGGTAATCGCTGATATGTATTGTATGATTTTTGTGTGCCAGGGAGGTGTTGAGCACTCTACAGTATTATCTCATTTAATTTTTGTAACTTTGAGATCAGCATTTTCATCCTCATTTCTGAAATTAAAAGTGAAGAAATGGCCGGGCACGGTGGCTCATGCCTGTAATCTCAGCACTTTGGGAGGCCGAGGTGAGCGGATCATGAGGTCAGGAGATCGAGACCATCCTGGCCAACATGGTGAAACCTCGTCTTTACCAAAAATTAGCTGGGCGTGGTGGCACATGCTTGTAATCCCAGCTACTCGGGAGGCTGAGGCAGGAGAATTGCTTGAACCTGGGAGGCGGAGGTTGTAGTGAGCCGAGATGGCACCACTGCACTCCAGCCTGGCAACAGAGAGCGACTCCGTCTCAAAAAAGAGTGAAGAAACTTCTGTTCTCATAGGTGAAAAGTGGTAGAGCTGCAGTTCAAAAAATCTGCAGTGATGTTACTCTGTCTCTCGTGACTTTTCCCATATTTCACTGTAACTAATACCTATCACAGATTTTGTTAAATTTTATGTTCTCCACAGCGCTGCTTCTCAAAGTGTGGTCCCTGTACTGACAGCATCAGTGTTTATTGGGCACCAGTTAGAAATGAAACTTCTTGGGTTCTACTTTTGACCTACTGAATCAGAAACTGTGGAGTAGGGCTGAGAATTTTTAACTGTGTTTCATTTAACAGGTCCTCCACGTAACTTGAATGCGTACCTGTTTGAGAACCACTGCTTTGGTTTTTAGCTCAGGGACCTGCACCTTGATGTATCCAGGAAGTGCTTATGTGGTGAATATTAAATGACTAACTATGGGAACATTGTTTTTCCAGATTTCTGGGTGTCTCTGGGGAGCTCCTGGGCCAGATCTTCCTCTAGACTCCAGCCTGCCTCTTCAGAGCAGCTCTGCTTGAGTTCACAGATGACTGCCAAGCTTCACACACCCTAGAGGAAAAGGGTTGAGACCCAGTGTGGCCATGCCAGCTAATTGGACCTCATCTCAGAAATCCTCAGCCCTGGCTCCAGAGGATCATGGCAGCTCCTGTGAGGTGAGGAAGAGGAGTCCCAGGGGGTGGAAATTCAATCCAGGAGTAGAAAGCTCTGATCTGTCACTAGAACCTCATGACTGAGGGAGGCAGCTGGGCCACAGGAAGCAGCTGGACTCTAAGACCTGCTGCTCCTGAAACAAATCTTGATCTTCCTGTTGAGAATGAGCAACACATGGGTAATGTCTTCATCTCTGGAGGCCACCTGTGTGACAGTGGAGAGGTGCATTGTCAAGAAAAACTGTTGTTTATTTTGTCATCACACTACATTGATCTTTGGGCTGTGGATAGATTTTCCTGGTTAGAAGTCACTTTTCTGTGGGATTTTCAAAGTATTTCTCTGTTTCTTCCGAAACTGCCTCCTCAAACACAAATATTTTCTTTTTCTTTTTTTTTTAATATCTGTTTTTTGGATATTGGTTCTCCTTTTTTTTTTCCCTCTACTGTTTTCTGTTTCTTTGCTGCTCTCTTTTTCAGGAAGCTTTGTCACATTTACCTTCCAGCTCTTCTTTTGAGTTTCTCATTACCAGTATCAACATTTTAATTCAACGTTTTAATTTTTAATAACTGTAATTTATTTTCTAAATATTCTTTTTGATTAGCATCTTGTTCTTATTTCATGAGTATAATTTTATTTCTTATACCTCTGGAGATATTGTGATAGTGTATTAGGAAAGTTTAGTTTTTTGAATAGGGAACATATACACTTAGTTCAAAAATATTGTTGGTAAAATGGGAATAATAGTAAAAAATAAAAATTAAAAGCCATTAGAAATATATTTAAAGGCAACACACCCTGAAAAGTGTTATAGGAGGCTGGGCGCAGTGGCTCACACCTGTAATCCCAGCACTTTGGGAGGCCGAGGCGGGCGGATCACCAGGTCAGGAGATCGAGACCATCCTGGCTAACGCGGTGAAACCCCATCTCTACTAAAAAATACAAAAACCTATCCGGGCAAGGAGACGGGCGCCTGTAGTCCCAGCTACTCAGGAGGCTGAGGCAGGACAATGGCGTGAACCTGGGAGGCAGAGCTTGCAGTGAGCTGAGATCTGGCCACTGCACTCCAGCCTGGGCGACAGAGCAAGACTCTGTCTCAAAAATAAAAATAATAAAAAAAAGAAAGTGTTATAGGAAACAAATTCAGGGGAAACATGAATCTGTGGTTGACCTACCTCTGTTCCCCACCTACCCCCATGTTTCTCAACATAAAGGACCAGTTTTATTCTTTTTCTTTGATTGCTTAGTTTTGTAAACAAGTAAAACCAGCTACACATTTTTTTCTATTTCACAAAAGGTGCCATAGTAGACTAAATTTTCACACATTGCTTTTTAAATATTTGTTTGGTAAAATACAGATTATATTATGAACTATGTAGCAGTAGACATTCTTATGTCTTTCTGTTGCATGTATAAGTCATAGTAGAATTTCATTTCAGGGTTTTAGTCACAGATAATAAGAATCTTAGCTGAATTTCACTGAACCTGTACTTCTGTTCTTTTTGGGAAATTTTATAATTGGGTATCTTAATCATTTTTATCTAGAAGATATCTAGAAGATATGAAGGGTAGATTGAAGCAAAAGTTGTAATTGGTAAAGGTATAATTGGCAGTCACTTTTCTTAGGCAGAGTAAGGAGACTTTTACTTTTGTGGTTTGAAGATGATTTCATTTTTGCCTGTGCTCAAGTACAATGACAGAGTGTTCTTGATTTTTGTCTTCTACCATGGTGGTTAGAGGTTGGTCTTGTTTGCTGTTGGTGTTCCAAGAGATTTGTTTTTTGTTTTTTGTTTTTTTTTTGAGACGGAGTCTCGCTCTGTCGCCCAGGCTGGAGTGCAGTGGCGGGATCTCAGCTCACTGCAAGCTCCCCCTCCCGGGTTCACGCCATTCTCCTGCCTCAGCCTCCCGAGCAGCTGGGACTACAGGCGCCCGCCACCTTGCCCGGCTAGTTTTTTTGTATTTTGTAGTAGAGACGGGGTTTCACCGGGTTAGCCAGGATGGTCTCGATCTCCTGACCTCGTGATCCGCCCGCCTCGGCCTCCCAAAGTGCTGGGATTACAGGCTTGAGCCACCGCGCCCGGCCCCAAGAGATTATTTTTGTGTAGCGCCATGGAGAACACCATGAGTTAGCTGGCCCCTGCCAGACTAGCTTCTAGCAAAACTGAGGTTTAACTGATAGTGTCAGGCTAACTCTCAGCGGTCAGGGGCTGCTTTTATCCTCATTTAAAAATAAAGGAATGAGCCAAAAGAAAGCTAGGGATGCAATTTAGGAATAGGTCAAAAGGAATGAGGAATTTAAGGTGAAAATCACTTAAAGTGATGAAGAGGATGGTTCATACTTACAAAAGAAATAATATACAAATAAAAGTTATCAAAGTAATAATGTATCTTAAGTTACATTAAGTAAAAATGAACAGAAATCATTAAATATGCCGGGCGCGGTGGCTCAAGCCTGTAATCCCAGCACTTTGGGAGGCCGAGACGGGCGGATCACGAGGTCAGGAGATCGAGACCATCCTGGCTAACACAGTGAAACCCCATCTCTACTAAAAAATACAAAAAACTAGCCGGGCGAGGTGGCGGGCGCCTGTAGTCCCAGCTACTCGGGAGGCTGAGGCAGGAGAATGGCGTAAACCCGGGAGGCAGAGCTTGCAGTGAGCTGAGATCCGGCCACTGCACTCCAGCCTGGGTGACAGAGCAAGACTCCGTCTCAAAAAAAAAAAAAAAAAAAAAGAAATCATTAAATATACTATTGGCCATTTTAGTACACTACTCTAAAGGCAGACAAATAGAAATCATCATACTGATTGTTTTCTTTCTTTCTTTTTTTTTTTTTTTCTTTTGATGGAGTCTTGCTCTGTTGCCAGGCTGGAGTGCAGTGGCGCAATCTCAGCTCACTGCAACCTAGGCCTCCCAGGTTCAAGTGATTCCCCTGCCTCAGCCTCCCAAGTACCTGGGACTACAGGCGTGCACCACCATGCCCAGCTAATTTTTTGTATTTTAGTAGAGATGGGGTTTCACTGTTTTAGCCAGGATGGTCTCCATCTCCTGACCTCATGATCCACGCACCTCGGCCTCCCAAAGTGCTGGGATTACAGTTATGAGCCACCATGCCTGACCTTGATTCTGTTTTCTAAGAGCATTAAATTAGAAATAAAAAGTAAGGCCTGGGGCAGTGGCTCACGCCTGTGATTCCAGCACTTCGGGAAGCCGAGGTGGGTGGATCACGAGGTCAGGAGTTTGAGACCGGCCTGGCCAACATGGTGAAACTCATCTCTACTAAAGGTACAAAAAATTATCCGGGTATGATTCCATGCACCAGTAATCCCAGCTACTTGGGAGGCTGAGGCTGAGAATTACTTGAACCTGGGAGGTGGAGGTTGTAGTGAGCTGAGATTGAGCCTTTTCACTCCAGGCTGGGCGACAGGGCAAGACTCCATCTCAAAAATAAAATAAAAATAAAAATAAAAAGTAAAAGGTTCTTACACAACAATGTGAATGTACTTCATGCCACTAAACTGGTCACTTAAAAATATTAAAATGGCAACTTTTATGTTATGTGTATTTTTACCACAATTAAAAAACATCTAGGGCCAGACGCAGTGGTTCATGCCTATAATCCCAGCACTTTGGGAGGCCGAGGTGGGTGAATCACAAGGTCAGGAGTTCCAGACCAGCCTGGCCAACATGGTGAAACCCCGTCTCTACTAAAAATACAAAAAATTAGCTGGGTATGTGGTGGGCGCCTGTAATCCCAGCTACTCGGGAGGCTGAGGCAGGAGAATTGCTTGAACCCAGGAGGCAGAGGTTGCAGTGAGCCGAGATTGTGCCACTGCACTCTAGCCCAGGCGACAGAGTGAGACCCTGTGTCAAAAAACAAATGAACAAACAAACAAACAAAAAAAGCCATTTGGATAAAGTAGTGCATTTTAAAGTTTGTGTGGTAAGCTGGGTGTGGTGGCTCATGCCTGTAATCCCAGCACTTTGGGAGGCTGAAGTGGGTGAATTGCTTGAGCTCATGAGTTCGAGACCAGCCTGGGCAGCATGGTAAACCCCATCTCTACAAAATACAAAAATTAGCCAAGTGTGGTGGTGCAGGCCTGTAGTCCCAGCTACTTGGGAGGCTGACATGGGAGGATCGACTGAGCCTGGGAGGTGGAGATTGCAGTGAGCTAAGATCATGCCGCTGTACTCCAGTCTAGGTGACACAGTGAGACCCTGTCTTATAAATAAATAAACTAAGTTTGTGTGCCAAGGCTAACCTGTGGATAGAGGGGAAAAACTATAGATTTAATTGCTTCTTTTCGGAATCCTGGACGTTTGGGGGAAAAAAAAAAAACCTAAGGTATGAGTTTGACAGAAACACAAGTTGCTTCTATGTGTTAACAATCAAGAAAAAGGAGTAAATATCTACATAATCAAAGACTGGGTGGCTGGGCACAGTGGCTCACACCTGTAATCCCAGCACTTTGGGAGGCCAAGGTGGGTGGATATGAGGTCAGGAGACCGAGACCATCCTAGCGAACATGGTGAAACTCCGTCTCTACTACAAAAATTAGCCAGGTGTGGTGGTGCACGCCTGTAGTCCCAGCTACTCAGGAGGCTGAGGCAGGAGAATCTCTTGAACCCAGGAGGCAGAGATTGTAGTGAGCCGAGATCACTCCCCTACACTCCAACCTGGGCGACACAGCAAGAGCGAGACTCCGTCTCAAAAGAAAAAAAAGACTGGGCCAGCATGGTGGCTCACACTTTGGGAGGCTGAGGTGGGTGGATCTCTTAAGGCCAAGAGTTCGAGACCAGCCTAGCCAACATGGCAAAACCCTATCTCTACTAAAAATATAAAAATTAGTGGGGTATACCGCAGTGCAGGTCTGTAATCCCACGTACTTGGGAGGCTGAGGCAGGAGAATCACTTGAATCTGGGAGGCGGAGGTTGTAGTGAGCCGAGATCTACCACTGCATTCCAGCCTGGAAGACAGAGTTAGACTAAAAAAAAAAAAGAATGTAACAAAACAGGAGAAACAGTTACTTCCATATCTAAGATTCAGACAATCATAAATGAATATTATATAAAGTCATGCCAAAAATATGAAAGTATAAACAAAAGGATAAAAGTTTACAAAAAATAGATATAATTGGTAGGAATAAATGGTTCAAAGTCCTTGAAGAAATTAAAATGTTGATTCAGCATTTCCAACACAGTAAAAAATAATGGAAAGGTCATGCGTTTTTACAGTTGGTTATTATGCTGAAGTTTTGGGTAAAGAATAATAGCTAAAATTATTCTCAACCTTGCTTTTGGTTTTTGTTTTATTTTGTTTACAGTGTTAACCTTGATGCCTGAAAGAACTGGAAATTATGAAGATAGATTCAGAAGTCAAAATATGTTAACTAACTGCATTGAAGAGTAGAAGAAAACAATAGCCTAGTAGGTTTTTACTGGGACTAGTGAAACAACTGCTATTTTCTCAGCAACCCACTCCAAAGTCAAAGTCAGAACTAAAATTGTAAAATATCTCAAAAACAATAAAAATGCTATCTATATATCAGAAGCTCTGGTATATAGCAAAACTGTACTAAAATAATTTAGCAAGATAATTTATCTCATGCAAATGAATAAAAAAATCTAAATGAAAAAGATGAATTTCTTTTTTCTTTTTTCTTTTTTTTTTTTTGAGAGATAGTCTTGCTCTGTAGTCAGGCTAGAGTGCAGTGAGGCGATCTTGGCTCACTGCAACCTCCGCCTCCTGGGTTCAAGCAATTCTCCTGCCTCAGCCTCCCAAGTAGCTGGGGCCAAAGGCGTGCACCACCATGCCCAGCTAATTTTTTTTTTTGAGACTGAGTCTCGGTCTGTTGCCGAGGCTGGAGTGCAGTGGCAGGATCTTAGCTCACTGCAAGTTCTGCCTCCTGGGTTCACGCCATTCTCCTGCCTCAGCCACCCAAGTAGCTGGGACTACAGGCGCCCACCACTGCACTTGGCTAATGTTTTATATTTTCAGTAGAGACGGGGTTTCACCATGTTAGCCAGGATGGTCTTGATCTGCTGACCTCGAGATCCACCCACCTCGGCCTCCCAAAGTGCTGGGATTACAGGCGTGAGCCACCACGCCAGGTTTGTTTTTTGTAATTTTTTTTAGTAGAGATGGGGTTTCACCATGTTGGCCAGGATGGTCTCGACTTCGACCTCATGATCCACCTGCCTAGGCCTCCCAAAGTGCTGGGATTACAGATGTGAGCCACCGCGCCTGGCTGAAAAGGATGAATTTCTAGAACATTACCCCACCAAATCTTTAATTACCATTTACCACATTTTACTTCTAGGTTTTAAGATTTTCATTTTTTAACTTTACTTTTGGCCAGGTGTGGTGGCTCACGCTTGTAATTCCAGTGCTTTGGGAGACTGAGGCGGGAGGATTGCTTGAGCCCATGAGTTTGAGACCAGCCTGCACAACATAGTGAGACCCTGTCTCTACAACTAAAACCAAAATTAACTGAGTGTGGTGGCAGTGCGCCTGTGATCCCTGCTACTTGGGAGGCTGAGATTGGAGGACTGTGTGAGCCTGTCAAGGCTGCAGTGAGCTACGACATTGCCACTACATCCAGCCTAGATGACAGTGTCTTGAAAACAAAAACAAAAACAAAAAACTTTACTTTTAATAAGATTAGGATTGCAGCACTGGAGAAATTTACTTTTAGAGAGATTATTACGGGTATTTTTTTGTTTGTTTTTTGTTTTGTTTTGGGATTGTTGCATAGGCACTTGAAAAAAATTTGATAGCTTATCAATAAGATATATAGCTATGAGGTTTTTATAGTAGTACTCATTTTTTTCTACTTTGTCTCATGGAACTGAGAGAAATTATTTAAAGTTTCCCACCACAAATGTATTTCTTTCTATATTTTCCTACAGGTTTTTTCTTTTCTTTTTCTTTTTTTTTTTTTGAGATGGAGTCTTGCTCTGTTGCCCAGGCTGGAGTGCAGTGGTGCAATCTCGGCTCACTGCAAGCTCCGCCTCCCGGGTTCACGCCATTCTCCTGCCTCAGCCTCCCGAGTAGCTGGGACTACAGGCGCCTGCCACGAGGCCGGCTAATTTTTGTGTTTTTAATAGAGACGGAGTTTCACTGTGGTAGCCAGGATGGTTTTATCTCCTGATGTCATGATCCGCCCGCCTCGGCCTCCCAAAGTGCTGGGATTACAGGAGTGAACCACCATGCCTGGCCTTTTTCCTATAGTTTTTGTTTATAAATTTTGATGCTATGTAGTTTGGTGCACTGATAGTAAATACAGCATCTGAAACTCATTTCACATTGTGTCCTTGTTTAATATTTTTTCCCCTACAATTCAGCCCTATCTAATATTAAGGTGGAGGCTCTTATTTCTTTTCTGCATTGCATATTGGCAATTCCAGATATGCCTTTGGTCATCTTTTTAATGTCATCCTTTGGAGTTCTTGTGCTTTTTTTTTTTTTTTTTTCTGGAAAGATGCATTTTATGTCATGCTTCTGATGTTGCTATTTTATAAATCTTTCACTATATACTCTATATTTGTGCTTTGTTTCTGTGTGTCTTCCATGTAATTTGGAATGTTTGGATTTCTTTTTTTTTTTGGTGTGTGTCATCTTTATAATGTTAACTTCTTGAACTAAATATTCGAATCTACTCTTTAAGACAGTATTTATTAAATTTGTATTATGAATAATGATAACAGTTCTATAGTGCCACTTCAAGTATTCTTTTGTTCATTGGATGTTTTTATTAAACTCCTTTTATTTTTTTTTTTCTATTTTTCTTTAAAAAAAAACTTTATTTCCATCTCATGTTGCTTACTTGTCTTAATCTGCTCTTTGCCACCTTTTGTTTTTGCAGGGTCTTTTTATTTTTTTTAGGGAGACTTTTATTTTTGTGTTGCCTTTTTTTTTTTTTTACTGAGTTCTGTTCATTTATTTTTCAGAAATTTATATCACTATCTTCTTAGTCTGTTTTTCCATAAGTAGTTAATTGTTTTAGTGAATTCCTTGAATTCATGGAGGATATGATTTCTTCTGTTGTATGTCAATTTATTTCTAGTGTATTCCTCTTAATCTCCTCTTTTTTTTTACTCATAGCATCTTTGTACGTCAGATGTTTATTATCTTTGAATGAGGAGATTTCTTCCTGACAAACTGTTTGTGTAAGATCATTTGGTGAGGTGTCAAAACTCCATTCCAGGCTAACATGACATTGTCTTGATTCCCCATTACATTTTTTGATGACATGAGTTTTGGGGTCTGGGGGTTCAGTGTGTGTAGGGTATGAATATGCAAGTGTATGATGAAGAGAAGATTAGAGCATGCATATTCATTTCAGGTATATAGGAAACTTTTTGTTTTAACTTTTAAGTGTATAGGTACAAGGGCAGGTTTGTTACATAGGTTAACTTGTATCATGGG
Source organism: Macaca nemestrina (assembly GCF_043159975.1). Lineage (NCBI taxonomy): Eukaryota > Metazoa > Chordata > Mammalia > Primates > Cercopithecidae > Macaca > Macaca nemestrina. The sequence goes on along the minus strand of NC_092144.1, from coordinate 46,421,854 downwards.
GGTTTATTGTATAGACTTTCATCACCCGGGTATTAAGCCTAGTACCAATTAGTTATTTTTTCTGATCCTTTTCCTCCTTTCACCCTCCACCTTCCAAAAGGCCCCAGTGTGTGTTGTTCCCCTCTTTGTGTCCATGTGTTCTCATCATTTAGCTCCCACTTATAAGTGAGAACATGTGGTATTTGGTTTCTGTTCCTGTGTTAGTTTGCTAAGGATTATCACCTCCAGCTCCATCCACGTTCCTGCAAAATACATGATCTCATTCTCTTTTATGGCTGCATAGTATTCCATGGTGTATATATATACACTACATTTTCTTTATCCAGTTTATCACTGATGGGCATTTAGGTTGATTCTGTGTCTTTGCTGTTGTGAATACTGCTGCAGAGAACATGTGTGGGTATGTGTCTTTATAATACAATGATTTATATTCCTTTGGGTATATACCCAGTGACAGGATTGCTGGGTCAAATGGTATTTCTGTCTTTAGGTCGTTGAGGAGTCACCACACTGTCTTCCACAAGGCCTGAACTAATTTACACTCCCACCAACAGTGTATAAGCCTTCCTTTTAATAAATGGAGATGTTCTAAGCCTCATAAACAGAATCAACACACATCACAAAGAAACAAATTGTGATCTATGAAAACAATTAAATGAATAAATTTTAAAAGTGGCTTTTAAGAATCATACTTTTAGGCTGGGTGTGGTGGCTAACGCCTGTAATCCCATCACTTTGGGAGGCCCAGATGGGTGGATGACCTGAGGTCAGGAGTTCAAGACCAGCCTTGCAAACATGGTGAAACGCCATCTCAACTAAAAATAGAAAAATTAGCCAGGCATAGTGGCTGGCGCCTGTAGTCCCAGCTATTCTGGAGGCTGAGGCAGGAGAATCGCTTGAACCTGGGAGGCAGGGGTTGCAGTGAGCCGAGACTGTGCCACTGCACTGCAGCCTGGGTGACAGAGCGAGACTCCATCTCAAAAAATAATAATAATACTTTCAGATATTAATGATCACAAGTATCTTTAATACATTTCTCTCTCCAAGTTCTTCCTTTGTGCTCATGCCCTCTCCTGAATTCAGAGACCTGCTCATACATATGACTTTTTCTTTCTTAGAAAAAAGTGAGCCAGAGGAAAAATGTTATTAAGAAAGTCAAAAGGAAGATATTTATATTGAATATTCATGAAGCGAAAGTGGATAATCGTAAAGGTTTTTATCTTTGTCATCTTCACATTGAGCAGACTGAGGAGTAGGAGGAAAAGGAAGGTTTGGTTTTGCAGGCTCAGGTGGCAGACGTGGAAGAGGTGGAGAAGGTGGAAGGGGAGGCAGGAGAGGCATGCACACTGTGTAACTTTTATTGAAAAAAATTCATGTGTCTGTGGACTTGCGCAGTTCAAACCTGTGTTGTTTCAGGGTCAACTACAATTTTATATTCTCTCTCATCAATTGTGCAATGAGTCTCTGATCTTCCAGTCTTGTCTATTCCCAAATGTTATGTATGTTTTGAAAATAATCTTTCTTTAAGTAATATATATATTTCAATTTTTTATTTTGAAATTATTATAGATACATAAGGAGTTAGAAAATATAGTACAAAGAGTTCCCCCATAAATTCCAGTTTATTGTGGTACATGATACTTTTTACTGATTCTTGAATTCAATTTGCTGACATTTTGTTGGGAATGTTTGTATTTAAATTCATGAGAGATATGTAGGTTTTTTTTGTGTGTGTGTGTGTGTGTGGTTTTTTTTTTTGTTGTTGTTGTTACTGTGTTTGTCTGATTTTGACATTGGAGTGATACCAGACTTAAGAATATTAGTTTGGGGCTGGGCACGGTGGCTCACGCCTATAATCTCAGCACTTCGGGAGGCCGAGGCAGGCGGATCACGAGGTCAGGAGATTGAGACCATCCTGGCTAACATGGTGAAACCCCATCTCTACTACAAATACAAAAAATTAGCTGGGCGTGGTGGTGGGCGCCTGTAGTCCCAGCTACTCCAGAGGCTGAGGCAGGAGAATGGCATGAACCTGGGAGGCGGAACTTGCAGTGAACCGAGTTCGCACCACTGCACTTCAGCCTGGGCGACAGAGCAAGACTCCGTCTTAAAAAAACAAAAACAAAAACAAACAAAAAACCATATATATATATACACACACACACACACACACACACATATATATATATATATTAGTTTGGAAGTGTTTCTTCTCTTTTCTGGAAGAGATTATGTAAAAATGACACATTCTTCTTTATAAGTTCGATAAATTCTCTGGTAAAAGCTGGGTATGCTGGCATGTGCCTGTAGACTCAGCTACTCAGGAGGCTGAGGCAGGAGTTCAAGGCTGCAGTGAGCTATGGTCACACCACTGCTCTTCAGCCTGGATGACAGAGCAAGATCGTGTCCCAAAAAGAAAAAATAAATAAAATTAAAAAGAATAAAAAAAAGAAGAATTATCTGGCAAAACTATCTGGCTTAGAGATTTCTTTTTCAGGAACTTTTAAATTATAAATTTAACTTAATGTAATGGTTATAAGATGTTCATCTTATCCATTTTCAAAGGTTTGAGTTTTGGTAGTTTGTGATGTTTGAGGAATTGGCTTATTTTTTCTAAGTTATTGGATTTATTAGCTTGGAGTGTTTATTTTTCTCATTGTATTTTGTTTTATTTATTTATTTATTTAGTTAGTTAGTTAGTTATTTAGTTAGTTTTTTGAGACGGAGTCTCTCTGTGTCACCCAGGCTGGAGTGCAGTGGCGCGACCTCGGCTCACTGCAAGCTCTGCCTCCCAGGTTCACGCCATTCTCCTGCCTTAGCCTCCCCAGTAACTGGGACTACAGGCATCCGCCATCACACCTGGCTAATTATTTGTATTTTTTTTTTAGTAGAGACGGGGTTTCACTGTGTTAGCCAGGATGGTCTCCATCTCCTGACCTTGTGATCCACCCACCTCGGCCTCCCAAAGTGCTGGGATTACAGACTTGAGCCACTACACCCAGCCTTCTCATTGCATTTTAAATGGTTGCTACATCTATAAAGATATTTACTGTTTTATTACTAATATTGATGTCTTTTTATCTTTGCCGGTCTGGTTGACTAATAGACCAATCAATGAATTTGTCGGTTTTATTATCTGTTTTGTGTTACAATGATTTTTCTATCTTTTGTTTTCAGTTTTATTGATTTCTACTTTTTATTATTTAGTTCCTTCTGCTTGCTTTTGAGTTCTTTTGCTCTTCTTTTTCTAGTTTATTATTTATTTATTTATTTTTGAGACAGGGTCTGGCTCTGGTGCCCAGGTTGGAGTGCAGTGGCGCCATCTCGGCTCACTGCATCCTCTGCCCTCCCAGGCTCAAGTGATTCTCCTGCCTCAACCTCCTAAATAGCTGGGACCACAAGCGCGCACTACTACACCTGGCTAATTTTTGTATTATTGATCGACATGGGGTTTTGCCATGTTTCCCAGGCTGATCTTGAACTCCTGGGCTCAAGCAATCCTCCCACTTCGGCCTCCCAAAGTGTTGGGATTACAGGAGTGAGCCACCATGCCTGGCCTCTTTTTCTAGTTTTTGGAGGTAGAAGCATACATTATTGATTTGTAGCTTTTTCCCTTTCTAATGTAATCCTTTAATACTATAAATTTCCCTCTCAGCCTTGCTTTGCCTGCATCCCACAGATTTTGATAGGTTGTGTTTTTACTGTCTATACATAGAACTCTATGTATTTTAAATATTATTTTGGTGATGTCTTCTTTGACCTGTGGGTCATTAAAGAAGAGTGCTATTAATTTTCAATTTTTTTTTTTTTTTTTTTTGAGACGGAATCTCACTCTGTCGCCCAGGCTGGAGTGCAGTGACTGGATCTCGGCTCACTGCAAGCTGCGCCTCCCGGGTTCACGCCATTCTCCTGCCTCAGCCTCCGGAGTAGCTGGGACTACAGGCGCCCGCCAACTCGCCCGGCTAGTTTTTTTTTGTATTTTTTTAGTAGAGACGGGGTTTCACCGTGTTAGCCAGGATGGTCTCGATCTCCTGAGCTCGTGATCCGCCCGTCTTGGCCTCCCAAAGTGCTAGGATTACAGGCGTGAGCCACCGCGCCCGGCAATTTTCAAATATTTTGTGAGTTTTCAAGGTTGTTTTTATTTGTTATTTATTCATTTGCTTGGCGATTTTCTCTGTTTTGTTTCTGGTATTAATTTTTGTTTGATTCCCTTGTGGAACATACTTTGTGTTGTTTTAATTCTTATAAACTTGTTGAGGTTTGTTTCACAGCCTAGGATATGGTTTATCATGCTCACTTTTCTATGGGTGCTTGAAAAGAATGTGCATTCTACTGTTGTTTGTTGCAGCTGCCTTTTCTATAACCTTGATGATGTCCTGTCTAGTATTTTGATAAATTGCTAAGGTGAGGGAGGGATATTCAAGTCTCTAGTATACTTTCTTTAAATGTATATAGCTCCATGTGGTAATAGACATTCCTTTAATTGTGCAATTCCAAGTTAGATTTTTTTAATTTGGAGGATCATGTATTTTGTTTTCAATAAGCATTTTGTTATGAAAAAAATTAAATATATGCAAAAGTAAAGATAATAGTATAAAGATTCCTTTCACTGATTGTCCCTGTCACCCAGTTTCAGTCGTTATCAACATTCTGCCCTTTTTTTTTTTTGAGTTGGGGTCTTGCTCTGTTGCCCAGGCTGGAGTGCAGTGGCACGACCTCAGCTTACTGTAATCTCCACCTCCTGGATTCAAGTGATTCTCGAGCCTCAGCCTCCTGGGTTCAAGTGATTCTCGTGCCTCAGCCTCCTGGGTAGCTGGGATTACAGGTGTTTGCCACCATACCCAGCTAATTTTTGTATTTTTTGGTAGAGATGAGGTTTCTCCAACAGGCTGGTCTCAAACCCCTGACCTCAAGCAATCCACTTGCCTTGGCCTCCCAAAGTGCTGGGACTACAGGCATGAGCCCCCACACCTGGCCCATTCTGCCATTCTTACTTCATCTGAAACCACCTCCCATTCAGCAGCTAGATTATTTTAAAGCAAATCTAAAAAAAACATGTTTTGTCTAAAAATGCCTTGATACATGTCTCAAAGAGATATGAATTCCTTTTTTCTTTTTTCTTTAGCATAACCAGGAAGCTAATGTCACACAACAAAATAACAGTAATTCCTTGATACCATCTAATACCCACCATTTGCATTTCTCTAAATTGTCATAAATATGTTTTTAAGATTGGTTCATTTTAATTAGGAGCGAAAGTCCACAAGTCGCATTCAGTTAGTATGGCTCTTAAGTCTCTATTAATAAAGAAAATATTCCCTTCCATGTCCATTCTCTTGTAATTAATTTTTTGAAGAAGTGGGTCATTTGCTACCTTCTGAATTTAGCTGATGTCTTGGTCTTCATATTGTTCAGTATGTTTCACTCTCCCTCCCATTCCTGTGAATAGCTTGTTAGATCTGGAGGCTTGGTGAGATAGGGGTTTGGATTTTATTTTTTGGCAAGAATACTTCATGAGTAGTGTAATGAAATTAATTACTATGCCATGCCAGCAGGCCTACGAGAGCTGGTTCGTGGATGCAGATGTTACTAGCTGATCTGTCCATTGTACACTTCCCTCAGCCTTTCAACTGAAACATTCCAACAGCCATTAATGATTATTGGCCCCGTTATTTCATTAGTAGTTATACATGGTGGTATTTTAATTTTATCCTAACTTCTTTATTTATTAGCTAGAATCATTCTATAAAGAACTTTTCCAGCCGGGCAAAGTAGTTCACACCTGTAATCCCAGCACTTTGGGAGGCCGAGGCAGGTAGATCATGAGGTCAGGAGATCAAGACCATCCTGGCCAGCATGGTGAAACCCTGTCTCTATTAAAAATACAAAAAATAGCCCGGTGTGGTGGCAGGTACCTGTAATCCCAGCTACTCGGGAGTCTGAGGTAGAGAATTGCTTGAACCCAGGAGGTGGAGGTTGCAGTGAGCCAAGATCGCACCACTGCACTCCAGCCTGGGTGACAGAGTGAGACTCTTGTCTGAAAAAATAAAAAAGAGCTTTTCCTCACCAGCTGTTTGGTTATCCTGTAATACAGAACTTAAAAAAATGTTTAGATATAAATCTGATTACCTTCCATCCTTTGATCAAACTGTTTTTCCTATACTGCTTTTCTGACACATCAGGCAGACTTCTCTCCATTTATATAAACCTGTTTGCTGTTCCCTAAACTTGTAGTGTATTTTTCTATCTCTAGACCCTTTATTCTCGTCTTTTCTGGGCATTGTCCCCCTCACCCCATATTCTGGGTTACACTTTGTATCTTCCAAGTTAAATTCGTCAACTCTATGGAATGTAAACTTACTCCCTCATGTAACATGTACTCTTTGTTTCTTTGGGCCCTCAGTGTGTTCCACATAAGGCATCTGCTTTCCAATAGCTTAATGAATTTGTTATGTCTTCTTTTTTAAAAAACTTCATTTTTAAAAAATTTATTTATTTTCTAATTTATTTTCAAAGTCTTGTTTTTTTTTTTTTTTTTTTTTTGAGACGAGTCTTGCTTTGTCGCCCAGGCTGGAATGCAGTGGCGCAATCTCAGCTCACTGCCAGCTCCACCTCCCGGGTTCATGCCATTCTCCTGCCTCAGCCTCCCGAGTAGCTGGGACTACAGGCACCCGCCACCACGCCTGGCTAATTTTTTGTACTTTTAGTAGAGATGGGGTTTCACCGTGTTAGCCAGGATGCTCTCGATCTCTTGACCTTGTGATCCGCCCACCTCGGCCTCCCAAAGTGCTGGGATTACAGGTGTGAACTACCGCACCCGGCCTATTTTCCACATCTTTTAAGTTGCTAGAAGATTGGACACATTATTTCTGTGTTCCCAGGGCTAGCATAAGGGCTCGTCCTAAACTGATCAGAAAGTGTATCGCAGGTTATTCATCCAGTTGCTAGGAAACTAAAACAGCTTATTCAATTGCCAGTTTTGAAAAATGAGTAATCGACTGACTGTAGTAGAGAACAAATAGCAGAAATTGTTGTTGGGATTTCTGTGTTCCACAACATACATAAAACTATTTAATATGCACATATATAAAATATTTCTTAGAAATTCCCGGATTATACAGGTGTATACAGTTGTCAAAACTTTAAATGGTAAATTAAAGATTGGTCCTTTTAATTGTATGTCAATTTTACCTAAGAAAGGTTAACAAGTTTTACACCCTAGTTCATGCTTTCCATTTTGAAGTATTAGGAGAGGCTGGGCGCGGTGGCTCATGCCTGTAATCCCAGCATTTTGGGAGGCTGAAGCGGGTGGATCGCCTGAGGTCAGCAGTTCAAGACCAGCCTGGCCAACATGGCAAAACCTGTGTCTACTATAAATAAAAAAATTAGCTGAGTGTGGTGGCACATTCCTGTAATCCCAGCTACTCGGGAGGCTGAGGTAGGAGAATCGCTTGAACCTGGGAGGCAGAGGTTGCAGTGAGCCAAGATCATGCCGTTGCATTCCAGCCTGGGCAACAGAGCGAGACTCTGTTTCAAAAAAAAAAAAAAAAGAAGTATTAGGAGGAAGTGTGGTGTCATCTGCAACTTACTTTGAAATGTACAAAGAAGCAAGATGGATAGATAAAAGAATGGCTTAGATGTATGATAAAGTAAGTAAAGTGTTAATGATAGATTCTAGGTGGTAGGTACACCTTACTGTACAATTATTTTAAATTGTCTGTATGTTTGAAAATTTTCATAATAAAGTATTAGAGAAATGGGAGTGAGTTTTTAAAGAGAGAATGTAAATTTAAAACAACAAGAACCGTATTCCATATTCCTAAATATAGTCTCTCCAACCCCCTGAACTGACTATGCACATTGAACAGGAATGTGCCCTTACAGGGATCAGTGTCCTTCAGGGATGTAGCTATCGATTTCAGCAGAGAGGAATGGCGGCACCTGGACCCTTCTCAGAGAAATCTGTACCGGGATGTGATGCTGGAGACCTATAGCCACCTGCTCTCTGTAGGTAAGCACAGTCACCTTCATTTCTGAAAGGAGGCCTCACTGAGAATGCTTCCATTCTCATTGATGAATGCTATCTGCATCTTAAATAGGTGATGATTTTGTCCTTGATTTGTCTAGGATTCTTTATTTGTTTAGGGCACTCAGAATATTACCCTGAAAAGTTATGGTTACTTTTCTGAAGAAAAAATCTTCATCAAAGAATAAGAGTTTATTGGCTGGGCCCTGAAACACAATTAGCTGGACCCAGACCTTTATTATTTCCCATGAACAGGGTATCAAGTTCCTGAAGCAGAGGTGGTCATGTTGGAGCAAGGAAAGGAACCATGGGCACTGCAGGGTGAGAGGCCACGTCAAAGCTGCCCAGGTGAGTGAAGCGAGTGTGACTCGGGTAGATGGGTGATGGGAGGAAATCTCAGCTGTCTTGAGAAACACCAACACCCTTGGCATACTATTAAGATGCTTTTTCTGGAAAGTTCTGAATGTTTTTGTATTGCTTGATGCACCTTGGCCTCTCAGATCACTAAATGCATTCTCCCTGGATGACTTTTGTCATTTTTTTTTTTTTTGTCACAGCTTCAGTCACAGCCTGGGCTGTATTGTCTAGTCTGGAGTGCAGTGGCATGATCTCAGCTCACTGCAAATTCTACCTACTGGGTTCAAGCGATTCTCGTGCCTCAGCCACCCAAGTAGATAGGATTACAGGTGTGTGCCAGCCACCATGCCCAGCTAATTTTTGTATTTTTAGTAGAGGCAGGGTTTCACCATGTTGGCCAGGTTGGTCTCGAACACTTGACCTCAAGTGATCCACCCGCCTCGGCCTCCCAAAGTGCTGGGATTACAGGCGTGAGCCACTGAGCCTGGCTGACCTTTGTCACTTCTGTGTTCTTCTTTGGCTTTGTGGATTCTGAATCATGTGCCAGTCTGCTTCATTTATTTAGGAGAATTAAGAGATCTTTCTTTCTTGGTTATACTCATTTTCTTTAACATTCTTCTTTTCCCCTACATTCCCCATAGTCCTAGAATTTTTCTTTTACCTTATGACATTCACGGATCTGCTTTGTTTCAAAGTTACTCTGTCACACACTCCCACTACTGCTAGTCACCTTTATTTCTTTTCTTTTTTTTCTTTCCTTTTTTTTTTTTTTTTTTTTTACTTTGAGATGCCTCAGAGCTTTCTGTCCAATCAGCCTCTCTTTTTGTTTTCTGCAGAGGAGTGGCCATGAAATTTCTTACTTCTTCCCAGTCCTTCATGCCTGGATAAGCTGATGACTTGGGAGTCACTGTTACTTAATCTTTGGGATTATCTTTCTGCTGTGTTTAACATGATTAATCGCCCTTCCTGACCTTTCTTCCTGATGGTGCTTGAGTGATTCCCCATTGACCAGGGTTCGTTTTTGTTGTTGATTTTGATTGCTTTATTTTTATAGTTTACCTGATGAGGTTTGAGTTGAATCATAGGCCTCAGTTTAAGATACACTATCGTCATGAGTCTGGGTCAGGATTCTCTCTTATTTATTTTTTGATTTATTCCTTTTTCTGTTTCCCCCACACCCATTTTTCTGCCTGTCATAAGCCACTGTTTTATATGATGGAAACATTTTTGATTTCATGCATGTTGTAAGTGAATTAAGAGTTTGGATCATTCGTTTATCTGAATGATGCTGTGGTATATATAGTGTTTTTTGCCTTACTTTTTCCACATCTGTCCATGGTGTTATCTGTTCATCTAGTTTATTTCCTCTAACTGCTGAATTGTTTTCCAGAATGTTTCCTATCAACACTATCACCGCCTTCCTCTTCACGTTACTCACCCTCACCCTTTTCTCTGTGTTCAGCCTGGATGAGTCATTTGTACCATACCCCCTAGCCTCTGCTAGCTGCTCTTTGAACTAAAATCACCTGTTTCTCATTTGAGCAGAGGAGTTTAGGTTTCAGACCTTATAGCAGGGAATCTCTGAAGAGGTTTCTTCCCATATTGAAAGAAAAGGGCATGATGAAAGTAATGTGAGATTCTATTTTAGTCTAGAATAATTGTGACGATTGGTGACAAATAGAGAGCTATCAGTGGAGAAAATAAATATCAAAATGATGTTGCTTTCATCAAGAAAATATTGGTAACAAAGAGGCATTATGACTATAAGGATAGTAGAAAAATAATTCATGTGAACTCAAACATCATTTCTCCTCCCAAAAGACCCCATCAATGTGGCTCATTTGGAAATAGTTTAAAGCATAATTTAGATTTATACAGTCGTAATAAAAATAATGCTTCAAAGAATGTTAAAAAGATTACCAAATGATAAAATGTCTTCCTATACTAACCATGAGTGTATTCCAACAGGAGAGAAATTATGGGACCATAATCAGTGTAGAAAAATCCTCACTTATAAACAAGTATCCTCTCAACCACAAAAAGTTTATCCCGGGGAGAAACCTTATGAATGCGCTGAATTTGAAAAGATATTCACCCAGAAGTCACAGCTCAAAGTACACCTGAAAGTTCTTGCGGGAGAAAAGCTCTATGTATGTATTGAATGTGGGAAGGCTTTTGTACAGAAGCCAGAATTTATTATACACCAGAAAACCCATATGAGAGAGAAACCCTTTAAATGCAATGAATGTGGAAAATCCTTTTTTCAAGTGTCGTCTCTCTTCAGACATCAGAGAATTCATACCGGAGAGAAACTCTATGAATGCAGCCAATGTGGGAAAGGCTTCTCTTATAACTCAGATCTCAGTATACATGAGAAAATTCATACTGGAGAGAGACACCATGAATGCACTGACTGTGGCAAAGCGTTCACACAAAAGTCCACACTCAAGATGCATCAGAAAATCCACACAGGCGAGAGATCCTACATCTGTATTGAATGCGGACAGGCCTTCATCCAGAAGACTCATTTGATTGCACACCGAAGAATTCATACTGGAGAGAAGCCATATGAGTGCAGTAACTGTGGCAAATCCTTCATTTCCAAGTCACAACTTCAGGTCCATCAACGCGTTCACACGAGAGTGAAGCCCTATATATGTACCGAATATGGGAAGGTCTTCAGCAATAATTCCAACCTCATTACACATAAGAAAGTCCAAATTAGAGAGAAATCTTCCATATGTACTGAGTGTGGGAAGGCCTTTACCTACAGGTCAGAGTTGATTATTCATCAGAGAATTCACACTGGAGAAAAACCGTATGAATGCAGTGACTGTGGAAAAGCCTTCACTCAGAAGTCAGCACTCACAGTGCATCAGAGAATTCATACAGGAGAAAAATCATATGTATGCATGAAATGTGGACTGGCCTTCATTCAGAAGGCACATTTGATTGCACATCAAATAATTCATACTGGAGAGAAACCTTATAAATGTGGTCACTGTGGGAAATTGTTTACTTCCAAGTCACAACTGCATGTTCATAAACGAATTCACACAGGAGAAAAACCCTACATGTGCAATAAATGTGGGAAGGCATTCACCAACCGGTCAAATCTCATTACACATCAGAAAACTCATACAGGAGAGAAATCTTATATATGTTCCAAATGTGGAAAGGCCTTCACCCAGAGGTCAGACTTGATTACACATCAGAGAATCCATACTGGGGAGAAGCCTTATGAATGCAGTACTTGTGGAAAAGCCTTCACTCAGAAGTCACACCTCAATATACACCAGAAAATTCATACTGGAGAGAGACAGTATGAATGCCACGAATGTGGGAAAGCCTTCAACCAGAAATCAATACTCATTGTTCATCAGAAAATTCATACAGGAGAGAAACCCTATGTATGCACCGAGTGTGGAAGAGCTTTCATCCGCAAGTCAAACTTTATTACTCATCAAAGAATTCATACTGGAGAGAAGCCTTATGAATGCAGTGACTGTGGGAAGTCCTTTACCTCTAAGTCTCAGCTCCTGGTGCATCAGCCAATTCACACAGGAGAGAAACCCTATGTGTGTGCCGAGTGTGGGAAGGCCTTTAGTGGCAGGTCAAATCTCAGTAAGCACCAGAAAACTCATACCGGAGAGAAGCCCTACATCTGTTCTGAATGTGGGAAGACCTTTCGACAGAAGTCAGAGTTGATTACACATCATAGAATTCATACTGGAGAGAAACCGTACGAGTGCAGTGACTGTGGGAAGTCTTTCACTAAAAAATCACAGCTCCAAGTGCATCAACGAATTCACACCGGAGAGAAGCCTTACGTGTGTGCTGAGTGTGGGAAGGCCTTTACTGACAGGTCAAATTTAAATAAACATCAGACAACACACACTGGAGACAAACCCTACAAGTGTGGCATCTGTGGGAAAGGCTTTGTTCAGAAATCAGTGTTCAGTGTCCATCAGAGCAACCATGCTTGAGAGAAACAGTGTGGGAAAACCCCACTGAGGGTTGGGTCTGATTGTACACTGTTGCATGCATGCAGCAGAAAAATATGTATATTATTGTAAATAAAAACAACCACATCAGAATGTCACACATGGCTGTTCTGGAGAGGGCCCCTGAGAAGGCACTGAATGAAGCGAGGGACCCTTCCTACATTGTCACCATCCCCAGTAAACCTTGGGGGATTATTCATACTGACAAGGAACCGAGTCAATTTGGTGAATAGGAAAAGCCTTCTCATGAAAACGACAATAGAACACTGTTACCAAATTCTTCATAAGAAAGATCATATTATGTTAATGATAATCCTATTTACTGTGGATTAGGTATAGTGCCAACAAATTGAATGATAAAGCAACATAATACGTAGTTATTTTGATAGTGATGAATCCTAAGTTATGTAAGTTGTTCGTTGTGGAACACATTGTGTAACAGACTCGTGGGTGTTTTTCTTTCTCGTTCAAATCTACCACAGTTGGTCATTTCCAACCCTCATTCAATATTTCTATCAAGAAAGAGATGCTACAATGAAAAAAGAAAAAACCTTCATGTATACAGATATAAACCTCAGAATGTATGTTGAGTCCCCATTGTCATCTAGCACCAAGACTTGCAACCCCCTCAGTATCTACCAGGACTGTCTCTCAACCTCACAGGCCCTCAGCACGTTGTGTTTTGACCCCCAGCACAGTGTCTTGTGAACTCCCATCGCCTTCAAGAAAGCTTCTGAGGTAAGAATTTTCAGGTCATCTGAGACAACTTAAATCTCCCTTCTGCTGTCGCAGTTCTTCCAACTCAGTTGCCTTTTTTTCTTTTTTTTCATTACTTATCACTGACTTGAAGCTTAGCATTTGGCTTCCTTAATGATGTGAGTTTCATGTAACAGATTAATAACTTATGTGAAAATCAACACAACCATATGGTTAGGGCTGGAAAGGACCACCATGCCTGGCTATTTTTCCCATTTTACCTTACTCTTAGATGTGTGTCACACTTCATCAATTCCAGGAAATAGTTTCTGGAGATCTCCTCATTACCTCTTTTACAATCACCTCACTCCAGCATGATGTCTGTTACCTCCTCCCACTTGTGACCATGTCTAGTAAGGTCCACTCTCCATTCTGCGTGATGACCACTTATTACAATCCTCAGAATCGGGGACAGTGTTGTGCCTCCCGCAATACAATGGTTACTATCTCCTGATACTTTTATTACACTTCTAGCAGGATGTCTTGTGGTCCCCCTTATTGATTTTTCCCTCAGAATGATCTCCCATTACTCACCTAGCAGTATCTAACTGTCCCTAACCCAGCATGTGGGAATGCCTTCGATACGGTGGATGCTGTTGACTTGCTTCCTTTCATTCAGGTAAGGGCAGTGGCTTACAATGAACCATAATGTCCACCTTTCCCAACTGTATTTTGGAGCCTCTTCTGTCCCCTTCTTTATAGGACCCCAGTTTAAAAAAACAAAAACTAGCCCAATGTCTATTGATGCCCATTAATCACTAACACAGTGTCTGACCGCTCCTTAAATTTTGATGGTATCTCTTGGCTCCCCATTGGCCCCTGTTAATCCAATGTCTGCTGATTCCCAACTTCCCACATTGCTTCATGAGGTGCCTTAGTCACTCTTGCCTACTGTACTTTCTCCAAAATTGCATCTCCATGTTTGCTTGATCATGATCCCTGGAAGATGGTGATGAGGACGAGGTCCCAGCTTCATAGACCATTTCCTCTGAGGTCCCCCCAAGGCACAATGGAATGATGGACCCAGGGTGGGCCAAGGATGATCTGGAGATCTCAGGAGATCACAAGCTGGGCTTCCTGTCTACTACATGAGTAGTGGTGTGAGCAGAACAGTGAAAGCTGTCTATGTTGGTTCAAATTCTGGTGCAAACACTGATCCACGTAGGGACTCTCAGCCTTCACAGAAACCTCCTCTGGGCCTCAATTGCCTCACTTGTAAAATGGGATTATGGGAGAATGAAGTGACTTTTTTTGGGTCACCTGATAGAGGGGATCTGAGCCAGCAGGGCCCAATGAGAGCATCCTGTTAATATTAGTCATCAGTCAACATAAGCATCTGACTATCCTCCGTATGCCCAAGCCTTATGAAGGGAAACAATTTGTTGTAAATGACTTTTGATTATTTCTCTTATATATGTATTGTAACAATATTATAGTAGTTACATATATGTGTATATGCATATACCCATATGTACAGAAGGCTTTATTTTTTAGAGTGGTTTTAGGTTCAAAGCAAAATTGGGTAGAAATTACAGAGGTTTCCCATATATCCCCTGATCCACATATGCATAGCCTCCCACATTATCAGCATTCCTCTCAGAGTAGTATATTTGTTATAATTGGTGAACCTCCACTGACACTCATTGTCACCCCAAGTCTCTAGGGTTCATTCTTGGTGTAACACCATAGAATGTATCTTGTACTTTCCGCTTGTTGGAACAAGTGGATCATGGCACGTATCCACCATTATACACAGAGTAGTTTCACTGACCTAAAAATCCTCTGTGTTCTGCCTGTCTTCCCTTCGTCCCCTCTAACCCTGGCAACCTTTTTTCTGTCTCCATAGTTTTACCTTTTACCGTTTATATCATATAGTTGAAATCATACAGGTTGTAGCCTTTTCAGATTGACTTCTTTCACTTAGTAATGCAGATTTAAGTTTCCTCCATGTCTTTTCATGGCTTGATATTGCACTTCTTTTTAGCGCCAAATTATGTTCCATTGTCTGGAGGTTTATTTATTCACCTACTGAAGGACTGTCGGATGCTTCCAAGTTTTGGCAATTATAAGGAAAGCTGCTATAAATATCTGTGCAGGCTTTTTGTGTGGACATAACTGAAATATTTTTAATGTTATATTTGTTGAGGTATAATTTACATTGAGTAATATTCACACTTTTTAGTGTAGAGCTCTGAGTTTTGACAATTGTATCTAATCATGCAATCAACATTACAATCAAGAGAAAGAACTGCTCTAATTTCTTTCTTATCATATATATGCGTGAAATGTGGACTGGCCTTCATTCAGAAGGCACATTTGATTGCATATCAAATAATTCATACTGCAGAAAAACCTTATAAATGTGGTCACTGTGGGAAATTGTTTACTTCCAAGTCACAACTCCATTTTTCATAAACGAATTCACACAGGAGAAAAACCCTACATGTGCAATAAATGTGGGAAGGCATTCACCAACCGGTCAAATCTCATTACACATCAGAAAACTCATACAGGAGAGAAATCTTATATATGTTCCAAATGTGGAAAGGCCTTCACCCAGAGGTCAGACTTGATTACACATCAGAGAATCCATACTGGGGAGAAGCCTTATGAATGCAGTACTTGTGGAAAAGCCTTCACTCAGAAGTCACACCTCAATATACACTAGAAAATTCATACTGGAGAGAGACAGTATGAATGCCACGAATGTGGGAAAGCTTTCAACCAGAAATCAATACTCATTGTTCATCAGAAAATTCATACAGGAGAGAAACCCTATGTATGCACCGAGTGTGGAAGAGCTTTCATCCGCAAGTCAAACTTTGTTACTCATCAAAGAATTCATACTGGAGAGAAACCTTATGAATGCAGTGACTGTGGGAAGTCCTTTACCTCTAAGTCTCAGCTCCTGGTGCATCAGCCAGTTCACACAGGAGAGAAACCCTATGTGTGTGCCGAGTGTGGGAAGGCCTTTAGTGGCAGGTCAAATCTCAGTAAGCACCAGAAAACTCATACGGGAGAAAAGCCCTACATCTGTTCTGAATGTGGGAAGACCTTTCGACAGAAGTCAGAGTTGATTACACATCATAGAATTCATACTGGAGAGAAACTGTGTGAGTGAAAGAGACTTTTTAGTCCCTTTTCCCACTCCCAGACCTTGGCAATCACCAGTCTGTTTCTGTCTCTATAGTTCTGCCTTTTCCATAATATTGTATAAGTGGAGTCACTGTGTGTGTGTGTGTGTGTGTGTGTGTGTGTTTTGTATGTGTATATATATCTCCTTTTGAGTCGGAGTGCTTTCATTTAACGTGATGTGTTTGAGATTCATCCATATGGTTATATGAAAACAAATGGAAAATAAGGTGATGAAAAGATGCTCAACATCTTTAATTATCAGGAAAATCCAAATTAAACCGCAATGAGATACTGCTATAGAATGGGCTTTTAGAATGGCTAAAAATGAAAATGTACCATACATTGGCGAGAATACAGACTGATGGAAATTTCCCTGCGTTGCTTGTAGGAATATAAAATGGTCTGTCCACTCTGCACAAAAGTTTGGCAGCTTCTTACACTATTAACCATACATTGATCATATGACTCAGCAACCCCACACTTAGGTGTTTACCTTAGATGAAATAAAAATTCTGTTTACATGAAAACCTACACTCCAATGTTCACAGCAATTGTATAATTGCCAAAATGAGGAAACAACACAAATGTACATCAGTGGATGAGAGATTAAACACATTGTGTGCACCGATTCTATGGAGGGCTGCTCAGATATAAAAAATGGTTTATTGACACCTGCTACAACATGGATGAATCTCAAAAGTACTGTTATATTTTACCATGTGATAACTTGAATTACATTTGATAAAAGATTTATAAATGTAAATAACTAGATTTATATATTTTAATTTTATATGCACCTGTCATCACATACTATAGGAAATTGTGTCTACAGTATGTTATATAGCATATTGTACTATTTATTACTGTATATTCCTTCAATAAAATAGTTTGTATTTTATAGAATAGTACCTGTTTTATAGTATACATTTTATTTTATATGATTACCTAATTTTAATATTTTACATATCAAACTTTCACATAATATTTTGGTTATTTCTACTTTCACATAGTTGCATTTAATGTTTGTAGTGTAAAGATAGAACTACAACAAAAGAGGCTATAGGGTCCAGAGAGCCCGCAGTTGGAGTTAGTCAACATTTTTATTTGTCAGGCATCTCAATTCTGGCTGTTTTAACATCAAGGATGCTTTCTCTGGCTTTGAGCCTTTTCATTGACCGTTTTGAGAGTACTCTGCTTCTCCAGCACCCATGCATCTTGCTTTCCTCTTCCACCTTTGGAGTGCTTCCACCCCCATGGCATCCTTCCATTGAGGTAACACATCTCTAGGCTCACTTGCTGCTCCCTTATTTTGTACTATATTTGCATTGCAAATACTACTACTATCTGACCTGATTAAATATTCCTTTTTTTGGTTTCTCATCCCTCTTCCTCACTGGATCATCAGCCTTATGAGACCCAGACTTTGTCTGTCTTGTTTCTGCTGTATCCCAGGCACCCAGCACGGTGCCAGCTCAAAGCAGACGCTCAGTACAAGCTTGTTAAATGGATGAATGAATAATAGCAATAATATTGAGGTTGACCAAATGCCCCACACAGATTGGTTACATGCGTGGGGAAGTTGGTGGGGTGGGTTCAGGTCTTCTAATTCAAGATTTAATGCCTCCTCCCACCATGGTCCAGCACACCCAGCTCTAACTCCACATCAGGGCAGTGCCCAACTGAGTATCCTACCTACCTACATTCCCCACTGTTTACAAGATCTCCTAACTTAGCCTCCTCCTGGTCACAGTGTCAGGCCACGTAGAGGGGGAAAGGGGCAGTAGTGGGAGATCCATAGGCAGGGGGCCACTCCCATCAGCATCTACCCTAGCACTTTCTATCCTGTATCCCATTGTCAGTGTCATCTGCTCCACCTCCTCCACTTGAGCAGCCGCTGGAAATTGTGGAACCCCAGGAGCAAGAGGAATGTGGCAGGGCTGAGAGTTCTGGGGCTCAGGTGCCTTGTTGGATAATGGATGTGACGCAGTGTGGCAGATATTGACCCTGTGGCCAAAGTCAGCTTAAAGCCAAGGTTGTCATGGACACTTCCCATAATGCCAGGATGAATCACACCCTCCACCCTTAGCATTCAACTGGGCTACTAGTGCCAAATAGTGACTATTTTTTTACTTTTTTCAGATGGAGTCTCGCTCTGTCGCCCAGGCTGGAGTGCAGTGGCGTGATCTTGGCTCACTGCAACCTCTGCCTCCCAGGTTCAAGGGATTCTCCTGCCTCAGCCTCCGAGTAGCTGGGATTACAGGCACCCGCCACCACACCTAGCTAATTTTTTTTTTTTTTTTTTGAGACGGAGTCTCTCTCTGTCCCCTGGCTGGAGTGCAGTGGCGTGATCTCGGCTCACTGCAAGCTCTGCCTCCCCGGTTCCTGCCATTCTCCTGCCTCAGCCTCCCAAGTAGCTGGGACTACAGGCGCCTGCCACCGCGCCCGGCTAATTTTTTGTATTTTTAGTAGAGACGGGGTTTCACCGTGGTCTCGATCTCCTGACCTTGTGATCCGCCCGCCTCGGCCTCCCAAAGTGCTGGGATTACAGGTGTGAGCCACCGCGCCCGGCCTAATTTTTTGTATTTTTAGTAGAGACGGGGTTTCACCACATTGGCCAGGATGGTCTCGATCTCCTGACCTCATGATTTGCCCACCTCAGCCACCAAAGCTTTGGGATTACAGGCCTGACCCACCGCACCCAACCCAATGTGACTATTATCTATGGTATATCCTACCCCACCCCACTATACTCTACTCCACATTCCTCATATCATACCATACCATATACCATGCCATACCATACCACTTACAGTTATACTTAATTCTACAATTACATTGTTTCTATTAATGATTTTAAATATAATCAACACAATTATACTTTATAACAAATATCAGAATCCTTGTCATTATTTATTCTATGCCTCTAAATTATTCAGATATCATAAATAGCAACATATCAATTCCGATGCTTTGAAATCCTCTGTCTCTGCTAGTTTCTGCCACCTTCAGGTGTTTGTTATATAAACACAGGAGTCCCATCCCTGGGGTGATGTTTTCCACCCTCTGTGAATTCAGCACAGTTAGGTTGTAACCTTAGTGATTTTATTATGGTGTTATTTTAATATTTATTATAACAAGGAATACTGCTATTAAAACAAAAAATGGTGTTCTCTGTTTACATTTGTGAAAAGGACAATATAAGAAGCACATTAGTACAATCATTTGAGTTATATTAAGTTTGTGCCTACAATAAATGCCAATCCTGAAAACCCATGGTGTGTTCCATTATATTGTGGAAAATGGGCACATTTACAATACAGTGTTGACTGCTGCTATGGTCTAAATTTGTGCCTCCCCCCACCAAATTTACATATTGAAATCAGTTTCCCATTGAGATAATATTAAGAGGATGGAGTCTTTGGTAGGTGATTAGGTCATGAGGGTTTTGCTTTCAGGAATGCAATTCATGGGCTTACAAAAGCAGGCCAAGGGAGTTTCTCTTCCTTTCTGCCATGCGAGAACACAGCAAGCAGTCGCCATCTATGAAGCAGACAATCCTCGCCAGACACTGAATGTGCTGGCATCTTGATCTTGGACTTTTCAGCCACCAGAACTGTGAGCAATAAATTTTTCTTGTTTATAAATCCCCCAGCCTAGGGATTTTGTTATAGCATCCCAAACAGACTAGGACAACCATATTAATTATTTATCGCTAGTTGTATGTAACATATTACTCAAAACTTAGTGGCTTAACGTAATAATAAACACTTATCCTCCCACACACTCTCTGAGGGCTGGAAATCTAGGCACAGTTTAGCTAGGTGATTCTGGCTCAGGAACTCTCATGAGGTTGCAATCAGGATGTTGGCCGGAATTGCAGTCATCTGAAGGCTAACTGGGGCTAATTGGATCCGATTCTAAGCTCACATGACTATGAGCAGAAGGTGAAAGCCTCAGTTTCTCACCTCATGGAACCCACCATAAGAATACTTGAGTGTGTTCACCACATAGTGAATGTATTGGTTACAGTGGTCAATTCTATTTATCGTGAAAGAGGACTTTGTACAGAGTTTGAATATCAGGAGATAAGATTGATTGAGGGCAATCTTGGAGGCTGGCTACCACACTGATATTGTGGTTATTTGCATTTATGTTACCATTATCATTGCAATTGATATCACTGTTGAATAATGACAATCTTGTAACCCAGAGGGAAATAGTCTGCACATTATAAGGTCTTTGTGAAGCATAAATGATGTGGCACCCAGTACACAGTGCTAATTGTGATGACAATAATGATGACAGCAGATTTTAGTTAAGTGTTTAATGTGTACCAGGCCATGTTCTAGGTTCGTTCAATCCTCTAATGCTTGAGATGAGCACAATTATACTTGTTTCCCGCACAAAGAATGTGTCACGGAGGAATAAAGGAATTTTCCAAGATCACAAAACTTGTAAATAGCACAGGGAAATTCAAACCCAGGATGGCTGACTACAGAGTCCATTCTATTAACCCCTATGCAATGCTGCACCTGAAAGGACATCATTACTGTGATCACTCCCAGGCTTGGTTATAGTGTATGTGATCATGCTGTAGATATAAAGTAGTACAGTGGTAATAGTGTAGCCATAATACTTCTCCTGAGAAGGCTGGTTACTCCTGCATCCCCGCCCCATAGGAAGAGGACATTGTTAACATCATCATTATCATTATTTTAATATTATAACCCTGCCTATTATAACAGTGACATACACTTACATCTTTACATGATATGGCTTTATGTCTTACTTACTCTCCTGGGAGTCTTTCCCTAAGATTTATAAACCTAAAATCCTAAACCACTCCCTGACTGAATGGACCCCCTTGTGGCCAAGGGGACCCCAGAAAACTCTTTTTGTTGTTGTTGTTTTTGAGACAGAGTTTTGCTCTTGTTGCCCAGGCTGGAGTGCGGTGGCACGATCTTGGCTCACTGCAACCTGTGCCTCCGAAGTTCAAGGGATTCTCCTGCCTCAGCCTCCCGAGTCGCTGGGACTACAGGCATGCACCACCACGCCCAGCTAATTTTGTATTTTTAGTAGAGATGGGGTTTCTCCATGTTGGTCAGGCTGGTCTTGAACTCCCAGCCTCAGGTGATCTGGCTCCCTCAGCCTCGCAAAGTGCTGGGATTACAGGTGTAAAGCCGCCGTGCCCGGCCCCCAGAAAACTCTTAAATACTTAGTTCCCAGCCATGACAGGATGGAAGGTTAGACAGGCCTCATTATACCCTTCTCTTTTGTGGTTTAAATATAACAACTGACCAACATGAATGTTAAAACAGAGATCATAAGATTGACAGAACAGATGCTTTGTGGCAATAAGACATAAACTGGACGCAAGGCCATGCCAGGCAAGGAATAGGTCACATCTCCCTATACTTAAGGAATAAATTATTTTCTGACCAGGCGCGGTGGCTCACGCCTGTAATCCCAGTACTTTGGTAGGCTGAGGCGGGAGGATCACCTGAGGTCAGGAGTTCGAGACCAGTCTGACCAACATGGAGAAACCCGTCTCTACTAAAAATACAAAATTAGTTGGGCGTGGTGGCACATGCCTGTAATCTCAGCTACTCGGGAGGCTGAGGCAGGAGAATCACTTGAACCCAGAAGGCGGAGGTTATAGTGAGCTGAAATCATGCTTCTGCACTCCAGCCTGGGCAACAAGAATGAAACTCCGTCTCAAAAAAAAAAAAAAAAAAAAAAGAATAAAGTATGTTCTAACTGCCACAAGGTTTTTTTTTTTTTTTTTCCTCTCTGGCAGCTAAACAAGCACTGGCCTCAACATAAACAATATTAAAACAATTTTCAGCTCCACCAGATGCTGACTGACCCCACCCCCTATTCCACCAGCTGTAACTATAGCTTTGACCGGACAAGAGACTAACTTCAGTAACTTTCTCCTGATGAAAAGACCACTGAGCACAGACTGGTCCTGGCTAGTATACACACACTGCGCACTTGTATGGCTTCCTGACCTGAAAAGACCTTTTGATATATAGTAGAGACAGGGTTTGTACTAAAAATACAAAAAAAAAAAAAAAAAATTAGCTGGGCGTGGTGGCACACAACTGTAGTCCTAGTTACTCGGGAGGCTGAGGCAGGAGAATCGCTTGAACCCGAGAGGCAGAGGTTACAGTGAGCCGAGATCCCACCACTGCACTCCAGCCTGGGCTACAGAGTGAGACTCTGTCTTTAAAAAAAAAGTAACTAAAAAAAAATAAAATGACTCTGCTGAGTTTGTGTGTAAGGCAGGTGGAAGAGTCCTTGATTGTAAACATAAGCTTATAGTTCTGGGAATTGGCAGTCAGCTGCAGTCACTCAATGGAAGGCCGCAGTGCGGAATGTCGGGAATACGGGGCCAGCTTCCCAGGTCTCACCCGGGTGCTGTAATATAAAGCTGTCTCTTCTGGCTCTGGAATGATATTGCAGAAGAATAAAAGTGATTCCACGCAGTCTCCAGTTTGGCCAAGAAGAAAAATGATTCATCTAACAGGTGGGATGAGGGTCTCCCTCAATGGGAACTGAAAACTTCAAAGTAAAAGTAAAGAAGCTTCCAGAACCAAGGGTAGCTCCAGGCTTTTGGTTGTTGAAGCTTTATAGTCAGGAACCCTATCCACCTGTGTGACGTGTGATGGTTGTGGTTAACGTCACACATGTCAAAGGAGAGGAGTATCCTTTGGAGGGTGCTATGAACTAAACTGTGTCCTCCCAAAATTCAGAGGTTGAAGCCCTAACCCTCAATGTGGCTATTTTGGAGATAGAGCTTTTAGGAGGTAATTGAAGTTAATTAAGGTCATAAGGGTGGGATCCTCATCTGATAGAATTGGTGGTCTTACAAAAATAGGAAGAGGGGCTCTCTCTCTCTTTCTGTCTGTCTCCTGCATCTAGGAAAAGCCATATGAGGACATAGCAAGAAGACAGCCATCTGCAAGCCAGGAAGAGAGCCCGCACCAAAAGTGGACCATGCTGGCACCTTATCTCGGACTTTCCAGCTTCCAGAACTGTGAGAAAATTAATTTTTGTTGTTTAAGCCACTGAGTATATGCAATTTTGTTATGGCAACCCAAGTTAAGATAGAGGAAATATTGATTAGGTAGGATCCAATGGAGCTACCCTTTTTACCTTCCCTTCGTGGGCCACTAAGTACTGATATGGATATGTTAACTTTAAGAAAAACTACAGATTTTTTTTCTTTCTTTCTTCTTTTTCTTTTTCTTTTTCTTTTTCTTTTTCTTCTTTTTCTTTTTCTTTTCTTTTTCTTTTCTGTCTTTTTTTTTGAAATGGAGTCTTACTCTGTTGCCCAGGCTGGAGAGCAGTGGTGTGATCTCGGCTCACTGTAACTTCCGCCTCTCAGGTTCAAGTGATTCTCCTGCCTCAGCCTCCCGAGTAGCTGGGATTACAGGTGCATGCCACCAGGTCTGGCTAATTTTTTTGTATTTTTAGTAGACATGGGGTTTCACATGTTGGAACTGTCTTGAACTCCTGACCTCAAATCATCCACCCACCCTGGCCTCCCCAAATGCTGGGATTACAGGCGTGAGCCACTGTGCCTGGCCATACACTATTTAAATTTAAAAAACAGAGGAGACTTTATTTTTTATAAAGGGTTGCAGCCAGCAAAGTGGCCGTCCACAGACTGGGTAGTGTGCCTCTGGCCACGACCAGAAATAGGCATTCCGAAGGAGGAAGTGTTGGGGCAGGAGCCTGATGCTGAACAGGTTGACTAAACATACATATTCAACATATTATGCATTTGTCAAAACTCAGCAAATGGTACACTTAAGATTTATGCATTTTGTTGCATGCAAATTGTACATAAGAAACATGCAACAATCATTAAAAGACAGACTGTCAAAGTGCATATAAAAATAAGACCCAATTATTTGTTGTCTACAAAAAAACTCATTTAATTGCTTTTCTCTTTTTTCCCAAGTTTTATTTTGGATTGAGCGGGTACATGTGCAAGTTTGCTAGATGAGTATATTGTGTGATGCTGAGGTTTGGGGTACACATGATCCTGTCACTCGGGTAGTAAGTTTACTACCTAATAGGTAGTTTTTCAGCCCATATCCTCCTTTCTCTCTCCCTCCTCTAGTCATCCCCAGTGACTATCGTGCCCATCTTTATGTCCAGGTGTACTCAATGCTTAGCTCCCACTTATAAGTGAAAGCATGTGGTGTTTGGTTTTCGGTTGCCACGTTAATTAGCTTAGGATAATGGCCTCCAACTGGATCAATGTTGCTGCAAAGGACATGATTTCACTCTTTGCTGTGGCTGTGTAGTATTCCATTGTTGTGGCTGTGTAGTGTTCCATGGTATGTATGTAATACATTTTCTGTATCCAGTTCACTATTGGTGGGCACCTCGGTTAATTCCTTGTCTTTGCTATTGTGAATAGCACTGCAATGAAGATGAACATATGAGTGCATGTGTCTTTTGGAAGAGCAATTTATTTTTCCTTTGTGTATATACCCGGGAATGGGGTTGTCAGGTCAAATAGTAGTTCTAGGGTCTTTGAGAAATCTCCAAACTGCTTTCCACAGTGGCTGAACTAAATTTACATTCCCACTAACAGTGTATACGCATTCCCTCTTCTGCACAGCCTTGTCATCACCTGTTACCTTTTTTACAATCGCCATTCTGACTGGTGTGAGATGGTATCTCATTGTGGTTTTGATTTGCGTTTCTCTAATGATTAGTGATGAACATTTTTTCATGTTTGTTGGACACGTGTATGTCTTCCTTTGAGAAGTGTTTGTTCATGTCCTTTGCCCATTTTAAAATTGATTTGTTTTTTGTTTGATTTGTTTAGGTTCCTTATAGATTCTGAATGTTAGACCTTTGTTACATGCATAGTTTGTTAATATTTTCTCTCATTCTGTAGGTTGTCTCTTTACTTTGTTAATAGTTTCTTTTGCTATGTAGAAGATCTTTAGTTTTATTAAGTCCCATTTGTCAATTTTTGTTTTTGCTGCAATTGCTTTTGAAGACTTAGCCATAAGTTCTTTGCCAAAGCCAGTGTTGAGGAGGGTATTTCCTATGTTTTCTTCTAGGATTTTTATAGTCTGAGGTCTTTTTTATTTTCTTTTTTCTTTTTTTCACCCTGTCACCCAGGCTGGAGTGCAGTGGCATGATCTTGGCTCACTGCAACCTTTGCCTCCTAGATTCAAACCGTTCTCCTGCCTCAGCCTCCTGAGTAGTGGGGATTACATGCACCTGCCATCACGCCCGGCTAATTTTTGTGTTTTTAGTAGAGACGGGGTTTCACCATGTTGGCCAGGCTGGTCTCAAACACCTGACCTCAGGTGATCGGCCCGCCTTGGCCTCCCAAAGTGCTGGGATTACAGCTGTGAGCCACCGCACCTGGCCTGAGGTCTTACATTTAATCTTTAGTCCACCTCAAATTAATT
The DNA here is from genome assembly GCF_043159975.1 of Macaca nemestrina. Taxonomy (NCBI): domain Eukaryota; kingdom Metazoa; phylum Chordata; class Mammalia; order Primates; family Cercopithecidae; genus Macaca; species Macaca nemestrina. The sequence continues at coordinate 46,396,130 of NC_092144.1, read as the reverse complement.
TTTGTACATTTTGAAAGATAAGAGTCCAGTTTCATTCTTTTGCATATGTCTAGCCAGTTATCCCAGCATTGTTTATTGAATAGGGAATTCTTCTGCTTTGCTTATTTTTGTCAACTTTGTCAAAGATCAGATGGCTGTAGGTGTGTGGCTTTATATCTTGGTCCTCTATTCTGTTCCATTGGTGTATGTGGGTTTGTGGGTTTTATTTAATTACCAGTATCATGCTGTTTTGGTTACTGTAGCTTTATAGTAGTTTGAAGTTGGGTAATGTGATGCCTCCAGATTTGTTCTTTCTGTTTAGAATTGTTTTGGTTATTTGGCCTCTTTTTGGTTCTGTATAAATTTTAGAGTAGTTTTTCTATTTCTGTGAAAAATGACAGTATTTTGATAGGAATAGCATTGACTGTAGACTTCTTTGGCCAGTTAACTGTCTAGAACACATTTTATGAACAAAATAGATATATCAGTAAAGAAATAGAAAACATTAAAAAAAGAGAAATTCTGGAGTACAATAGCTGAAATAAAAAAGTCCCAAGGGGTTCAAAGGCAGATTTGAGCAGGCAGAAGAATGAATGAGCAAGTTTGAAGATATGGAAATTAAAATAATAAAGTCTGAGGAACAGAAAAAAAAAGAGTGAAAAAAGTGAATAGACCTTAAGAGACCTTTGGGACACCATCATATAGACCAATATTTGCATTTTGGGAGTCAGTACTATCTAAGGCAATCTACATATATTTTATGGAGAAATATAAAAATTTATCATAAAATTCATATGGAATCTGAAAGGACCCCGAATAGCTAAAACAACCTTGAGAAAGAATAAGGTTGGAAGGCTCACATTTCCTGATTAAAAACTTACTGCAATGCTACAGTAACCAAAATAGTGTGGTACTGGCAAACAAAAAGACATATAAACCAATGGAATAATAGAGATCTCAGAAATAAACCCTCACATATACGGTCAAATGATTTTTTGGCAAGTGTGTCAAGGCCATTCATTTCCCTCACTGGGGGAAAAAACAGCCTTCTGAACAAAAGTGTTTGGAAAAACTAGATACCAACATGCAGAAGCATGAATTTAGATCCTTACCTAATACCATATACAAAAAATAACTCAAAGTAGAACAAATACCTAAATGTAACAGCTTAAACTATATAACCCTTAGAATAAAACATAGGGCAACAGCTTCATGACATTAGATTTGGTTCTTGGATATGACACAAAAAGCACAAGCAACAAAAGAAAAAAATAGAAAAATTGGCCTTCATTAAAATTTAAAACTTTTGTGCATCAGAGGATACTATCATTAGAGTAATATGGCAACCCACAAAATGGGAGAAAACACTATTGGCAAATCATTTATCTGATAAAGGACTAGTACCCAGAACATACAAAGAACGTCTAAAATTCAACAATAACCAAAAGTAAACAAGTCAGTTAAAAATGACAAAGGACTTCAACAGACATTTTCCCAAAGGAATAGTCTGTATATTGTAATACATTAATAAGCACATGAAAAGATGCTTAACATCACCAATCATTGGGGAAAGGCCAACTCAAACCAGTGTTAAGCATAAGCTTCTGTAAACTTGACGCTTTCACATCTGCCCTAGATGTATGTGCTGGACACATGTTGTTCTGTGCAATCCAACAATATGTCTGTATTACCTTGTCTTGGTCTCCTGCCTCCTTCATCCCACCCTGCTTCGGAGTCCTCCTCCCAGGAATGTGCCTTTAAAATACAAATCAACCAACCCAGAATCCACAGCCCCAACCGCTTGCCTTATTAAGCTCTCAAAATCTGGGCCACTAAACACTTGCTCTAGCCACCCCAGGGCCACATATGAAACCACTAGGGCCAGCCCTTATACCTCAGAGCCCATTGAAATTATTAAAACTAATGAATCCTAAACCTGCACATCCTGCCTCTCTAGTTCCTTTCCAAGGAAACCACAATATGGATTCTTGTACAGTTCTTTGTGCATTCAAGTTCTAGTTTTACTAATGTCTCCCATTTGGTAAAAAGTCCCTCAAAAAGAGACTGAGAAGGATTACATGAGAATATCCTTTCTACAAAGAAATGGTCAAAAGTGTTTAATGCCAGTGATAGCTCATCTAAACCAGTCATGGCCAGTTGAAACTGGTAAAAGCTGGTCAATACTAGCCATAACAAGTCAGAAAGAGAATAAAGTAACTTCAGTCTGTCAAAACTGATGGTAGCCAGACAGAGCCAGTCTGAACCGTTTGTGGTCAGGTGAAACTGGTGTAAACTTGTTGGAAATGGCCAAGACCAGTCAAAATTGACAAACCAATTGTGGCCAGTCAAAACCAGTCCATGCCAGTCAAGGCCAGATACAGCCTGTTGTGAACCCAAAGTATCTGAGACAGGTCTCAATCAATTTAGAAAGTTGATTTTGTCAAGGTTAAGGACACCCCGTGACACAGCCTCAGGTGGTCCTGATGACAGGTGCCCAGGGTTTTTGGGGCACAGCTTGGTTTTATACATTTTAGGAAGACATGAGACATCAATCAATATGTGTAAGGTATACATTGGTTCAGTCTGGAAATACAGGACAACTTGAAGCGGTGGGCTTCCAGGTCATAAGTAGCTAAGAGGCAAATTGTATTCTTTTGAGTCTCTGATTAGCTTTTTACTGAATCAGTCTGGCTTAGTGAATTTGAATTTTTACGTAAATAATAGGGCAAAGAAAGCAATCAGATATGCATTTGCCTCAGGTGAGCAGAGAGGATACTGCGTTCTGTTCTTTGTCTCACACCTGTGAAGATAAGCTATCAAGTTACCTCACCAGCGTTAAATTCAACAGAACTGTTTTAGGGTAAAGCTCTTGAGGCCCATAGAAATTTCCTTGTGGACAAATTGTGAGGGAGGTTTGTATAATAGCTTTTTATCTTTGTAGCTATCGCATTTAGAAATAAAATGGGAGACAGGGTTTGCCCGATGCAGTTCTCAGCTTGACTTTTTCCTTTGGTTTAGTGATTTTGGGGTCCCGATATTTATTTTCCTTTTACACTAGCTACACAGATTTTGGGCAGTTGAAACCAATCTACACTATTTGGAACCAGCCATGACCAGTCAGAACCAGCATTAACCAATTATGGTCATTCCAAACTGGCTGCCACCAGTCAGAGCCAGTCTTAATCATTTGCAGTCAGTTGAAATTGATCCAAACCGATTGGAACCAGCCAAGACCAGTCACAATTGGCTTAAAATGTTTCTGGCTTGGCCAGGTGCGGTGGCTCACGCCTGTAATCCCAGCACTTTGGGAGGCCGAAGCAGGTGAATCACGAGGTCAGGAGTTCGAGTCCAGCCTGGCTAACATAGTGGAACCCCTTCTCTACTAAAAATACAAAAAAATTAGCTGGGCATGGTGGTGGGCACCTGTAATCCCAGCTACTAGGGAGGCTGAGGCAAGGAGAATTGCTTGAACCTGGGAGGCAGAGGTTGCAGTGAGCCGAGATTGTGCCACTGCACTCCAGCCTGGGCAACAGTATGAGACTCCATCTCAAAAAAAAATATGTTTCTGGCTTATAAAAACTAGTCAAAACCAGTGCTCAAAATTGTACAATTATTAGCAAACACCAGGAGTTATGTTTGGGTCCCATTAGTTAATGCAAAAAAGCCAATCAGTGAGATGAGTAATCCCAGGGAAGCAGGCTTATTATTTCCCAGGTGACATCAGCCTGTGAGATGGGAGTCAACTCTCAAATTCTTCCCTCCTCCTTGATTAAAGTTAAGGGTTTAAATAGCCCAGAATAAAAACAGGAGGGGAAAGAAGAGGAGTTGGTCAACAAGCAGCAAATGTATTTCATTGTACAAATACAAGTTTCTCAAGCTTCAGTTTTATGGACATCCAGCTTGTTGGAAAATTGGGCTGGTTTCACAATGAAAGAGTGAAAAGTATTCCAAGTCTAAGGGAATGTAGAAGGTCTCCTTTAATCTATAATAGTGAAACTTTCTTCAAAGGGTTTTGAGTGTTTCTTGCTTGTGTGTCTAGATGTCTCTGATTTTGTAAGAAATATGTCAAAAAGAAACTGACAAGGCCTGCATGATGCTATAGCTTCTACACTGAAGTGATCAAAACCTGTTGAGGCTTGTTATACTCCATCTATACCGATGTGGCTGGTTGAAATCAGTGTAAACCTTTCGGAACTGGCCAAGAGTAGGCAGAGCTGGCATATGCAGATTTTGGCTGGTCAAAACAGGTGCAAGCTGGTCAAGGTTAATTATAGCCCCTCTAAAGTGGTTGTAGCCAGCTGAAACCATTCTAAGTTGGTTGGAACCAGCTATGACAAATTGGAAGTGGCATAAATTGGTGCTTATTTTTTCAAGCCAGTTGTAGCCAGTCAGAGCCAGTATCAGTCAGTTTTGGCCAGAGGAACTGGTCAGAACTGGCAAGACCATTCAGAATAGGCATGAACTGATTTTGCCCAATCAAAACTGCTTCAGGCTGCTCGAGGCCAGTAATACCCAGTACCAACCAGTTTTGACCAGTTGGAACTGGTCTAAGTTGGTCAGAATCAGCTTAGACTGATCACAATTGGCATAAAACAATTCTAACTTGTGAAAACCAGTAAAAACAGTGCTCAAAATTGTACAATGAAAGAGTGAAAAAGATTCTAAGGTCTAAGAGAAAATATGGAAGGTCCTTTTTCATCTACAATAATGGTAATTCCCCTGTAGGTTGTCAGTGGTTCTTGTTTGTGTGCTCAAGTTCTAATATTTCTCATGTCCCTCATTTGGTAAGAAGTCTCTCATAAAAAATGACAAGGGTTACATGAGGATATAGATGATATAAGAAAGTGGTCAAACCTGTTGAGGCCATTTTTACTGGGCATTAAACAGTTGTGGCCAGTTGAAATGAGTCTAATGTGATCAAAACCAACAAAGACCACAACTGGCATAAACTGGTTTTGGTCAGTCAAAACAGGCCCAAGCTGGTCAAATTCACTATAGTCACACTAAACAGGTTCTGGTCAGTTGAAGCCATTCTAAACCAGTCAGAACCAGCCATGAAAAACTAGAACTGGCATAAACCAACGCTTATTAGTCCAAACTGGCTGTAGCTGGTCAGCACTTTGTAAGCGTTGTATATCTCTCTGTGTGTGTGTGTGTGTGTGTGTGTGTGTGTGTGTATTTGTGTGGGATGTGTTTGTGTGTGTGTGTCTTCTCTTTGTGGTATCTGGTGGGACAAATGTTCCTTGTGCACTGGAGGAGGTTTCTTTCAAGTCTGGATTCCTTCTGGTGTACCTCTCCTTGTGTTTCTGCTTGGGCTGTGTGTAATGTTTTCTGTGTGGTTCCAGCTTGTGTTTTGTTAAGGCCTGGGGTAGGAGGGGGCCTGCCTGGCACCAGGAGGAATAAAAATAACCTTGTCTGTGGAAAGGCCAACTTTTCTAAAATAAGGTGACAATACCACATCCAGCAACAGAAACCTCACAGGAACATGTTTTCCATGAGCAGAAGTGGTGTAGTCAGATGTCAAAGAAGGTGCTTCTAACTCCATTCTTCCTTTCCCTTAATAGTCACATCAAAAGTCACCATGATTGAATACTGAGAAGAACACAATAACGTGCGAACAATCTCTTTAAGTCAAACTGCAGCCTTTCTGGCTAGGTCACAAGTTTTGCACTCATTCCTGCATCCACATGGCAGTGGCAGTAATTTCCCCTACATCGCCTCTGTTCTCTTACTATGCCCTCTATCTTTTATTATCTTCCATATTTCTGATGGGTCTAGATTTTTTTTGGTCTGTCTCAATCTTATCAACAAACAATATTTCTCAGTTCACCAAGGACAATATTCTAGGGGATCCTTTAATGAGTGTTTCCTTCTCCGCACATCTTTAATTATTGGGCAGGTGTGATGATCATGGAGCTCTAGGTTTTCATAGCTTTCACCAAAAAAAAAAAAAAACAAAAAACCAAAAAGACACTTTCTTGCAATATCCAATCAGATGACTGCATGATTCACATAGGATGAGAGGTAACACCCATGGCTGGCCTTTGCCTTCTAATTAAGGTTGTCTTTCATTTTTTTCATTCTTGAGGGATATCAAACTCCTCTGTTCCTGGATGTGACTGCTTTCCAGCACTGAATCCTTTGGCTGCCATTAATTTTTTTTATTGAATAAAAGGGACTGGGGATTGGCTGGATGCAGGTGAGGCTGTGTTAGGTGTCCCCCGTGTTGGAGTTGGGCATGGGTACACTTTACAGAAACCTCATGGGTCTTCTGGCAGGAATCCCCAAAGGTGGTTTGGACTCCAGCACAGGCCCTTTTTCAGTCTCAGGAGTCCTTTGTTTCTTCTTTGTTTTCTTTTTTAAATTTTTTTAAATTTTCTCAAATGATGATTTTTCAAACAAAAATTTTTTTTTATTATTATTATACTTTAAGTTCTAGGGTACATCTGCACAATGTGCAGGTTTGTTACATATGTATACATGTGTCATGTTGGTGTGCTGCACCCATTAACTCATCATTTACATCAGGTATATCTCCTAATGCTATCCCTCCCCCCTCCCCCCTCTCCCCTCCCCACAATAGGCCCCAGTGTGTGATGTTCCCCTTCCTGTGTCCAAGTGATCTCATTGTTCAGTTCCCACCTATGAGTGAGAACATGCAGTGTTTGGTTTTCTGTTCTTGCGATAGTTTGCTGAGAATGACGGTTTCCAGCTGCATCCATGTCCCTACAAAGGACACAAACTCCTCCTTTTTTATGGCTGCATAGTATTCCATGGTGTATATGTGCCACTTTCTTAATCCAGTCTGTCACTGGTGGACATTTGGGTTGATTCCAAGTCTTTGCTATTGTGAATAGTGCTGCAATAAACATACTTGTGCATGTGTCTTTATAGCAGCATGACTTATAATCCTTTGGGTATATACCCAGTAATGGGATGGCTGGGTCAAATGGTATTTCTAGTTCTAGATCCTTGAGGAATCACTACACTGTTTTCCACAATGGTTGAACTAGTTTACAGTCCCACCAACAGTGTAAAAGTGTTCCTATTTCTCCACATCCTCTCCATCACCTGTTGTTTCCTGATTTTTTTAATAATTGCCTTTCTAACTGGTGTGAGATGGAATCTCATTGTGGTTTTGATTTGCATTTCTCTGATGGCGAGTGATGATGAGCATTTTTTCATGTGTCTGTTGGCTGTGTGAATGTCTTTTGAGAAGTGTCTGTTCATATTCTTTGCCCACTTTTTGATGGGGCTGTTTGTTTTTTTCTTGTAAATTTGTTTGAGTTCTTTGTAGGTTCTGGATATTAGCCCTTTGTCAGATCAGTAGATTGTAAATTTTCTACCATTCTGTAGGTTGCCTGTTCACTCTGATGGTAGTTTCTTTTGCTGTGCAGAAGCTCTTTAATTAGATCCCATTTGTCAATTTTGGCTTTTGTTGCCATTGCTTTTGGTGTTTTAGACATGAAATCCTTGCCCATGCCTATGTCCTGAATGGTATTACCTAGGATTTCTTCTAGGGTTTTTATGGTTTTAGGTCTAACATTTAAGTCTCTAATCCATCTTGAATTAATTTTCATGTAAGGAGTAAGGAAAGGATCCAGTTTCAGCTTTCTACTTATGGCTAGCCAATTTTCCCAGCACCATTTATTAAATAGGGAATCCTTTCCCCATTTCTTGTTCTTGTCAGGTTTGTCAAAGATCAGATAGCTGTAGATGTGTGGTATTATTTCTGAGGGCTCTCTCTGTTCTGTTCCATTGGTCTGTATCTCTGTTTTGGTACCAGTACCATGCTGTTTTGGTTACTGTAGCCTTGTAGTATAGTTTGAAGTCAGGTAGTGTGATGCCTCCAGCTTTGTTCTTTTGGCTTAGGATTGTCTTGGCAATGCGGGGTCTTTTTTGGTTCCATATGAACTTTAAAGCAGTTTTTTTTCAATTCTGTGAAGAAAGTCATTGGTAGCTTAATGGGGATGGCATTGAATCTATAAATTACCTTGGGCAGTATGGCCATTTTCACAATATTGATTCTTCCTATCCATGAGCATGGTATGTTCTTCATTTGTTTGTGTCCTCTTTTATTTCACTGAGCAGTGGTTTGTAGTTCTCCTTGAAGAGGTCCCTTACATCCCTTGTAAGATGAATTCCTAGGTATTTTATTCTCTTTGAAGCTATTGTGAATGGGAGTTCATTCATGATTTGGCTCTCTGCTTGTCTGTTACTGGTGTATAAGAATGCTTGTGGCCGTGTGCGGTGGCTCAAGCCTGTAATCCCAGCACTTTGGGAGGCTGAGACGGGTGGATGATGAGGTCAGGAGATCGAGACCATCCTGGCTAACATGGTGAAACCCCGTCTCTACTAAAAAGACAAAAAACTAGCTGGGAGAGGTGGCAGATGCCTGTAGTCCCAGCTATTTGGGAGGCTGAGGCAGGAGAATGGCGTAAACCCGGGAGGCGGAGCTTGAGTGAGCTGAGATCCGGCCACTGCACTCCAGCCTGGGTGACAGAGCGAGACTCCGTCTCAAAAAAAAAAAAAAAAAAAAGAATGCTTGTGATTTTTGCACATTGATTTTGTATCCTGAGACTTTGCTGAAGATGCTTATCAGCTTAAGGAGATTTTGGGCTGAGACGATGGGGTTTTCTAAATATACAATCATGTCATCTGCAAACAGGGACAATTTGACTTCTTCTTTTCCTAACTGAATACCCTTGATTTCTTTCTCTTGCCTGATTGCCCTAGCCAGAACTTCCAACACTATGTTGAATAGGAGTGGTGAGAGAGGGCATCCCTGTCTTGTGCCAGTTTTCAAAGGGAATGCTTCCAGTTTTTGCCCATTCAGTATGATATTGGCTGTGGGTTTGTCATGAATAGCTCTTATTATTTTGAGATACATTCCATCAATACTGAATTTATTAAGAGTTTTTAGCATGAAGGGCTGTTGAATTTTGTCAAAGGCCTTTTCTGCATCTATTGAGATAATCATGTGGTTTTTGTCTTTGGTTCTGTTTATATGCTGGATTACATTTATTGATTTGAGTATGTTGAACCATCCTTGCATCCCAGGGATGAAGCCCACTTGATCATGGTGGATAAGCTTTTTGATGTGCTGCTAGATTTGGTTTGCCAGTATTTTTTTGAAGATATCTGCATCAATGTTCATCAGGGATATTGGTCTAAAATTCTCTTTTTTTGTTGTGTCTCTGCCAGGCTTTGGTATCAGGATGATGTTGGCCTCATAAAATGAGTTAGGGAGGATTCTCTCTTTTTCTATTGATTGGAATAGTTTCAGAAGAAATGCTTGATTGGAATAGTTTCAGAAGGAATGGTACCAGCTCCTCCTTGTACCTCTGGTAGAATTCAGCTGTGAATCCGTCTGGTCCTGGACTTTTTTGGTTGGTAGGCTATTAATTATTGCCTCAATTTCCGAGCCTGCTATTGGTCTATTCAGGGATTCAACTTCTTCCTGGTTTAGTCTTGGGAGAGTGTAATACAAACTACCATTGGAGAATACTATAAACACCTCTACACAAATAAACTAGAAAACCTAGAAGGAATGGATAATTTCCTGGACACTTACACTCTCTTCTTTGCTTTCTTGGGGTTCCTCAGTGCCCCTTGATAGCATGCCTGGACACCACTGTCTGTCCTGGTATTACCCCAGCTGCCTCACAGACACACTCTCAACCCATCTTCCCCTATGGAATGATAGTTCCAGGTGTGGTTGCCTTTGCCCCACCTTGCATTTGTCCTCATTTCCACATTTCCTGGACAGTAGTGAGAAGCGGGAGCCCCTGGGCTTTGAGGCCAGGGCAGGGCCCTGCTAGGGCCAGGTTGAAGGGAGGCAGTGAGCTCATGGGTCAGTGAATTTTTTGCTCATACCTTCCTTGGGGAACTTAGGTGTCTATGTGCCCCAACAGCCCCCTCCACACCTCACCAGATTTTATTCTCACCCCCATCTGACCCAATTTCTGCCCACACCATCCAATCCAGAATCAGATCCAAAGAGGAGTAAGGAGTGCCCATCTCCTGTCCTGAAGCTCTCCTTCCACCAGGAACTCAGAAAGAAGTCCAGTGAAGTGGTGATTGAGGACAGGATGGTTAGGACAGGTCTTCTGTCCCACACAACCTCTTTTCCTCCACCAGCGGAGCAGGGGCCCTCTGTGGCAGTTCCTTGGCGTTGGGCTCTGGCTTGTCTTTTCCAGGGGTTCAACAGGATGTTCTTGGGATTCTAGGCATCGTGGAGGGCTGAAAAGGCTGAAGAAACATCAAGGGGAGCCCCAGAAATGCACTGTGGGATCCCAGCCTCAAGCCCGCCTAGATAGTGTGAGTGAGTCTCCCCAAAAGTTGTCCCTCCTGTCACCTTGAGGACTGGCCTGTGTCTCAAGGCTGCTCTCTTCCTGGAGGGACTTCCTCACAGAGAGCAGAACCCTACAGCCTCAGGAGCTGCCTGAGTGTGTTTCTGTGTCACTGTTGTATGTCTGTGTGTATGAATGTAATTTTGTGTTTTTGTATGTCTATGTGTGGTGTCTAGTGAAATAGTCTTCATTTTGCGTTTGTTCCCAGTTCCGTATGGCAGTTGGCTGTGATTTATCATGGGTGAGCTCTAGCCTATTCCATGACCTCCATCTTTTTTTGTCTTCCCTATTTCTGATGGGTCTAGATTTTTGTCAGGCTCAATCTTATCAACAAAAATCATTTTTCCGGTTTATCAGGGACAACATTCTTGGGGATCCACTTCCATAGTGCTTCTTTCTCCACATTTATTTGTTAATGATTGGGTAGGTGTGATTATTATGGAGTTGTGGGTTTCCATTCCTTTTACCAACAAGCTGACTCTGTCTCTGTGCCTGTTCAAATGGCTTCATTAGTCACAAGATGATTATCCAGCCATAGTCAGTCTTGTCATTCTAATAAACATTGTGTTCAATTTCATCGACATTTTTCTTTTCCTTTTTGAGTGATACGTACTTTTTCCCCTTTGTGACTGCACTGGAGTCAAGCCTTTTCAGGTCTGCAGTTCTTCTATTTAACCTATTCCTGTATTTCCGTTTGACCCTCGGCTTGTGATTTTTTTTTTTCCATTATGGTTCCTGTTTGGGTATTTTAGAGCTTGCATTATTTGCTGTTTGCCTCTGATTTAAAGGGGAGTCCAAAGGGCATACCTTAAGCCCTAATTTTGACCTTTAATGGAGTGTCCAAGGCAACCCAGTTGTGATTATTCAGACCTGAGTAAGGGAAGATAGCAGCCAGCTCTTTTTCTGGCACCAACTCCACCTTTCTCCTTGCTTCTGTGTGAGCCTGGTGTCTGGAAGTTCAAACTGATCCTCCAACAGCATATGTACGTGGCACTAGCAGTGAATTTGCATCTCAGTGACCTCTGTGGTTGCCCTGGATGAGTCCCTGCAGCATTAGATCCAGGAACTCTGCAGCTGTATATTGGGTTTAGGTTCTGGCCTATTTCCTTCAGGAGGTCAAGCAGAAGTTGCAGGGATTCTAGGTGTTGAGGAAGCTGACCAGGCTGACAAAACTTCAGGAGCAAAGGATACACCATGGGATCCTTCCCTCAGACTGATCTGAGGGTGTGCATGTGACTCTCCTGCAGTGTTTCCACTGTTACCTGGAGGCTGGGCTAACATGTGTGCCTGTGGCTTGCTGTGTCCCTCATGCAGTGTTCTCTATACTCATCCTCAACTATCTTTTCAAGCTTTTGCTTCTATCACTCCAAAGTCAATCCACCAGAAATCAAGAAAAAAAACCTGTGTTCTTCTCAAGGTTACTGATACAGAAAATGATAAATTCAATAGCCATTTCAAACCTCGTGTTGTATAATCAGTCTACCAAAGCTATCTGATACCTGTTGATTCTCCTTCAATTCACTTTTATTTGACTTTGGTGATTCCACAGTTTCTTGGTTTTCCTCTATTATTGGTTCTTTTTTTTTTTTTTTGAGACAGAGTCTCACTCTGTAGCCCAGGCTGGAGTGCAGTGGTGCAATCTCGGCTCACTGCAGGCTCTGCCTCCTGGGTTCATGCCATTCTCCTGCCTCAGCCTCCCAAGTAGCTGGGACTACAGACACCCGCCACCATGCCCGGCTAATTTTTTGTAGTTTTTTTTTTTTTAGTAGAGACGGGGTTTCACTGTGTTAGCCAGGATGGTCTCGATCTCCTGACCTCGTGATCCACCCACCTTGGCCTCCCAAAGTGCTGGGATTACAGGGGTGAGCCACCATACCTGGCTCTTAGTTTCTTTAGTGTTGTTTATTGTTGAACTCTTAATGTTTGAATGCTCCATGATTCAGTCCTTGCTGTTCTTTACCTTTTCTATACTAAAATCCTTAATCATTTAAATGAATATGGGCAATACCTACTAAAGTAATATAATATCAATTTTGGTATATCTCATACATCAAGTGCCTATTCACTACTGCCATTTTGTGTCTTAAAGACATCTAAAGATTCAACATATTCAGTTGAACTCTCAATCTTCCCCTAAAACCCTGCTGGAACTGAAGTTTTCCCCATCTTGGTTGAAAACCTTGTATTCCAGATGCTCATGACTAAAACCTTTGAGTTAAAGTCACCCTGGACTTGTCTCTTTTACTTCTAGCCCTTAAACAAATCTTGCTTGCTGTCACATTTACTATATACCTAGAATACAACCAATAACCACTATACCCATTGTTACCTCTTCTTCCTAAGCCATGATATCCTCTTTCATCTGAGTTACTACAACTTCCTCCTCGATTTTTTTTTTTTTCAACAGCCGTGTTTCCCTCAAAATAAAGTATCTACAATGGCCTGCACGCTTGGCAAGATATGGCTCTCTGTTCTACTCTAGCAACCATCCCTTTGCACAGTGTTCTTCAATAACTTCCCCAATTTTCCTAAAACACTTCAGCATAGTTCCATTGTAGGACCTCTCTCCTCTGCCTGGAGTCACCACACTCCTTCAAGTCTTGGCTCAAGTCTATCTTTCTTGATGGTCTACCTTCATCTCTGTATTTCACAAAGCAACCTAAATGATCATATCCCTCCATCTTTTGAATGACTTTTTCCCCATAACACTTATGTTCTAATGTACTCTGTATGTATGATTATCATCTCCTGTTAGAATTGTTCACTGACAAATATCCAAAACACCTAAGATAGTGGCTGGAATATATTAAGTACCTAATAACTGACCACCTTTAGAACAATAGGCTCCTGTGAAGAAAGCGTAACCATGCTTACTAGAAGACTGCCTTTGTATGCATTGGCACTGGTCTAATTTCTTGTTCAGATTGTCACATTAAATCATTGTAAGTGGATTAAGGGTAGAGGACTGAGGGCCTGCCATCATAGATAACATCTTACCAAAGCCATATTGCTTTCAATTGCTGCTAGTGGGCTGCCTAGGTCTACTCTAAATTTATCTCGTTCACAAGACATTACTGAAAGCAGCAAGAAACATGTAACACACATATTCTGAATCACTTCTAGCATTTCTTCTAACATTACAGCATCGACTTGATATAAAGCATGCTTGTAAGAGTGGGAGGCAGTGACAAAATGTCCTATTACAAGGATCTTCCAATTCCTAGCTTAATTTGGGCAGTTCCTCATTCTCAATGGCCCTAAGTCAATACCCCATTTGAGATTTCTTTTACCCATAGCATCCCACTTCCAGGTACAAAATTTTATTTCCTTAAGAATTTTTATTGCCAATAACAGAACTACAATAGCATCAGCAAATAAGAAGTTTAATTTCATTTAAAGAAACACAGGAGGCAAGCAGACCAGAGCTAGGATGGCTGTTTCACAAAGTCATCTGGGTTGCAGACTCCTTCTGTATTTCTGCTCCATGATCCATAACACCCAGATACCATTCTCAAAGTCCCCATGATAGTGTCAGAGCTCCAGCTTAGATGTCCACATTGTAGGCAGGGAAAAAAAGACAGGAAAAATGGATTTCATAAATCTCCTACTCATATAAATACCACTTCTATCTTGTTGACCTGCAAGAAAGGCTGAGATAGTTTTTCAGCCCAGAATTTTGTTAATAAAAAAGAGAAAATAGATATAGGGTAGGAAAAAAGCAGTCTCTATCACAAACTCTCATCACTTTTCATTGCAAAATAGTCTGTAATATCAGTTCTTATTTTGTTTACTTCAAAAGCAATACATTCAAGTTTTAAAAAATTTCGTAGATTTATTAGACTTTGGATCTTAGACTTTGTTAAATCACTTCACACCTCGCCCCAATTCTCTAACAGCTGTGCTCAATAATCCACTGATTAAATCCACTGGTTGTTTTTTTTTTTTTTAACAGTATGAATTTCCTCTTATAGCACTAATGGATGAGATTTAAATGACAGCTTTCTCACATTCATTATGGCATACAGTGCTCTCCACCCAAGTCATCTAGTATGTGTTGATAAAAGGTTTCTCAATATTCATTACACTCATAAGTGCTCTCCTCTCATGCAAATTCTCTAAAATAACACTAGTGAAAATGGTAGCTAATATTTGTGGTATGCTATGTTCAAGGCACCATTCTAAGAGCTTTTACATGTAATAACTTAATACTTCCAAGAATCTTATAATAAAGGTAATATACTTAGGTCTATCTTAAAATGATTAAACCAAGGTAGAGGTTAAGTATCATGATCCATATAACAAAAAGATCAACTAGTAGAGCTAATAATTTTGAAAAAGATACTTGTTTTCAATATGGCTAAAGGGCTTCCTACCTTTACTATATTAAAACTATTCTCCAATTTGCTAATGTGTAATAGGTTTCCAGTAATGATAGGTTTTTCTATATGAATGACACTAACATTTTTTCTCACATAAATTCTCTGATGCTGTGCTTTATGAGGCAAATATGCGCCCATATTCACATTTGTGAGAATTCTTTGCTGATAACAACCAGAGAACCTCTTCATAGTGATCTCAAAGAATCAGACAATTCACATGTAAACTTGAGAGTCACGACTAAGGTCAATCCCACATTCCTTATATTCAAAAGATTTCTCACTGATATGAATTCTCTGATGTTGAGTTAGCTGTGAACCACGAGTAAAGGCCTTCCCACATTCCTTACATTGATATGGTTTCTCACCAGTATGAATTCTCTGATGCCGAGAAAGATGTGAGCTCTGAGTAAAGGCCTTTCGACATTCTCTGCATTCATAGGGCTTCTCACCAGTATGGATTCTCTGATGTAGAGTAAGCTGAGAGCCATGACTAAAGGCCTTGCCACACTCCTTGCATTCATAGGGTTTTTCTCCAGTGTGAATTCGCTGATGTTGAGTCAACTGTGAACCACGAATAAAGGCTTTCCCACATTCCTTACATTGATACGGTTTCTCACCAGTATGAATTCTCTGATGTTGTATAAGTAGTAAGCCACGCGCAAAGGCCTTTCCACATTCATTACACACATAGGGTTTCTCACCAGTGTGAAGTCTTTGATGTTGGGAAAGATGTGAACTCTGAGTAAAGGCCATTCTACATTCTTTACATTCATAAGGTTTCTCACCAGTATGGATTCTCTGATGTTGAGTAAGCTGTGAGCCACGAATAAAAGATTTCCCACATTCCTTACATTCATAGGGTTTCTCACCTGTGTGAATTCGCTCATGTTGAGTAAGTTCTGAGCCACGACTAAAGGTTTTTCCACATTCTTTACATTCATAGGGTTTCTCACCAGTATGAATCCTCTGGTGTCGTGTAAGGAGTGAGCCACGATTAAACGCCTTTCCACATTCCTTACATTGATAGGGTTTCTCACCAGTATGTATTCTCTGATGTTGAGTAAGTTGTGAGCCATGACTAAACATCTTTCCACATTCCTTACATTCATAGGGCTTTTCATTGGTGTGAATTCTCTGGTGCTGAGTAAGTTGTGAGCCACGGATAAACGCCTTCCCACATTCTTCACATTTATAGGGTTTTTCACCAGTATGAATCCTCTGATGTTGCATAAGTAGTGAGCCGCGAATAAAGGCCTTTCCACATTCCTTACATTCATAGGGTTTTTCCCCATTATGAATTTTCTGATGTTGAGAAAGCTGTGAGCCACAAATAAAAGCTTTTCCACATTCCTTACATTCGTAGGGTTTCTCACCGGTATGAATTCTCTTATGCAGAATAAGTTGTGAGAGCTGAGTAAAGACCTTCCTACATTCTTTACATTCATAGAGCTTTTCACCAGTATGCAGTCTCTGGTGTAGTGTAAGTTGTGAATTCTGAGTAAAGGCCTTCCCACATTCTTTACATTCGTAAGGTTTCTCACCAGTATGAACTTTCTGATGTCGGGTAAGTTGTGAGCTACGAATAAAGGCTTTCCCACATTCTTCACATTTATATGGTTTTTCACCAGTATGAATTCTATGATGTAAAATAAGTTGCGAGCTTTGAGTAAAGGCCTTCCCACATTCCTTACATGCATAGGGTTTCTCACCAGTATGAAGTCTCTGATGAAGACTGAGTTGTGAATCACGACTAAAGGCCTTCCCGCACTGCTTACATTCATAGGGTTTTTCACCAGTATGAATACTTTGATGTTGTGTTAGGTGTGAGGCTCGTCTGAAGGTTTTCCCGCATTCCTTACATTTATAGGGTTTCTCAGTAGAATGACATCTTGAATGTTGAGATAAGTAAGTATGCTGGTTGAAAATGGACATTTTGTCATATATGATCATCCCTTGCCTGAAATACTCCTTCTGATTTTCTTGTTGCTTCTCCATCTTGCCTTTGGCTTCCAAATAATCCCTGGATTTGGACTCTTCAAGATCACAGTTTTCAAGTCTGTCGCTCATTTCCCATTGGGATAATTCTGTTTCATAAGTGTTCTTTTCTGGAGATAAGTCCTTACTTGCACACCTTGAAGGCAAGTCTGAAAGATAAGAGAGAATAAAAAAAATTGAGAAATATAACTTCTATAGCAAATACAAATAGGAAAATAATACCCATAAGAAATAACAAACACACATGAGTTTCTTTCAAATATTGATTACTATGACCCATGATACCTACCTTTCACATCACAACGTACTATATACACAGTTTCATAAAACAGTACCTCCCCTGCTTTCTATTCTGTTCTGCAATATTTCTACTTTTTTCAATTTCTCTCTCTCATACACACACAGACAAAACCCACTAAACTGATTTCATGGTACAGTAATGTTCCTATCTAGAATTTTTAAAAAAATTAGCTTAGAAGGATCTCATATATTAATATATGAAAAGGGCATCTGAGAGATTAGAGAATAATGAAAACTCACCTAGAATATAATGGAAGAGATTAAGAAAAATTTTAAAGTGAGTAGTTCCCAAGCTTTGATGGGGATCAAAATCACCTGGGGAGCATGCTAAAATTATAGCTGTCCAACATTACACCAGACTAACTGCTAATGAATCAGAAAAAGATCCTGGAGATCTCTACTTTTAATACTTCCTATTAACTGATTCAGATTCAGACCACAATTTTCTGTATCTGCTTAATACTTTTTAGTAGCTTCCATGTTAAACTTAATATAAAATCCAAACTCTTCAATGACTTTGACTTATTTCTCCTTCCATGGTCTTGTCCTTGCTTATGTATCTGTTGAGCCTTCTCAGCTTTGCTCCTTATTTGCCAGAAAAACTAGCTTCCTTTCAACTCTGAAAAAGTCACAGACCTTTTTCAATTAAAAGCTAGCCAGAGCCTATTCCATTCCTTTGAACTGCTCTGGATAAGACTATACAAACGCTCTTTCTCATTCTTCAGGTCTCAATTTAATAATCAGTCCCTAAATCTTAAACATTCATTTCTTGTAATTTAGGTAACTTAGACCAACCTTCTAGATGACAGCAATTACACAAATTGAACAAATTATAAAATGCACCTGAGTGAAGGCACTGGCACAGTAACATAAGAATAAAGACTGGGGGGCTAAAAGTTGAAAAATATGAGAAGTCAAAGAGATGAGCCCAACATTTGGGTCCACGTTTCCACTCAGAGAAGTCTTACAATTCTAGAAAAAGCGCTTAAGAGGGGTAGAAACTAAGCAGTGTTTTGCACTGTGTCACAGGGCTGGGCAACAATAACTGGAGGACAGGGCCTGCCATAAATTCTTTATACTTTGGGCTGGGAACCCTGAGGACTACACTGAGGAATAAAGGAGAAACAGCAGACCAATCTGGACAGAGTCTGAAGTCTGAATCATCTTTGAATCGTCTCAAATTCAAAAATTTGGATTAAGGTGATTCAACACTGTTTGCCATAGCAAACTTAAATCTTTATGGATTTTGTATCATGTTATCCAAGGACTGAAATTCTGTAACTTTTCTTTGTGATGTCTAGCACTCAATAAAAACCAGGTGAATGAAAGCATAAGACAACTGAAAAACAGAAGGAAAAACAAAAGAAACTCTGACCTATAAGGACTCAAATCATGTATCCACCCACCATCATACTTCTGTCACTCCTAAATACCCTTGTCCTGTTCCTCTGTAATCAACCCTCCATACCACCCTAGTGGTATATGCCTAGAAACCAGTAATCTGTGGTTTCCCTATAACTTCCTTATAGATAGAAACAAAAGCACCTCCATACTAAATCTATGATCCTATGTGCCTCTCCAATTGCTCTTTAGCTCCCCCTATCCCTTTCAAATAGGACACTAAGTTACTTTTGTTTACTTATCCTTACTTCACAGTTTCCTTTGTTCCTTCATGCCTTGCCTCGTGTCTTCTCTTATTTGCTTGTCTATTCAAGGACAATTGTGTGTGTTCTGGGAAGAATACATCCTAGAGTTCCCAATCACTACTACAGGTCTAAAACATAATGAAAGGGTTCTATAATCTCATGGAATGTTGGAGAGAAAAAAGGCAATTATTCAGGCCAGACGCAGTGGCTCATGCCTGTAATCCCAGCACTTTGGGAAGCCAAGGCAGGTGGATCATTTGCGGTCAGGAGTTTGAGACTAACCTGGCCAACATGGTGAAACCCCGTTTCTACTAAAAATACAAAAAGTTAGCCAGGCATGGTGGTGGGTGCCTGTAGTCCCAGCTACTTGGGAGGCTGAGGCAGGAGAATCGCTTGAACCTGGGAGGTAGAGGTTGCAGTGAGCTGAGATCGTGCTACTGCACTCTAGCCTGGGTGACAGTGTGAGACTTCATCTCATAAAAACAAACAAAATACGAAATCAGCTGGGTGTGGTGGCAGGTGCCTGTAATCTCAATTACTTGGGAGGTTGAGGCAGGAGAATCACTTTAACCAGGGAGGCGGAGGTTACAGTGAGTCAAGATCTCACCACTGCACTCCAGCCTGGGCAACAGAGTGAGACTCCTTCTCAAAAAAAAAAAAAAAAAAAAAAAGCAATTATCCAATATCAGGGAAGGAGTCTGCAGTGATAAAGAATATATTTCAGTTGGAAATACAAATCAAGAAACAGAACACAAAAAAATCTCAAACACTGTTGCTAAGAATGCAAAACACTGTAACTATGGTAAAAAAAAAAAGTGTGGTAGTTTCTTATAAAGTTAAGCATACATTTAGCGTATGATACAGTGGTCATATTAGTAGATATTTACACTTATGCTCACACAAACATCTATATGTCAAAGATTATAACAGCTTTATTCAGAAGTGTCCCAAACTGGAACTACCAGATGTCCCTCAAAAGGCAAATGAATCAACAAACTTTGGCACTTCCAGATACTGGAACATTACTCAGCAATAACAGAAACGAAGTATTGATTCATGCAACATTACTCAACATTAACAAAAAATTACTGATCCATGCAACAATATGGATAAATCTTAAATATATTTTGCTAAGTGAAAAATACCATATTTTGATTCTATTTATATGACATTCT
Source organism: Macaca nemestrina (assembly GCF_043159975.1). Classification (NCBI taxonomy): domain Eukaryota; kingdom Metazoa; phylum Chordata; class Mammalia; order Primates; family Cercopithecidae; genus Macaca; species Macaca nemestrina. Next base: position 46,376,304 of record NC_092144.1, on the reverse strand, counting down.
TGAAAAAGCAAAACTATATGGATGGAATTTGGTGAGTAGGTTTCATAGGCTGGGGATGGGGAAAGGGGAGGGGTTGACAATGAAAGGAGAAAGCATGAGGGAATTTAGGGATGGTTAATAGAACTGTTGTATATTATGACTCTGATAGTAGGTAGATACACTTGGTATCTGAATGGTATATCAGTTTTCCCAACAAACACCAATAAATGGTGGATAAATATGACAAACATCCTTTTAAAAATACAGACAAGGTTAAGGCTGGGCACAGTGGCTCATGCCTGTAATACCAGCACTTTGGGAGGCTGAAGTGGGTGGATCACGCAGTCAGGAGATTGAGACCATCTTGGCTAACAGGTGAAACCCCGTCTCTACTAAAAATACACACACACACAAATTAGCCAGGCGTGGTGGTGTGCACCTGTAGTGCCAGCTACTCAGGAGGCTGAGGCAGGAGAATCACTTGAACCTGGGAGGTGGAGGTTGCAATGAGCCAAGATTGCGCCACTGCACTCCAGCCTGGGTGACAGAGCGAGACTCCGTCTCAAAGACAAGGTTAAAAGAAAATAAAGATCAAGCAATGAAGTGAGAGCCAGAAACTGGAGAGGTGAACATGCTCTGAAGTTAGAGCCTTCATGTCCTACCCTTGGGACATTTGCTGGTTTCAATAGCCTAAGGTTGTGTCTTAGTGTTCTGAAAAAATTCAAGAGACAAGCCCTTCACCCACAAAAGGGCAGGGATTAGAAATAAACCACTTTACAACATTGGAACCTATTCAAGGCCTAAAGTTCAGAGACAGGAAAAAATCCATCTGCCCTCAGTCTTGGCCATTTTTTAAAAAATTGACTTTTACTGTGAGTTGGGGAGCCAAAATTAATAAATACAAAGATAGTTAATGGGAAAGTGCAGAAGCTAGATGGATAGAAATTAGGTGGCTACAACAATAATGCACCTTGCTCAGACCAGATGATCGTGGAGGTAAGGGTGGAGGAAGTGAGGTATCATTAGATAGTGGATATATTTTGAAGGTATACTAAAGAGGATTTGTTGGGGGAATGGACATGTAACATGAAAAGAGAAGACAAGGAAGACTATGCATGTTTTGCCTGAAAGGCTGGAACAATCGAAGTGCTACTTACTGAGAGTTCCTGACTGTGATGGGGCAGATCTGGGAGAGAATGTGAAGAGTCTGGTTTTGAACTATTAGATGTCAAATGAGTTCAATAGACACATATGTACAAGTATGTGACTCTAGGGAGGTGTCTGGATTACAGATATAAGTTTGAAAGTCATCACGAAATAACATTTAAAGCTACAAGATTTGATGAAGTCACCCAGGGCATACCTTTATATAAAAAACAGAAGGGGAAGGATGAAAAAGGGAAGTTTGAGGATTGAACCCTGGGTCACTTCAGGTAGATGGGAAGGAAACAGCAATGGAGACTAAGGAGGAGTAGCTAATGAGGAAGGAGAAAAATTAAGAGAGCACGGAACCCCATAAGCCATGTGAAAAAAGTGTTTTAAGAAGGAATGATTGGTTATGTCAAATGCTGAGAGATGAGGTGAAATGGTGCAGTCTTTTTTTTTTTTGAGACGGAGTCTTGCTCTGTCACCCAGGCTGGAGTGCAGTGGTGCGATCTCTGCTCACTGCAAGCTCTGCCGCCTCCCGGGTTCACGCCATTCTCCTGCCTCAGCCTCCTGAGAAGCTGGGACTACAGGCACCCGCCACCACGCCCGGCTAATTTTTTTTTTTTTTTTTTTTGAGACGGAGTCTTGCTCTGTCGCCCAGGCTGGAGTGCAGTGGCCGGATCTCAGCTCACTGCAAGCTCCGCCTCCCGGGTTTACGCCATTCTCCTACCTCAGCCTCCCGAGTAGCTGGGACTACAGGCGCCCGCCACCTCGCCCGGCTAGTTTTTTGTATTTTTTAGTAGAGACGGGGTTTCACCGTGTTCGCCAGGATGGTCTCGATCTCCTGATCTCGTGATCCACCCGTCTCGGCCTCCCAAAGTGCTAGGATTACAGGCTTGAGCCACCGCGCCCGGCCTTTTTTTTGTATTTTTAGTAGAGACCGGGTTTCACCGTGTTTGCCAGGATGGTCTCGATCTCCTGACCTCGTTATCCGCCTGCCTCAGCCTCCCAAAGTGCTGGGATTACAGGCGTGAGCCACCACGCCCGGCTTTTTTTTTTTTTTTTTTCAATGGAGTCCTGCTTTGTCGCCCAGGCTGGAGTGCAGCTGTGTGATCTCGGTTCACTGTAACCTCCACTTCCTGGATTCATGCGATTCTCTTGCCTCAGCCTCCAGAGTAGCTGGGAATCCATGCGTGTGCCATCACACCTGGATTTTTTTTTTTTTTTTTTTTTTTGGTATTTTTTTTTTAGTAGAGATAGGGTTTCAACCATGTTGGCCAAGCTGGTCTTGAACTCCTGACCTCAGGTGATCCCCTGCCTTGGCCTCCCAAAGTGCTGGGATTAGAGGTGTGAGCCACTGGGCTCAGCCTAAATGGTGCTTCCTAAATTAAAAATGGCTTTATTAGCAATATGGAGATTACGGGTAATCTTCACAAAAATAGTTTTGGCAGAATAATGGGAGCAAGTTCTGACTGAACCAGATTCAAAAGAATGAGATAAGAGCTGGAGTTAGGGAATATGGAAAATTATTTTGTGTTTTTCTGTAAAAAGTAGCAAAGAAATGGAGCTATATCAAGAGGAAAATGTGTGTCAAAAGATTTGTTTTTGTTTTTTTTCCTTTTCAGATAGAGGAAATTATGGCATGTTTGTATGCTGATGAAAATTATTGTAAAAGATATGGACAAGTTCATGTTAGAGGAGACAAAGGGCAGGCAATTGCTGCAACAGTGTCAAAATATGAGAAGGAATGGAATTCAGTAGACAAGTGAGGGTACTGGGCTTAAGTAAAGGCATAAAAAGATTACATGTCAATAGGAAAAGAGGTCGAATGAATATAGATGAAGGTAGGCAAACAGACAAGGAAGCAGGAATCTTTCTTCTCTTCTGCTAGCTTCAGTTTTCTTAGTGAAATCAGCTCAGGGACATCATCTAAGAGCCAGGCAAGAGAATAAATAAATAGTCACGACCATTATATAACTAACAACTTAGCTCCTAAATAAATAAAAACTAGCAGACATACAAAGAAATTAATCACAGTCATAGTAGAGAATAGAATATAAACAGACCAAAAATAAAAACAAGACTATAACATAATTAATATAGGTAGAGAAAACTGACATAAAATGTTTTCAATTATCACATTAGCATAAAACTAAAAATTATAAAAACATAGAAAAAACATATAATCCTAGAACTAAAACAGTTCTATATGATGTTTGTTATAGACAGAAATAAAAATAAAATTTTAAAACAATTTAGAACTAAATAGTAAAAGAAACTGTGTGAAATCCCATGAAATCAGCTAAAATTGTATCCAGGGAAATTTACAGTCTTAAGTGCATTTACTAAAAAACAAGAAATATTATAGTTAAAAACAAGAGAATTAAGATTTCACCTCAAGAAGTGAGCAAAAAGCATAACTAAAACCCAAAATATGAGAGAAAAATCAGAAAATGAGTAAATCAGAAATGTAGAAATAGCAGAAATAATTAGCAAAACCAAAATACCAAAATTCTTTGAAAATATCCATAAATAATACAAAAAAAGGGATGTGCAGAAGAAAATTAGATTGAGCACAAATCCAAAGCACTGGAGAGAAAAAAGAAACCATAAATTTAGGAGTTAAAAAATGTTTATGAGAGATTATGGGAGTGATGTCAGCAAGATGGCAGAAAGAGGAGATAACCCACTCATATCCCCTCACAACAAGAATTCTGCACCCATCCACAGATCAATGTCTCTTTGCAGAAGCTTTGGAATTCAGGTAGGAGGTTGTAAAACTTGGGTAAAGCCCAAGACCTAGGGAAGTCATTTTGAGAGTGCAGACTGGCAGCCAGGTGGCTGATCTCCCATGCTGATCCCAGGTTCAAGCTTAAAAATGGCCCCATTCCCCAGAGGAATTGGCCACAGCCCCATTTGGCCTTGGGCGTGCAATCAAAACCATCTGCCAAAAGGTTCAGGAGGAATCATGCACACTAGTGTCTAGGTGGAGAGTCTCTTATGCCTACTGATGATAGTCCTGGTAGTGAACCTCACAGTTGCTCTGTGGCTTAGCTCCAGCCTCCTCAGCTGGGGTGCCAGCTCAGAACTGCTCATATAAGGATCCAGAGTAAGATTCATCCGTGTCTCATGGTTTGGGAGTTGGAGTCTTCACAATGGGCTCACCAACCTCTGTCCCACAGCAGACCTTGAGGAAGCCCAGTCTTTGCCTTAAGCCCTCCTGCAATAATTGGAGAACCATCCCCTCTGGGTAGACAGGGTGGGAGACACACCCATGTGGGCTGAAATGGGCTCATCAGCTGCCATCCCACAGCACATCCTCAGGGGGTCCAGCCGCAGCTCCAGCACTTCCCACTGCAGTCAGGGAACTATGCCATCTGTGCGTGGAAGCCTCTGTCACAGCAGATCCTGAGAGGGCCCAGTCTAAGCTCTAGCCCCTCTTGTTGTCATAGAACTACCCCATCTGTGCAGAGACATGCTGGGAGATGTGCACCTGTCTAAGCCAACAAGATAGGCTTGCCAGCCTCTGTCCAACAGCAAATCCTGAGGGGGCCCAGTCTCAGCTCCAGTCCTCTCACTGTAATTAGAGACCTATCTTGCCTGTGCAAGGACCTGCTGAAGGCACACCTATCTGGGCCACCAGGACAGTCTTCTGGGCTCAGGTCCCTGTCTGGACTCCCATATAGCACCAGGTGGAGAGCCACAACAACCTTGGAGCCCTCGCAAGTCTAGCAGGAAGCCTGGGCTTAATGCCCTCTAATGCTGAGATGGATGCAGTGGTTATAGGCTCAAGGGAATACACCAGAAAGTCTGTTTAGAATGTCTGGAAGGCCTTTGGAAGAAGGATGGGCACAAACAAAGCCAGACTGCGAACTCTTTTTTTTTTTTTTTTTGAGATGGAGTCTTTTTGTGCCGCCCAGGTTGGAGTGCAGTGGCATGATCTCGGCTCATTGCAACCTCTGCCTCTGGGGTTCAAGCAATTCTCCTGTCTCAGCTTCCTGAGTAGCTGGGACTATAGGCACACACCACCATTGGCCGGCTAATTTTTGTATTTTTAGTAGAGATGGGGTTTCACCATATTGGTCAGGCTGGTCTCAAACTCCTGACCTCAGGTGATCCACCCGCCTCAACTTCCCAAAGTGCTGGGATTACAGGCATGAGACACCAGGTCCAGCCTGTGAACTGTTGAATAAATTGCTTAGTGCGCAGACATCACGTGTCCAGAAACATCAAGAACATTCAGGAAAATATGAGCTCATCAAATGAACAAAATAAGGTGCTAATGACTGACAAAATCAATGTACAAAAATAAGTAGCATTTCCATACGCCAACAGGAAGCTGTGAAAAGAAAATCAATCCCATTTATGATAGCAAAAAAAAAAAACCCACCGAAAAACAAGGAATAAATTTAACCAAAGAGGTGAGAATTTTACAATGAAAACTATAAACACAAAAGAAATTAAAGAGGAAACTAATAAATGGAAATATATTCCATGTTCATGGATCAGAAGAATTAACATTGTTAAACTGTCCATACTATCCAAAACAATCTACAAATGTTATGAAATCCCTATCAAAATACCACCAATGACACTTTTCACAGAAATGCAAAGAACAATTCTAAAATTCATAAGGAACCACAAAAGTCCCCAAACAGCCAAAGCAATTTTTTTTTTTTTGGAGATGCAGTTTTACTCTTGTCACCCAGGCTGGAGTGCAATGGCACACTCTCGGCTCACTACAACCTCCACCTCATAGGTTCAAGTGATTCTCCTGCCTCAGCCTCCTGAGTAGCTGGGATTTTAAGTACCCGCCACCATGCCCAGCTAATTTTTTGTATTTTTAGTAGAGATGGGGTTTCACCATGTTGGCCAGGCTGGTCTCAAACTCCTGGTGTCAGGTGATTCACCTGCCTCAGCCTCCCAAAGTATTGGGATTACAGGCGTGAGCCACTGTACCAGGCCGCCAAAGCAATCTTGTACAAAAAGAACAAAGCTGGAGGCATCACACTCCATGACTTGAAAATATACTACAAAACAACAGTAACCAAACAGTATGGTATGGCACAAAAACAGACACATAGACCAATGGAATAGGATAGAGAACCCAGAAAAAAAAAAATCCAAGTATTTGCAGACAACTGATTTTCAACAAGAAGGTCAAGAACATTCTTGTTGGAATGTTGGAAAAAGGACACTTTCTTGGGTAAATGGTGTGGGGAAAACTGAATATCCACCTGCAAAAGAATGAAACTAGACCCCTATCTCACCACTTAACTCAAAATGGATTAAAGACTTAAATGTAAGACTGGAAACTATGAAACTAGTAGAAGAAAACACAGGGAAACAGACACTGATCTGGGCAAGGATTTTTTAAGACCTCAAAAGCATTGACAAATGTGAAAACATAAATGTACTACATCAGAGTAAAAAGCTCTGTACAGCAAAGGAAATGAGAGTAAAAAGACAACCTACAGGCTGGGCATGGTGGCTCACGCCTATAATCCCAGCAATTTGGGAGGCTGAGGTGGGCAGATCATGAGGTCAGGAGATTGAGACCATCCTGGCTAGCACAGTGAAACGCTCTCTCTACTAAAAATACAAAAAATTTTTAGTGTGTGGTGGCACGTGCCTGTAGTCCCAGTTACTCCGGAGGCTGAGGCAGGATTATCACTTGTACCTGGGAGGCAGAGATTGTAGTGAACAGAGATTGCACCACTGCACTCCAGCCTGGGTGACAGAGCGAGACTCCATCTCACAACAAAAAAGACAACCTATAGAATGGGAGAAAATATTCACAAATTATGCATCTAATAAGGCGTTAATACCAAGAATATATAAGAAAGTCAACTCAATAGCAAAAAAAAATCTGATTAAAAAATAGTCAAAAGATTTGAATAGACATTTTTCAAGACATATAAACAGCTAACAGGTAAATGAAAATATGCTCAACATCACTAATTATAAGGAAATGCAAATCAAAGCTACAATCAGATATCACCTCACTACTGTTAGAATGGCTACTAAAAAGACAAAAGATAACAAATGCTGGTAAAAATGTGGAAAAAGGGGGAACTCTCATACACTTTTGGTGGGAATGTAAATTAGCACAGCCATTATGGAAAATAGTATGGAGGTTTCTCAAAACAGTAAACATAGAACTACCATATGATCCAACAATCTAACTACTGGGTATATATCCAAATGAAAAGAAATCAGTATGTCAAAGAGGTATCTGCATTCCCATGTTCACTGCAGCACTATCCACGATAGCAATAACATGGACTCGAACTCAGTGTCCATCAAAAGATAAATGGATTTTCAAAAATGTGGTATATATGCAGAATAGAATACTATTCACCTATAAAAATGAAAAAAATCCTGTTATTTTTGACAACTTGGATGAAGCTAGAGAACATTATATTAAGTGAAATACGCCAAGAACAGGACAAATATCACATGATCTCACTCATATGTGGAACCTAAAAAAGTTGATCTTATGTAAGTAGAGAGTACAGTAGTGGTTACCAGATGCTGAGGGGGTGGCTGGGAAGAGATTGGTCAATGGGTACAAAGTTATAGTTAGATAGGAGAAATAAGTTCTGATGTAATATTGCACAATAAGGTGACTATATAATCAACAAAAATGTCCTGAATGCTTTCAAATAGCTAGAAGAGAGCATCTTGAATGTCCTAACCACAAAGAAATGACAAGTGTTTGAGGTGACAGATATGCTAATCACCCTGATTTGATAATTACACAATGTACATATGTATAAAACATCACACTGTGGCCCATGTGTCAACTAAAAATAAAACTTTTAAAAGTGTTTATGAAAAAATCTATTAACAACGCAACAGTAAATTAGAACTGGATGAAATAGATGAAAAACATGAAAAATAACCCATGAAGATAAAATAACTGATATACAGCAATAACTACATAAAAAGTTTAAATTTGAGCTCAGTGTCTGTGCTCCTAAAAGGCAATAGATACCTACGACTGATGATCATTTGTATCTGCTGGTCATTGTACCTGTTGTATCTAATATTCAAGGCAATAGATTCCAGTGAATGGTAGGTTTACTGGCAATATTATCCAAACATTAAAGAATATATAGGCCAGGTGTGGTAGCTTATACCAGTAATCCAAGCACTTTGAGAGGCCAAGGCAGGTGGATTGCCTGAGCCCAGGAGTTTGAGACTAGTCTGGGCAATGTGGCGAAACCTCATCTCTACAAAAACTATAAAAATTAGCCAGGCATGGTGGCACGTGCCTGTAGTCTCAACTAGGATCACCTGGGCTCAGGGAGGTGGAGGCTGCAGTGAGCTGTGATCGGGCCACTGCACTCCAGCCTAAGTGACAGAGTGAGACCCTGTCTCAAAAAGAAAAAGGGATATATAATTGCAATCATACATTGCTGTTGTTGAACATATAAAAATATGGTAATCTACCCTAGTCATTTTACAAAGTTAAATTAACTCATATAACAACATTGAAAAATGACCTCAGGAAAACGAAAACAATCTCGTGAACAAAAGTAAAATTTTAAAAGAAAATATTAGCAACATAGAATCTACCTGTGTATTTAAGGGATAACACTTCATGATCATATAAACTTTATCCCACAAATGCAGGAATAATTCAACATCAGAGTCCATTTTCCCACATAAAGAGCTTAAAGAATAAAACAGCATTATTTCAAGAAATGCAAAAATGTTTTAAATATATTCTAAGACCCTTTATTAAAAGTTCTCTAAAACTAGAATTAGGTAAAAACCTAGTTAAGAGTATTTACCAGATGCCTATAGAAATGTATTTAATAAACACTAGAAACACTGCCAATAAAGTTTGAGAAAAGAATGATTTGTTTTCAAATTCCGCTAGAGGGTCCTACTGAATACAGTTGCCTTTTTTTTAAAGGTACAAACAGAAAAGGAAGAGACCACATATTGCGTGTAGAGAGCAAAACTGTCCACCTAGAAATCCACTATTATCCACTGAAAAACTATTAGATATTTCCATGAGATTTTCAATTTATAGAAATCAATACGTTCTCATACATAATATACATCGGTATTAGCCATTTAGAAAATGTTACAGAACAAAATATTCCTATTCATAATATAAACAAAATGTACTGAGAAATTGCTTAAGAAATGTGCAAGGTCTTTTAAGAAACAACCATCCCAGCACTTTGGGAGGCCGAGGTGGGCAGATCACAAGGTCAGGAGTTCAAGACCAGCCTGGCCAACAGAGTGAAACCATGTCTCTACTAAAAATACAAAAATTATCTGGGTGTGGTGGTGGGTGCCCATAGTCCCAGCTACCTGGGAGGCTGAGGCAGGAGAATCGCTTGAACTGGGGAGTTGGAGGTTGCAGTGAGCTGAGATCATGCCACTACACTCCAGCCTGGGTGACACAGCGAGACTCTGTCTCAAAATAGAACAAAACAAAACAAAACCAGAAAAAACCATAAAACTTTACAGACAACATAAAAAGAAAAGCAGATTTAGCATGTTCAACAATAGAAGGATTCAATATTGTTAATATGTAAATGGTGCATCAGATTTCTTAAAAAACACCAATAAATACTGGAAAAATATGACAAATGTCCTTTTAAAAGTATGTGAAGCATAAAAGAAAGTAAAGAAGATCCAAGGGTGCTACAATGAAGTAGGAACCAGAAAGTAGAGGGGGTAAACATGCTCTCAAGTTACAGTTACCCTTGGGATATTTGTTGATTTTAATTACCTAGATGTTTGTACCTTAATGGTCTGAAAAATTTCGACAGACAAGACCTTTCCTCAACAAAAGAGCAGGGATTACAAATTAACCTCTTTACAAAATTGGAAATATTCAAGGCATAAAGTTCAGAGAAAGAAAAGCAAATCCATCAAACCTTAAAGGAAATTGACAAGGGACTTCTCAGTCTTGGCCTGGACTCTCAAAGAAAAAGAGAAAAAAAGTGCTATGGATAATTCATCATTACACAAGAGTCCCCATGGATACAAGAAACAGCAAAATTAGACCTGTTTCCCAGAAATTGGGATTGTATGACACATAAGTGCTGGAAATATATGAAAGTATAAGATAAAAACCACGAGAAAGGGACCAGTTAAAAAAAAAAAGACCTGGGAGAGGGAGAATGTCAAACATCTAGAAGTGAAACAATATAATCAATTACGTTTAAATCTTAAAGAAAAAAATCTTAAAAGCAGCCAGAGAAAATCCAGATTACTTACAAAAGGAATAACAATGAAACAGATGGCAGACTTCTCAAGAGCAACAATAGAAGCCAGAAGACAGTGGAATAATATCTTCAGAGTGCTGAGAAAAAAATAATTGTCAGTATAGAATTTTATACCTAGTGAAATCATCAGGCAAGAATGACAGTGAAACAAGGTTATTTTGCAACAACGACAAAAATAAACACTTACAGCATTTATTAACAATAAGACAGTCCAGGGGTGGTGGCTCACACCTGTAATCCCAGCACTTTGGGAGGTGGAGGTGGGTGGATCACCTGAGGTCAGGAATTTGAGACCAGCCTGGTCAACATAGTGAAACCCACTCTCTACTAAAAATAAAAAAATTAGCTGAGCATGGTGGCGGGAGGCTGAGGTAGGAGAATTGCTTGAACCCAGGAAGTGGAGGTTGCAGTGAGCCGAGATCACGCCACTGCACTACAGCCTGGGCAACAAGAGCAAGACTCCTCTCAAAAACTAACCCAAAAACCAATAAGCCTTCCCTAATATATTTCATGATAAATAAAATATCCCAGAAGGAAGATATAATGAAAGAGGAATAGCATACAAATAAAAAATAATTACGTCAACAAATCCACAAGCAAACATTGCCATTTTAAAACAAAAATAACGCCCATTTTATAGGTTAAAAAAAGAACAGAACTAAAATATCACACAATAATACAAGACTGGAGAAATAGATCAAAGTTAAAGCATTCCCATATCCTTTACATTATCTTGAGGAAAGTTAGACATGAATTTTAGACTTCGCTAAATTACGTATGTATCTGTCAAGTGTCACAAACAATAATGATAACTGAAGTACCAAAACAGGCAGAAATACCCCCAAAATATTTAAATTCACCGGCAATGGCAGAAATGCTCTTCTGTTTTTCATCTACAAATCAACAAAGATATTTCTTTCCTTTTTTTTTTTTTTTTTTTTTTGAGACAGAGTCTCGCTCTGTCGCCAGACTGGAGTGCAGCGGCGCGATCTCAGCTCACTGCAACCTCTGCCTCCCAGGTTCAAGCGATTCTCCTGCCTCAGTCTCCTGAGTAGCTGGGATTACAGGCATGTGCCACCACACCCAGCTAATTTTTGTATATTTAGTAGAGATGGGGTTTCATCATGTTGGCCAGGATGGTCTTGATCTCTTGACCTCGTGATCTGCCTGCCTCAGCCTCCCAAAGTGCTGGGATTACAGGCGTGAGCCACCGTGCCTGGCCTCAACAAAGATATTTCTAAGTGATAATAGCCACTATTGATAAAGTTTATAATAGGTATACTTTGCTGGTATACTTCTGATAAAAATTCTGTGACAATAAAATATATATTTGACATAGAGATGTCAATTTCTTATCTCTCCTTAGAACCTCAACTAATTGCCACAATGGTTACCAGTTTATTTCACAGTAGATACTATTATTGATATGTGTGTTTTTCAACTTGCTGGCCTTGAAATCCTAGGGGTGGAGATAGAACAAGTTTATTGCAAAGCAATATGCAAACCAAATATTGTATATGGACTGAATAAACACATTTTAGTATCCATAGAGATATATAATGCCCATTGAATATATAATTTTTCAGATGCAATTACAATGAATAAAAACTACAAAATATCATGGGTATTAAAAGGAATTAGGTACACATGATAAAAATTTAAAGATAACTTTTAAAAATATATAAATATTGTATGTTTTCCAAACAAAACAAGGGGGAAATGGAGTTGCAAAACAAAACAGGATTGTGTCCACCCTGATTAAGGAGGGAGAAATATTTTTAAGCCCATAAGATTAAAAGAGGAAACAAAAAGCATAAAATAGGGGATAAATAAATCCAAGTATATTGGTAATAAATTAAATGGAGCGAACATTCAATTTAAAAAATTCTCAGATAATATCACAGTGCAGTGGTTATCGAACATGGCTAAACATTTGAAAAACCTAGAGAATTTCAAAAAATAATGATACTTGTGTACCATGCCTAGAGATTGTTATTTAATTGGTCTGGGGTGTGGCTTGGGCTGTGAAATTTTTTAAAAGACCGTAGGTATTTCTAAAGTACACACAAGTTTGGCAACCGTTTCCATATTATTTCTGCACAATTCAATGGCTTTTAGTATACCCATTGAGTTGTGCAACAATCACAACAATCTGATTTTTAAACATTTTTTCACCCCCAAAAGAAATGCTGTCTGTGCTCATTAGCAGTCACTTCTCATTTCCCCACTCCCCATTCTCCATCTGTTCTACCTCTTCCCCATCCCCAGTGCTGGGTAACCAGTAACCTACTTTCTGTCAGTATAGATTTGCTTATTGAGGACACTTCATATAAATGCAATCATATAATATGCAGTGTTTGTATCTAGCTTCTTTCACTTGGCATGGGATATAGTTTGGATGTTTGTTCCCTTCAAATCTCATGTTGATGTAATCTAATGTTTAATGTAATCCCCACTGTCAGAGGTGGGGCTTGGTGGGAGGTGTTTGGATCATAGGGATGGATCCCTCATGAATAGCTTGGTACCATCTTTGTGGTAAAGAGTGAGTTCTTGGCCGGGCGTGGTGGCTCACACCTGTAGTCTCAGCATTTTGGGAAGCAAAGGTGGGCGGGTCATGAGGTCAGGAGTTTGAGACCAGTCTGGCCAACATGGTGAAATACCATCTCTACTAAAAATACAAAAATTAGCTGGGTGTGGTGGCAGGTACCTGTAATCTCAGCTGCTCGGGAGGCTGAGGCAGGAGAATCGCTTGAGCCTAGGAGAAGGAGGTTGCAGTAAGCAGAGATTGGGCCATTGCACTCTAGCCTGGGCGACAGAGCAAGACTCTGTCATGAGTTCTTACGCTATGAGTTCGCGCGAGATCTGGTTGTTTAAAAGAGCCTGGAACTTCCTCCTCTGTCTTGCCATGTAACGTACCGACTCCCCTTCCCTTCCACCATGACTGAAAGCTTCCTGGGCCTCACCGGAAGCCAAGCAGATGTTAGTGCTATGCTCATACAGCCTCCAGAAGCATGAGCTAAGTAAATCTCTCTTCATTATAAATTACCCAGCCTCAGGTATTTCTTTATAGCATGTTTCCAAGGTTCATCCGTGTTAAAGCATGGATCAGAACTTCATTCCTTTTTATTGCTGAATAATATTTCGTTGTAAGAAAATAGCAAATTTTATTCATCCATTTGTTGATGGACATTTGGGTTGTCCCCACTTTGTGGCTATTGTGAATATCAAGATATAGTGCACTTCTGCCTCCAAATCTTGAGAATGCCTGGTACTGTCAAGCATCTTAATTTTTGCCAATTTACAGCATGTGCAATAATTATATCATTGTGGTTTTAATTTTCTTTTTCTTTTTTTTTTTTTTTTTTGAGATGGAGTCTCCCTCTGTCACCCAGGCTTGAGTGCAGTGGCACAATCTCGGCTCACTGCAACCTCCACCTCCTAGGTTCAAGTGATTCTCCTGCCTCAGCCTCCTGAGTAGCTGGGATTATAAACACCTGCCACCATGCCCAGCTAATTTTTGTAATTTTAGTAGAGACGGGGCTTCCCCATGTTGGCCAGGCTGGTCTCCAACTGGCCTCAAGTGATCCACCCGCCTCAGCCTCCCAAAGTGCTGGAATTGTAGGCATGAGCCACCACGCCCAGCCTAATTTGCATTTTTTTCCCCTTGAACTGCCAATAGATACCTTTTACCAAATTTTTCAGTATTGTTATTTATCTTGTTCTTATCAATCTGTAAAAGCTTTTTCTATTCTGATACTAATTTCATTGTTGTCTATATGCAGTGCAAGTATCTCCACCCAATTCATGGCTTGTCTTTTACTGTCTTTATAGTGTCTTTTGATGAAGAGAGTAATTTTCATGTAGCCAAATTTATCAATCTTTTAATGATTATTTTTAAAAAGAACTAAATAGAACCTTTAGAAATTATTTGGTTTCCTTTCAAATCTGTCCCTTTATGAAAATCTATTAGTCATCATTTTTGTGGTTTAATTTCTTTATTTCTTTAAACTATCACCAAGAGCTTATAGCTACATCTAATCATTCTACTATGTAAAGATTTTTGCCATGTAATATGTTGTTTCTTCAGATTACCTATTACTCATCTGTGACCCATTTCCCTGTGGGTTTGATGACCTTTATGAGCTCACCTTTTGTTGATCTTAACTTATGAGAATTCTAAAGGCCTCTTACTTTCCTCTGGAGATTTGCAATTGCTTTAAATGGGATTCAGAAGGCACCACTTTAGAGAATAAAATTTCAGTCCTTTTTTTTCCATCGCCTAACCATCTTTCTTATTATTCTAGTATTCACTTTTCTCTGGACATAATGTTTCTCTGTTCCTCCTACAAAGTTAATACCCACCCCAAGGCCTTTACACTGCTCTCTCAGATACTGGCTTGTCTCATGCCCTTACTTTAGTCAAGTTTTTGTTCAAATATTACCTCTTCAGAGAGGATTTTCCAAAATCTACCAATTTAAAATAGGCCATTCCAACCCCTCATTATTCTTTACTTGCCTACTTTTCTTTACCTTTATTTGTACTGCTTATCACTACCTGTTGTTATATTGATATTTATTAAATACATGCATACATATGTATATACATACATACACATATACATAGAATTTTGTTTCCTCATGTATTTTGTATTTCTCCCACAAGAAAGTGTTTCAGCAGAGTAAGAACCTTTACTAGACCATTATTTCTCCAATGGCTACTATAGTCCGTGGCAGAGAATAGGCCTTCAATAGATATATTTTGGATAAATGAACAATATATTAAAGAATAAAGACAGTAAGTCTAAATTCAAAGAAACAGTCTGGAAAGGAATTGACTCCCAAGTTTACATAAAAGTGTTGTCATTGGGGAAGAGGAAGAGCCATTCCCTCTTTTGTTTTATTTTATTTATTTATTTTGAGACTGTGTTTTGCTCTTATTGCCCAGGCTGGAGTGCAATGGTATGATTTCGGCTCACCACAACCTCCGCCTCCCGGGTTCAAGGGATTCTCCTGCCTCACTCAGCCCCCTAAGTAGCTGGGATTAATAGGCATGCACCACCATGCCCGGCTAATTTTTTGTATTTTTACTAGAGATGGGGTTTCTCCATGTTGGTCAGGCCGGTCTTGAACTCCCGACCTCAGGTGATCTGCCCGCCTCGGCCTCCCAAAGTGCTGGGATTATACACGGGAGCCACCGCGCCTGGCCAACCATTCCCTCTTTTGAAAGTGGGAAGAATTATAATAAAAGACCAACAGGGAAAGGAGGTAGTAGAAATTAGGTAAGAGTCTTTAGGAAGATCATGCTGAAAAACCCTTGCTTTTCTCCTCAAGTCACAGGTTTTTTTTTTTTTCCCACACAACTTGGGTCCTCTAGGGACATGTATTAATCAATAACTTCCTAAATGCTTCAGAGGAGAAAGGAAGGAAGAGGCATGAGACAGTTTATTCCACCACAAGGAATACAGTGATCATCTAGGTTGGAAAATCACTTATTAAAGTTGTAATTGATATGGATTTTGTTTCATATAAGAATACTACAGAAGAAAACAAAGTTTCTTAGACAATCACAGGTTTCCCCTCAACTATTTTCCAGTAACAGATGATTCTAGCATATTCATTCAATGTCCAATGCAAAGTTCTTTTTTTTTTTTTTTTGGAGATGGAGTCTCGCTCTGTCACCCAGCCTGGAGTACAGTGATGTGATCTCAGCTCACTGCAATCTCCATCACGGGTTCAAGTGATTCTTCCTCCCTCAGTCTCCCGAGTAACTGGGATTACAAGCACACACCAGCACGCCCAGCTAAATTTTTGTATTTTTAGTAGAGATGGGGTTTTGCTATGTTGGCCAGGCTGGTCTTGAACTCCTGACCTTGTGATCTACCCACCTTGGCCTCCTAAAATGCTGGGATTACAGGCATGAGCCATTACGCCCAGCCCAAAGTTCTTAATATGTAATATTCAACTACCAAGAACATATAAGACAATGTGTTTGTTCTAATTAATGGGTTGTGTTTGAGTTGTTGGTGAAATGCATTGATCCACTCTATCACTATACAAATATGTAAACTCTTTTATCAGAAAAAACATACATCTCTGCATCTATTTTTTTAATCTGTGACTGGGCCTGTGAATTATTTAGAGCTCTTTAGCAGATCTAAACTGTAACGATGTATAAGCTGTTTTATCTGCCAATATTCCAAGTATCCCAAACTTCAAATCTAGCCCTTTGATCATCAAGGAAGATGGCAGAAAGATGGTATCAGAAGGCAGTGGTAAGGCTTTCTGAAGGATGGAAAAGATAAAGGTGCCCTGAGAAACCATGTCTACTTCCAGTAATTTCAAACTCCTCCTTTGAAAAGAATAAGAAATTCAGTTAATTACTTAAAAAAGAACCTTGAAATAACAGCAGAGAAAGCAGCCATTCCAAAGGTAGATCCTGAAACATGAAGGCCAGATTCCTTACCTAGTGATACCAAGTTGCTGTAGTTCTCCAACATCACATCTCTATACAAATCTCTCTGAGCAGAGTCCAGACATTCCCACTCTTCCTGAGAAAAGTCAATGGCAACATCTCTGAACATCACTAATTTCTGAAACAACAAACAAAATGTTAGTTTTGGAAATTTAAAAAATGCTTTTTTTTTTTTTTTTTTTGAGATGGAGTCTTGCTCTGTCACCCGGGCTGGAGTGCAGTGGCCGGATCTCAGCTCACTGCAAGCTCCTCCTCTCGGGTTCACGCCATTCTCCTGCCTCAGCCTCCCGAGTAGCTGGGACTACAGGCACCCGCCACTTCGCCCAGCTAGATTTTTGTATTTTTTAGTAGAGATGGGGTTTCACCGTGTTAGCCAGGATGGTCTCGATCTCCTGACCTCATGATCTGCCCGTCTCGGCCTCCCAAAGTGCTAGGATTACAGGCTTGAGCCACCGCGCCCGGCCAAAAAACGCTTTTTCTTTTTTTTCTTTTTTTTTTTTTTTTGAGATGGAGTCTTGCTCTGTCGCTCAGGCTGGAGTGCGGTGGCGCAATCCCGGCTCATGCAATCTCCGCCTCCCAGATTCAAGCAATTCTCCTGCCTCAGCCTCCTGAGTAGCTGGGATTACAGGCACCTGCCACTGCACCCAGCTAATTTTTGTATTTTTAGTAGAGATGAGGTTTCATCATCTTGGTCAGGCTCGTCTCGAACTCCTGACTTTGTGATTCACCCGCCTCGGCCTCCCAAAGTGCTAGGATTACAGGCGTGAGCCACTGTGCCCGGCCAAAAAAAATACTTTTTCAGTGGAGAGGGAGATGAAGGGGACCCCTCCACAAAGCAAGCAACACAGCACACGGGCTGAAAAGTACACATATGTTCCTGATTATTCCTATCGCTATAGTTTTGTTGTTGTTGTTGTTGTTGTTTTGGAGACAGGGTCTCATTCTGTCACCCAGGCTGGAGTGCAGTGGCGCCATCATAGCTCACTGCAGCCTCGAACTCCTGAGCTTAAGTGATCCTGTCTCAGTCTCCTGAGTAGTTGAGACCACAGTACGTGCCACTGTGCCCTGATAATTTTCAAATTTTTTTGTAGGGACAGGGGTCTTGTTATGTTGCCCAGGCTAGTCTTGAATTCTGGCCTTAAGGGACCCTCCTGCTTAGGCCTCCCAAAGTGCTGGGATTATAGTTGTGAGCCACTGCTCCTGGCCTGCTATACAAATTTTCTGCATATAGAACATCTTACTTTACAGATATGTCTGGGAATAAAGTAAATGCTATGTCCCAATTAAAAGAAATAGCATACACAAGCATTCTATACAATATGTATATTGTGTATCATACATTCAAAATAAATGTAAGTTTCTTTCTTCACTATTTAAGGAATAAACAAAATAACTGGGAAAATTTTTCTGTAAAACCTTATAAAATAAGATCTGTATAAAATTAAAGAATTTATTGAAGCTCCAGGTTCACCACTAGATCAGCGTACCATATCATAAACATTTTCCTTGTCATCAATAATTTAGTAAATATTTTATAGGCTACAGAATAGCTCCTATATAATGAACATATCTGATGTAACAAATGCTCATATTTGAACATTTTAGGTGGTAAAAATCTTGTATTTCTTGATTCTCAGAGTTTATTATTCTTAACTTCTGCTGGTGAATGATCATCTTCATTATGATCATATTTACCGTTCATCCGTAAATGTAACTTTTTCATCATTCTAAGCAATAGAAAGGTGAAAAACATAATCCAAATTTATACATTCAAGACCAGCACATAATGTCAAATTTCAGATTGATCCATATTAAATTATATGTTCCTAGGGAAGATCCCCGATCTCTCTGTATTCAGTCCCTAATCATCTTCCTAATCTTAAAAACTCATAAAGCATGAGCTCCTGCCACATATCGAGAGTGAGCCCAGTCAAGACCAACTCCTGTCTTGTCTACCTGTGAACTTAGATCTAAAGAGAAGTTCAAAAGGTTTTCACGTGTCGTGCCATTTAACAACCTCCTCAACCTTATGAAATCAGGGAACTCTGCTTTTGTTAGATCAGTGTTCCTAGTCAAAGATGCTGACCCGATTGTTGAGTAAGTATGTAACTAAAGGTTAGATTAAAAAGACACACTTAGGGAAGACACTATCACTTATCAGAATGGGACAAACTAAGGAGCACATTCCTGAGTGAGGTCAGTTAGGAATGAAGCTTCAGGAGTAAGGAATACACACACATACTCTGTAAAAAAGTAAATGAAGAGAGCACAAAGAAACTCCAGTTTACCCGAGCCATGGTTTTTAGAGCTGCAAGAAATGATCAGTCCTCTTCTGGGTTCCTATCTTAGGAAAGCACAGAGTCTGGACAATGCAGAGCTAGGGAGGAGAAAGCAGAACCGTGAGACCAGGTGTTTTGCAAAGTAACAAATGATTCAGTTGGAATTATCTTTGTTGTTCTTTTCTTCCTGTTTCTCCCACTCCCAAAACACACACTAAGGGGGACAGATACATGTTGTGGTTCTTACCTTGATCAAACTCAATGCTTTCTATACACAAAAAGAAAATATAACAACGTCTCTACCACTTCTGAAATGAAACTCATAGGTAATAATAACACATCCATAGACGTCAAAAATGGAGATAATGAACAACTTAGTATTTCAATATATTTATGATCATACACAACTACATTAGAAGGCACAAATAATTAAATGCTTACGCTTACAATTACTTATAATGAAATTTAGACTTATAAAATGACAATATGTAACTAAGTATGGTCGACACATTTTATATTTGACATTTTGAAATAAAGGCTAAATATATGTGTGTTCATGTGTATGTATAGAATAAGTAGAAATGCATTATCTATAAATGGAGGTTTCTATACGTATTTGCCATGGGCAAGACAAATGTCACAGCTAGCATTGCCATCAATACTGTAACTTTTTGAAATGGTTAAAAAAAAACTCAGTCAATTTCTTAAGCAAAGTACAGCCTTTTTCTCAACCAAATCATGGTTGCATTCCTGGAAGATACAGCTAATAGTAAAACCATCCAATAACAGGCAAGTAGGTAAATTCAGCAAATTGAAGAAATCATGCACAAAAGCATTATGTAAGATATTCCAGACCCGGATAATTATAAACATACTTTTTCCAGGTATGGTTCTCAATTTTGCAAATCACAATTTTTTGTAATGCACTGATGGACAACTAAATCATAAGTTGGTAAACTACTGTCTACCAACTAGTTTTGTAAGTAAAGTTTTATTGGAATACGTCCACACTGATTCAGTTATGTAGTGCCTTTGGCTACTTTCACACTACAGCAGCAGAGCTGAAGAGTTGCAACAGAGACCATGTGGCCCACAAAGTCATGTGAAATGTCTAGCCCTTTACAGAAAAAGCTGGGTAATCTCTAACCTAGATCCGAGACCTCACTCCTTCAAAAGCTAGAAGTCGGCTGGGCGCAGTGGCTCGCGCCTGTAATCCCAGCACTTTGGGAGGCCTAGGCGGGGGGATCATGAGGTCAGGAGATTGAGACCAACCTGGCTAACACAGTGAAACCCCGTCTCTACTAAACATACAAAAAATTAGCCGGGTGTGGTGGCGTATGCCTGTAGTCCCAGCTACCCGGGAGGCTGACGCAGGGGAATGGCGTGAACCCAGGAGGTGGAGCTTGCAGTGAGCTGAGATCACGCCACTGCACTCCAGCCTGGGCGACAGAGTGAGACTCCGTCTCAAACAAACAAACAAACAAAAAAGCTAGAAGTCTTTACCCTCAACCCTGTTACTTTAACATTCAACAGTACCTAGATGTATTTCCAAAACACCCTCTAGGGAGAATAACTGCTCCTGCAGAGAGTCATTGATATAGGTATTCAATACATTTTTAATTGAAAATTCGACTTCTTCAACATATAGATTTCTGCAAGAGATACTTGTGCCCATCCTAACAACCTAAAAATAATTCAGATAAGATGAAAAATAATAATTTCTTTTAAATTCATTAGAGAGCTGAGGGCACAAATTTAAAAGACCTAAACTCCAAAAAAGTGCCAAGCTCTTTATTTAAAAACAATTTTTTTTTGAGACAGGGCCTTACTCTGTCACCTAAGCTGGAGTGCAGTGGCATGATCATAGCTTACTGTAACCCCTGAACTCCTAGGCTCAAGTAATCCTCCCAACCCAGCCTTCGAAGTAGCTAGGACTGCAGGCATGTGCCATCATACCCAGCTAATTTTTACTTTTTTTGTTGAGATGGGGTTTTGCTACATTGTCCAAGCTGGTCTTGAACTCCTGGCCTCAAGCAATCCTCCTGCTTCAGCCTCCCAAAGTGCTGAGATTATAGGTATGAGCCACCACATGTGGCCCTAAGCTCTTCTTAAGAGCCACATATGGATGCTGCCATCTATGGCAGAGCTTAAACTAAATTGTACCAATAATAGTGCAACCATTCCAATAAAAATACAGTATTAAGATAAAAACTCAAGTTCCAACTATATGCTCTTTACAAGAAGCACATTTTAAATATAAAGATGGGCCGAAAGTAAAATGGGAAGATACACCATACAAACACTAATCACAAGAAAGCTTGTATGCCTATATTAGTATAAGATAAAATAGACTTCAAGATAAAGAGAAATACTAGCAATAAGGAGGATCAACTCATCAAGAAGACAGCAATCCAAATGTAGAGATTTAACAACGAAGCTTCAAAATGTGTGAAGCAAAAATTGACAGAACTAAAGGAAGAAAGAGGCAAACCCACATTCAGAGTTGGGAATTTTAAGATCTTTTGCTCAGTAACTGATAGAACAAGTAGACAATAAAATCAATAACAATATAGAGGATTTATATACCACTATATCAAGTACCTTGGCCAAGTTGATAAATATCTATTAATAGAATACCACATCCACTTACCAAAATCTAAGCTGGGCTGAAGAGAACTGAGCTGCAAGGTGTTGGAATAAGTGATTAACACAACCAGCCTTTAATCACTTAGCAATCACTTAATATAAGAGGCTAACCCAGAGAAAGCGCTGAGTACTCCACTGTTTCACTCCCCCAACCCCAACCATGAAATAGCACCTGGAGAGGGTCAGAGAGGGTCAGGCAGATCAGTGCAAATGTGGATCAGTGCAGAAGTGAGTCATCTCACTGCTAAGGGAATGCAGAACAAAAGGCTCCTGTCATTCATTTTATGGACTGGGACCAGGGGACAAGAAGACACAGGAAGGGCTAAGAGTGAAAAAGTAGTGAGTACTGGCCGGGCACGGTGGCTCATGCCTGTAAGCAACCCCAGCACTTTGGGAGACCGAGGCAGGAGGATTGCTTGAGGCCAGAAGTTTGAGACCAGCCTGGGCAACATAGTAAGAATCTGTCTCTACAAAATAATAATAACAATAATAATAATAATAAAACATCAGCCAGGCATTGTGATGCAAACCTGTAGGCCTAGCTACTTGTGAGGCTGAGACAGGAGGATTGCTTGAACTGCCCAGGAGTTCAAGGCTGCAAAGAGCTATGATCACACCACTACACTCCAGTCTGGGTGACAGAGCAATACCCTGTCTCCAAAAATATGTTTTAAAAAAGAAAAGAAAAGAAAAAAGAAATAAAGAAAAAAATTAAAACTACCGAGTACTAAGAGTGGGAAAAAAAGTGTCTTCAAGGTTTCCCCTCTCCTCTAGATTAGGATGTCCTCTTGGCAGAGGCACCTGATAAAGAGGCCTCCTAATGGAGATGCCTGGGTTAGGAATGTAAACATGCATAACAGCATAGCTGGTCCAGGAGGCCTGAGTCCTGAACTGCAACTCCCTTTAGAGACTGTAATGCACTAGATGTGCACCAAGTCTGCTGCGGGGAGGCCAGCTTTCCCCTGTGTAACCTGCCAGGAATGACTTGGTGGAGCCTGAGGGCCCACACATAGGATTTTGGCAAGAGTCAGACTCTTCATTAACAACTGCGTATGGAAAGGTCATCAAAATAAACCAGATGCTGGGTCATAAAACGAGTATCAGTAAATATTTTAAAAACTGAATTATACAGAGAATATACTGTGGTCAGTGTCCACACATTATTAAATTACAAACTGGTAACAAGAATCTCCAAATATTTGGAAATTAAACATACTTCTAAATAACCCATGCAAAAAGACATTGGAAATATGCTGAACTGAGTGACAATAGAAACACATGTATCAGATTCTGTGAGCTGCAACAAAAGCAGTATTTAGAGGACAATTTATAGTATTAAATGCTTATGTTAGAAAAATGATTTAGGCTCCCACTTTGGGAAGCTGGAAGAAGAGGAGCAAATGAAGACCAAAGTAAGAAGAAAAGAAATAATAAAAATAAGCACAAAATCCACAATATAAAGTACATTACAATAGAGAATATCAACAAACTCAAAAATTGATTCTTTCAAAAGATTCATACAGTTTATAAACCCCTACCAAGTTTTCAAAAAAATATATTACCAAAGTACAGACTGGACCACAGATTTTTTAAGGCTTTAATTAAAAAGATAATACAATTCTATGCCAATAATTTTGGCAGTTTCAATGAGAAACACAAATTCCTTAAAACAAAAATTGCCAAAATTCACACAAGAAAAAACTGAAGTAAAAATCATCCCATGGATATTAAAGAAACTGAATGTGTAGAAACAAACAAACTGCCACAGAGAAGGCCCAGATGGCTTTACTGGTAAATTCTACCAACATTTAAGGCAGATATTCTTTCACAAATGTTTTCAGAAAACAGAAAACGGAGATAGCACTCTGTTCTACATCTTGAGGCCAAATAACCATAATACTAAAACCTCACAAAGATATTACATGAAAAAAAATTACAGTTCAATAGCCTCTAGGAAGACAGACATACAACAAAGTTATAAAGTATTACCAATCAAATCTATTTGACTTTGGAACCACAAGTATGTTTTCTATAACTATAATCACAAAATTAAATCAAAATGAAAAAAAAAATCTCTAAGAACCAAAAGCAAAATGAAACAAACTTATCTGTGCATACAAAGCTGGAAGGTTAAACATATAAAGGAAGTGATTATTTTCAGGAACTTTAAAATATAGTCATTTGACATTAGACCCAATATAACCTACAAACAAAATAACTATAAACTGTTTTTCAAAGTTGTCTTAAGAGTTTGTTATGTTATAACTTTATGAAGTTATGTCTTAGAGTTTTTCAGTAGTTATACTGTTATTAATATTGGCATTGTTAGTCTAAAACTAATATATATATATAACCTGAAATGATTAACACACACATATATCAATGAGAATCTTAGTATCATTAATCATTACGAATTAAGATTTTTCTCAGATTATAAAAGAAACACAAATATAAAATCAAAGATAGTGAGAAAAACTATAACCTTTTAATTCAATTGGAAATATCAGTATACACTCAGAATTTTTTTTCTCCTTCTAAAAAATTTGTATTTCACCAGCTCTGTTAAGGCTATAAGCAATGACAACTAGGAGCAATGAGAGTTCCTACTATCCTGGTTTTGACTTCTTAAAAGCACTTCTTATAAAAGGAACCAGGGCCCCATAAATAAGTGGCTGATTTTATGTTTGGGACAGGAAATTGTACAAAATAAGCCTAGAATACTCTGTCAGAACAGAAAGTCTGGAATCTGCCAAAGACTACTAGGGTCATGTCAAAAAGAATAAAAAGGAATCCAAAAGTAGACAAATCGGAGAGGGTAAACCTTCCACTTGCCATACATGGAACAATGTGAGCGTTAATAAGAACAGTTATTGTTACAGACCAAAACATAACAGATATGTTTTAATCCACAAGTTAATAATAATAGTTTAAAGGAAAAACATGGAATAAGCTTTGAGAGATGCTGAAAAATAATAAGAGAAAAACCAATCTTTTATTCTAGTTTTGTTTTTTTTTTTCTTTTTGCATAAACTATTCTTCAGGTAACCAAGAATACCTGACACTGATAAAGGATGGCTCCCTTTATAGATATATTCCAGCTCATAAATGCAGAAGAATTAGAATATCATTTTGTAACCCCTGATAAAATAACATATTCACATAAAGATATCAATAGCTGGTTGTTAACATCACATAAAGGAAAACAACCAAATACTATGCACCACTGCACCACTTCAGAGAAGGCACATCACTATGTATGATGGATTAGTGTTAAAAAAAAAAAAAAAAAAAAAAAAGCAAAAACGGGGCCAGGTGCGGTGGTTCACACCTATAATCCCAGCACTTTGGGAGGCCAAGGCTGGCAGATCATGAGGTCAGGAGATTGAGACCATCCTGGCCAACATGCTGAAACCCTGCCTCTACTAAAATACAAAAAATTAGCTGGGCATGGTGGGGCGTGCCTGTACTCCCAGCTACTCGGGAGGCTGAGGTAGGGGAATTGCTTGAACCCAGGAGGCGGAGGTTGCAGTGAGCCAAGATCACGCCGCTGCACTCCAGCCTGGCGACAGAGCAAGACTCTGTCTCAAGAAAAACAAACAAACAAACAAACCAAGCACAAACAAACAAAACTCTTAAACTTGATCAAGCCTTTAAAATTAAATACCGGTTTACAAGAAATACAGGGTCAGAGGAACATGTTAAATGACACCACAGACCAGCAATCAACAAAATCCAGAATATGGGTAACTCTACAGGAAATTTCTGTTTCTGGCACAAACAAACTGTAAGAAAGAAAAAGTGAAAGAACCCAGAGATTAGAAGAATATTTAAGAAACATACGTCATTATTACAACAAATAGACATTGCCTCGGTCTCCCAAAGTGCTGGGATTACAGGCATGAGCCACCACGCCTGGCTTTTTTCTTTTTAGCAGTAATGATACTATGTTTTTTTTTTTTAATTTAAAAGTTCTTACCTTTTACAGATATATATTAATATATTTAAGGATGAAATTATACATCTGAAATCCACTTTCAAGATAACCTAGGTGGCGCCCAAGATGGCCGAATAGGAACAGCTCCAGCCTCCAACTCCCAGCGTGAGCGACACAGAAGACGGGTGATTTCTGCATTTTCAACTGAGGTACTGGGTTCATCTCACTAGGGCATGTCGGACAGTTGATGCTGGTCCACTGGTGCAGCCTGACCAGTGAGAGCTGAAGCAGGGTGAGGCATTGCCTCACCTGGGAAGCGCAAGGGGGAAGGGAATTCCTTTTCCTAGCCAAGGGAAATTGAGACACACAACACCTGGAAAATCGGGTAACTCCCACCCTAATACTGCACTTTACCAAGGGTCTTAGCAAACGGCACACCAGGAGATTATATCCCACACCTGGCCCGGAGGGTCCCACCCCCACGGAGCCTTCGTCATTGCTAGCACAGCAGTCGGAGATCTAACTGCAAGGCAGCAGCGAGGCTGGGCGTGGGGGGAGGGGCGCACGCCATTGCTGAAGCTTAAGTAGATAAACAAAGCTGCCAAGAAGCTTGAATTGGGTGGAGCCCACTGCAGCTCAAGGAGGCCTGCCTGCCTCTGTAGACTCCACCTCTGGGGACAGAGCATAGCTAAACAAAAAGTAGCAGAAACCTTTGCAGATGAAAAAGTCCCTGTCTGACAGCTTTGAAGAGAGCAGTGGATCTCCCAGCACAGAGGTTGAGATCTGAGAATGGACAGACTGCCTGCTCAAGTGGGGCCCTGACCCCTGAGTAGCCTAACTGGGAGACATCCCCCACTAGGTGCAGACCGACACATCACACCTCACATGGCTGGGTACACCCTGAGACGAAGCTTCCAGAGCAGGAATCAGACAGCAACAGTCGCTGTTCAGCAATATTCTATCTTCTGCAGTCTCTGCTGCTGATACCCAGGCAAACAGCGTCTGGAATGTACCTCAAGCAAACTCCAACAGACCTGCAGCTAAGGGCCCTGACTGTTAGAAAGAAAACTAACAAACACAAAGGACACTCACACCAAAACCCCATCAGTACGTCATCATCATCAAAGACCAAAGGCAGATAAAACCACAAAGATGGGGAAAAAGCAGTGCAGAAAAGCTGGAAATTCAAAAAGTCAGAGTGCATCTCCCCCTCCAAAGGAATGCAGCTTGTCACCAGCAACGGAACAAAGCTAGACAGAGAATGACTTTGACGAGTTGAGAGAAGAAGGCTTCAGTCGATCAAACTTCTCAGAGCTGAAGGAGGAACTACGTAACCAGCGCAAAGAAACTAAAAACCTTGAAAAAAGAATGGATGAATGTATAACTAGAATAATTAATGCAGAGAAGACCTTAAAGGAACTGAGATGAAAACCATGACATGAGAACTATGTGACAAATGCACAAGCTTCAGTAACCGACTCCATCAACTAGAAGAAAGATTATCAGTGATTGAAGATCAAATGAATGATATGAAGCGAGAAGAGAAATGTAGAGAAAAGAGAGTAAAAAGAAATGAGCAAAGCCTCCAAGAAATATGGGATTATGTGAAAAGATCAAATCTACGTCTGATTGGTGTGCCTGAAAGTGACAGGGAAAATGGAACCAAGTTGGAAAACACTCTGCCAGGATATCATCCAGGAGAACTTCCCCAACCTAGTAAGGCAGGCCAACATTCAAATTCAGGAAATACAGAGAACCCACAAAGATACTCCTCAGGAAGAGCAACTCCAAGACACATAATTGTCAGATTCACCAAAGTTGAAATGAAGGAAAAAATGTTAAGGGCAGCCAGAGAGAAAGGTTGGGTTACCCACAAAGGGAAGCCATCAGACTAACAGCAGATTTCTTGGCAGAAACTCTCCAAGCCAGAAGAGAGTGGGGGCCAATATTCAACATTCTTAAAGAAAAGCATTTTCAACCCAGAATTTCATATCCAGCCAAACTAAGTTTCATAAGTGAAGGAGAAATAAAATCCTTTACAGACAAGCAAACGCTTAGAGATTTTGTCACCACCAGGCCTGCCCTACAAGAGATCCTGAAGGAAACACTAAACATGGAAAGGAACAACAGGTACCAGCCATTGCAAAAACATGTCAAAATGTAAAGTCCATTGATGCTAGGAAGAAATTGCATCAACTAACGAGCAAAATAACCAGCTAATATCACAATGACAGGATCAAGTTCACACATAACAATATTAACCTTAAATGTAAATGGACTAAATGGTCCAATTAAAAGACACAGACTGGCAAATTGGATAAAGAGTCAAGACCCATCACTTTGCTGTATTCAGGAGACCCATCTCACATGCAGAGACATACATAGGCTCAAAATAAAGGGATGGAGGAAGATCTACCAAACAAATGGAAAACAAAAAAAAAAGCAGGGGTTGCAATCCTAGTCTCTGATAAAACAGACTTTAAACCATCAAAGATCAAAAGAGACAAAGAAGGCCATTACGTAATGGTAAAGGGATCAATTCATCAGGAAGAGCTAACTATCCTAAATATATATGCACCCAATACAGGAGCACCCAGATTCATAAAGCAAGTCCTTAGAGACTTACAAAGAGACTTAGACTCCCATACAATAATAACGGGAGACTTTAACACCCCACTGTCAACATTAGACAGATCAACGAGACAGAAAGTTAACAAGGATATCCAGGAATTGAACTCAACTCTGCACCAAGCGGACCTAATACACATCTACAGAACTCTCTGCCCCAAATCAACAGAATATGCATTCTTCTCAGCACCACATCGCACTTATTCCAAAATTGACCACATAGTTGGAAGCAAAGCACTCCTCAGCAAATGCAAAAGAACAGAAATTATAACAAACTGTCTCTCAGACCACAGTGCAATCAAACTAGAACTCAGGACTAAGAAACTCAATCAAAACCGCTCAACTACATGGAAACTGAACAACCTGCTCCTGAATGACTACTGGATACATAACAAAATGAAGGCAGAAATAAAGATGTTCTTTGAAACCAATGAGAACAAAGATACAACATCCCAGAATCTCTGGGACACATTTAAAGCAGTATGTAGAGGGAAATTTATAGCACTAAATGCCCACAAGAGAAAGCAGAAAGATCTAAAACTGACATCCTAACATCACAATTAAAAGAACTAGAGAAGCAAGAGCAAACACATTCAAAAGCTAGCAGAAGGCAAGAAATAACTAAGATCAGAGAAGAACTGAAGGAGATAGAGACACAAAAATCCCTCCAAAAAATCAATGAATCCAGGAGCTGGTTTTTTGAAAAGATCAACAAAATTGACAGACCACTAGCAAGACTAATAAAGAAGAAAAGAGAGAAGAATCAAATAGACGCAATAAAAAATGATAAAGGGGATATCACCACCAACCCCACAGAAATACAAACTACCATCAGAGAATACTATAAACACCTCTACGCAAATAAACTAAAAAACCTAGAAGAAATGGATAATTTCCTGGACAGTTACACTCTCCCAAGACTAAACCAGGAAGAAGTTGAATCCCTGAATAGACCAATAGCAGGCTCGGAAATTGAGGCAATAATTAATAGCCTACCAACCAAAAAAAAGTCCAGGACCAGATGGATTCACAGCTAGAATTCTATCAGAAGTACAAGGAGGAGCTGGTACCATTCCTTCTGAAGCTATTTCAATCAATAGAAAAAAGAGGGAATCCTCCCTAACTCATTTTATGATACCAAAGCCTGGTACCTGATACCAAAGCCTGGCAGAGACACAACAAAAAAAGAGAATTTTAGACCAATATCCCTGATGAACATCGATGCAAAAATCCTCAATAAAATACTGGCAAACCGATTCCAGCAGCACATCAAAAAGCTTATCCACCATGATCAAGTGGGCTTCATCCCTGGGATGCAAGGCTGGTTCAACATATGCAAATCAATAAACATATCCAGCATATAAACAGAACCAAAGATAAAAACCACATGATTATCTTAATAGATGCAGAAAAGGCCTTTGACAAAATTCAACAGCCCTTCATGCTAAAAACTCTCAAAAATTCGGTATTGATGGAATGTATCTCAATAAGAGCTATTATGACAAACTCACAGCCAATATCATACTGAATGGGCAAAACCTGGAAGCATTCCCTCTGAAAACTGGCACAAGACAGGGATGCCCTCTCTCACCACTCCTATTCAACATAGTGTTGGAAGTTCTGGCTAGGGCAATCAGGCAAGAGAAAAAAATAAAGGGTATTCAGTTAGGAAAAGAAGAAGTCAAATTGTCCCTGTTTGCAGATGACATGATTGTATATTTGGAAAACCCCATCATCTCTGCCCAAAATCTCCTTAAGCTGTAAGCAACTTCAGCAAAGTCTCAGGATACAAAATCAATGTGCAAAAATCACAAGCATTCTTATACACCAGTAACAGACAGAGAGCCAAATCATGAATGAACTCCCATTCACAATAGCTTCAAAGAGAATAAAATACCTAGGAATCCAACTTACAAGGGATGTAAGGGACCTCTTCAAGGAGAACTACAAACCACTGCTCAGTGAAATAAAAGAGGACACAAACAAATGGAAGAACATACCATGCTCATGGATAGGAAGAATCAATATTGTGAAAATGGCCATACTGCCCAAGGTAATTTATAGATTCAATGCCATCCCCATTAAGCTACCAATGACTTTCTTCACAGAATTGGAAAAAACTGCTTTAAAGTTCATATGGAACCAAAAAAGACCCCACATTGCCAAGACAATCCTAAGCAAAAACAAAGCTGGAGGCATCACGCTACCTGACTTCAAACTATACAAGGCTACAGTAACCAAAACAGCATGGTACTGGTACCAAAACAGAGATATAGACCAATGGAACAGAACAGAGAGAGCCCTCAGAAATAATACCACACATCTACAGCCATCTGATCTTTGACAAACCTGACAAGAACAAGAAATGGGGAAAGGATTCCCTATTTAATAAATGGTGCTGGGAAAATTGGATAGCCATAAGTAGAAAGCTGAAACTGGATCCTTTCCTTACTCCTTATATGAAAATTAATTCAAGATGGATTAGAGACTTAAATGTTAGACCTAAAACCATAAAAACCCTAGAAGTAAACCTAGGTAATACCATTCAGGACATAGGCATGGGCAAGGACTTCATGTCTAAAACACCAAAAGCAATGGCAACGAAAGTGAAAATTGACAAATGGGATCTAATTAAACTAAAGAGCTTCTGCACAGCAAAAGGAACTCAAACAAATATACAAGAAAAAAACAAACAGCCCCATCAAAAAGTGGGCAAAGGATATGAACAGACACTTCTCAAAAGAAGACATTCATACAGCCAACAGACACATGAAAAAATGCTCATCATCACTCGCCATCAGAGAAATGCAAATCAAAACCACAATGAGATACCATCTCACACCAGTTAGAATGGCAATCATTAAAAAGTCAGGAAACAACAGGTGCTGGAGAGGATGTGGAGAAATAGGAACACTTTTACACTGTTGGTGGAACTGTAAATTAGTTCAACCATTGTGGAAAACAGTGTGGCAATTCCTCAAGGATCTAGAACTAGAAATACCATTTGACCCAGCCATCCCATTACTGGGTATATACCCAAAGGATTATAAATCATGCTGCTATAAAGACACATGCACAAGTATGTTTATTGCAGCACTGTTCACAATAGGAAAGACTTGGAATCAACCCAAATGTTCATCAGTGACAGACTGGAATAAGAAAATGTGGCACATATACACCATGGAATACTATGCAGCCACAAAAAAGGATGAGTTTGTGCCGGGCGCGGTGGCTCAAGCCTGTAATCCCAGCACTTTGGGAGGCCGAGACGGGCGGATCACGAGGTCAGGAGATCAAGACCATCCTGGCTAACACGGTGAAACCCCGTCTCTACTAAAAAATACAAAAAACTAGCCGGGCGAGGTGGCGGGCGCCTGTAGTCCCAGCTACACGGGAGGCTGAGGCAGGAGAATGGCGTGAACCCAGGAGGCGGAGCTTGCAGTGAGCCGAGATCCCGCCACTGCACTCCAGCCCGGGCGACAGAGGAGACTCCGTCTCACAAAAAAAAAAAAAAAAAAAAAAAAAAAGGATGAGTTTGTGTCCTTTGTAGGGACATGAATGCAGCTAGAAACCATCATTCGCAGCAAACTATCGCAAGAACAGAAAACCAAACACTGCATGTTCTCACTCATAGGTAGAAATTGAACAATGAGATCACTTGGACACAGGAAGGTGAACATCACACACCAGGGCCTATTGTGGGAAAGGCCACCGTGACCTATTCACCCTCCACTTCCCGTCTCAGAATCTAAACGTGGTCACCTTCGAGTAGAGAGGCCTGCCCACCCACCGTGGGCAGTGCCACCCGCAGATGACACACGCTCTCCACCACCTAACGCAAACCATGAGAATTTGCAACAGGGGAGGAAAAAAGAATCAAAACTTCCAAGGCCCTGCTTTTTTTCTTAAAAGTACTTTAAAAAGGAAATTTGTTTGTATTTTTTATTTACATTTTATATTTTTGTACATATTTTGTTAAGGTCAGCCATTTTTAATGATCTCAGATGACCAAACCAGCCTTTGGAGCATTCTCTGTCCTACTTCTGTCTTTACTTGTGGTATGACCATGTTCATTATAATCTCAAAGGAGAAAAAAAAACCTTGTTAAAAAAACAAAAATGACAACAGAAAAACAATCTTATTCTGAGCATTCCAGTAACTTTTTTGTGTATGTACTTAGCTGTACTATAAGCAGTTGGTTTGTATGAGATGGTTAAAAAGGCCAAAGATAAAAGGTTTCTTTTTTTTCCTTTTTTGTCTATGAAGTTGCTGTTTATTTTTTTTGGCCTGTTTAATGTATGTGTGAAACAATATTGTCCAACAATAAACAGGAATTTTATTTTGCTGAGTTGTTCTAACAAATAAAATAAAATAAAATAACCTATGTTGTTTTTTAAAGGGGGGTGTGGGAGAGGTGGGAGAAGAAATAGGGGTATAGATGAAACATGTTTAGCCATAAATTGATATGTGTTGAAGTTGAGTGATGGGTAGGGTATATGGGATACATGACACTACACTTACTTCTGCATGTTTTAACTTTTTCCATAATAAGTTAAAGAAAAAGACTTGAAGAATGGACTCTATATATGAACGATTCATTCCAGAGGATGGTTTTTCCAGTCATTGTTATTTTCTCCTTTGTGTCTTTCTTTTTGTATTTTCTAAATCATGTTGGCATGATTTAGAAACTACTTTGATATCAGAAAACAAAGAAAGCAGCCTCCTGAAACTCTAAACAAGGACATGTAATAGTTTTAAAAACAAAAGATTCTCACTAAATTTGGAGAATAAAAGAATATTTAACAGCACATACTCGTAGACAATTTTTTAAAAGTTAGGTAATGGAGGAAAACGTTAGAAAGGAGAAAAATGAAGAACTGTACCAACTTTATTATGACACAGAGTTGCAATTTATGCAGAACTTACAAAAATAAACTAAAAGTAGGCCACTTCTACAAACTTGCCCCAAATATAAACTTCCACAGATAGAAACAACATATAGTTATTAATTGCTACATTATGTAATGGTAAAATACTAGAAAAAAAAAATGGCCATCCATTAGAGACAGGCTGAATAACTATTCTACCCACACAAGAGAACATACAGCTATAAAAATAAATGAGGAAGACCTTTATAGGCTCCTATAGAGTTATCTCCAGGATACAGTAATGTGTGAAAAAGAAAAAAGGTACAGAATGGAGTACATAGAATATTCCTTTTAATTAACAATAAAAATTGCATACATACACATATACATAAACACATATATCATTTAAAAGAAAAATAAAAGTAAAAACCAATGAGAAATACAGGTAGTTATCTATAGAGGGAAGAAGGAAGCAGGTAGAGGGGACAGAAATGGACACTAGACTTCCTCAAATTCATCTTATTCTGTTTTGATTTTGGATATATGTTATGTAATTTTAAAACAAAATTAAATCATAGTGGGAGAAAAGCAATCCATAAACATGAAAAGCAATATAAAACAAATGAGCCTAACTGCATTTCCAGTTGGCAGCTTAACCATATGAGAAGTATTATTTTAGGTGACTTTTAAACACAGTAATTTGATTATAGATCCCTAGTGGGCTATATCCTATCAAACTCCAACAGGACTTTATATTGTTTTTCTATATTCATATGGTTGGTAAAAATATTGGTATTGTTATTTTGAAGCTCTTTGTTTCAACCCAAGAGAAGGCAGAAAAGTGAGAACAGGAAATAAAGAACAGATGGGATAAATATAAAACAAATGGCAAAATGATAGATTTGAACCAAACCATATCAGTAATCACACTAAATATAAATGGACTAAATACTCCAATTAAAAGATGGAAATTGCTGGTTTGGTGTGGTTGTTCATGTCTAAAATCCCAGAAATTTGGGAGGCCGAGGCAGGCAGATCACCTGAATTCAGGAGTTTGAGACCAGCCTGGCCAACATGGCAAAACCTTGTCTCTACGAAAAGTACAAAAACAGTAGCTGCGTGTGGTGGTGCACACCTGTAATCCCAGCTACTTAAGAGGCTGAGGCAGGAGAACCACTTGAACACAGGAGGAGGAGGTTGCAGTGAGCCGAGATGGCGCCACTGCACTCCAGCCTGGGTGACAGAGTGAGACTCTGTCCCAAAAAAAAAAAAGATGGAGATTGCAAAGTTGAATAAAAACATAGACCCAAATACATGCTGCCTATAAGAAATACACTTGAAATATTAAAACACAAGCAGGTTAAAAAGGATAGAAAAAGATATACAATGCCAATATTAATGAAAAGAAAGCTGGAATGTCTACATTAAATTTCAAGCAAAGTAGATGTTTGGAGCAAAGAATATGAGGGATAAGGAAGACCATTTCCTAATGATAAAGGGGTCAATTCACCAGTAGGATGTAAAAATCTAAAACCTTTCTATACCTAATAATAGAGCATCAAAATACATGAAGTAGGCCAGGCATGGTGTCTCACACCTGTTAATCCCTGCACTTTGGGAGGCCGAGGTGGGCAGATCACCTGAGATCAGAAGTTCGAGACCAGCCTGGCCAATATGGTGAAACCCTATCTCTACTAAAAAAAAATACAAAACTTAGCTGGGCATGGTCGTGCCCGCCTGTAATCCCAGCTACTTGGGAGGCTGAGGTAGGAGAATCACTTGAACCTGGGAGGTGGAGGTTGCAGTGAG
Source organism: Macaca nemestrina (assembly GCF_043159975.1). Classification (NCBI taxonomy): domain Eukaryota; kingdom Metazoa; phylum Chordata; class Mammalia; order Primates; family Cercopithecidae; genus Macaca; species Macaca nemestrina. The sequence continues at coordinate 46,341,289 of NC_092144.1, read as the reverse complement.
CCGAGATCATGCCACTGCACTCCAGCCTGGGTGACAAAGCAAGACTCTGTCTCAAAAAAACAAACAAAAAAATACATGAAGCAGAAACTGAAAGAAACTACAAGGAGAAAAATCCAACAAACAAAAAATCAGTAAAGATATGGAAGATTTAAAAAAATACTATCAACCTACCTGACCTAGTTGACATTTACAGAACATTCCACCCAACAACCACAGAATATAGTCTTTTCAAGTGCACATGAAACATTTACTAAGATGCATCAAATTCTGGGTCATAAAACAAATCTTAATAAATTTAAAAGGATTCAAATCATACAAAGCATATTCTGTGAACACAATGTAACGAAATTAGAAATCAGTAACAAAAGATCTCTAGAAGATCCTCAAAATACTTGAAAACACGACAAATCAAAATAACCTATAAGTCAAGAAATCAAAAGGGCAAATTAGAAAGGATTTTTTATTTTTTTGAGACAGAGTCTCGCTCTGTTGCCCAGGCTGGAGTGCAGTGGCTGGATCTCAGCTCACTGCAAGCTCTGCCTCCTGGGTTTACACCATTCTCCTGCCTCAGCCTCCCAAGTAGCTGGGACTACAGGTGCCCGCCACCTCACCCGGGTAGATTTTTGTATTTTTTTAGTAGAGACGGGGTTTCACCGTGTTAGCCAGGATGGTCTCGATCTCCTGACCTCGTGATCCGTCCATCTCGGCCTCCCAAAGTGCTCGGATTACAGGCTTGAGCCACCGCAACCGGCCCTAGAAAGGATTTTTGAACTGAAGGTAGAATAAATGAAACAAGATTGGAAAGTAATCGCTTTTTTTTTTTTTTTTTTTTTTTTTTTTTGAGACAGAGTCTCGCTCTGAGGTCCAGGCTGGAGTGCAGTGGCGCAATCTCGGCTCACTGCAAGCTCTGCCTCCCAGGTTCACGCGATTCTCCTGCCTCAGCCTCCGGAGTAGCTGGGACTGGAGGCACCCACCACCACGCCCGGCTTTTTTTTTTTTTTTTTTTTTTTTTTGTATTTTTAGTAGAGACGGGGTTTCACCTTGTTAGCCAGGATGGTTTCGATCTCCTAACCTCATTCCATCCTCCTCGGCCTCCCAAAGTACTGGGATTACAGGCATGAGCCACCGCACCAGGCCGTGATCGTTTTTAAGCTAGGAATATTCATTATACTTTTATGTACATTTGAAACTTTCCATAAAAAGTTAAAAAACCAAAATGGTGCTGTATCAGAAATAACACAATAGAGCTCTTTCCCTTTTCAAATAACACAATGGAGCTATTTCCCTCTTTCCCTTTTTAAATCCATGAGTCTCGAATCCATTCTTCCTAAACTTAACCACTATTGAGATGTATCTATCCCAATTAATGGCACATTTTCTTTGCTCTCAATCTACCAAAAATTGCCTTGCCCCTCTATCATGTGAGAAGGCAGGAAATTTCAAAAAGAAAACGAAGATGTCTATGTCCTGTAATAACAAATGTATTTCAGGAAACAAAGAGGAAATACTCACCTTGGACATTGCTACTGAAACAGCCATTCTTTCTCCTCTGGGCTCTACTCTCAGAAAAAGAAAAATGGAATGAGATATTATGCCTTTCTTGGGGAATATGCTAAATTATAACATATCCTCTTCCTCCATCCTCAATCTCATTTAACATAAAGAAAAGTCAGGAGGACACTAGAACAGGTCCTTCTACCTTCTGTATCAGAAAGAAGGGCCAGGTCACAGCTGTCTTAGGCTTGAATTTATTTCTGGATTCAAAGCTGTACACTGGAGACAGCCCTGCAGTGGAGTGCTTCAGGTTCAGAACTGGGTTGCTGTCTCCTAAAGCACTCCCTCTGAAACTTTTCCCACGCCTGGAATCCCATTACATTTCCAGTGGTCTTTTTATTTATTTATATATATATTTTTGAGACTGAGTTTTGCTCTTGTTATCCAGGCTGGAGTGCAGTGGCATGATCTTGGCTCACTGCAACCTCCACCTCCCGGGTTTAAGCAAGTCTCCTGCCTCAGCCTCCTAAGTAGCTGGGATTACGGGCATGCGCCACCACACCCGGCTAATTTTGTATTTTTAGTAGAGACAGGGTTTCACCATGTTGGTCAGGCTGGTCTCGAACTCCCGACCTCAGGTGATCCACCCGCCTCCGCCTCCCAAAGTGCTGGGATTACAGATGTGAGCCACCACGCCCAGCATCCAGTGGCTGTCTTGAAGGTATTATCAGCCCTAAAATTCTCATCCCAAGACCAGGTCTGTGGCTCGCAAATAACTCCTGTTCTTCACTCAGGTGTCCAAATGTCTGACTTCCTTATTTCTTGCCACTTCCTTGCATCCAATCCCCTTAAGGCTATAAGGCAAGAGGACGCAGGGAAGAAGTCGTGAACCCATAACTACATTTCCCAAGGTGAACCGAGGATGGATACAGAAATAAAGCAATACAAGCTATGTATGAAAGGGCAACCACTGTGGTCAAAACAAAAAGTCCTTAAGTCCTCAGAGCCACATGGGAGGAGCACAGAGCCACATGGGACTCATAATCCATAGGCCGACCTCAGCCCCAAATGAACCCCAGAAATACCAAAAAGAAATTTACTTCTGTACTGAACTAAACCCCCATAAGGTCACAGACTATACAAATGGCCATATAAAGTCACACATAATCACATTTCCACAGTCACACAGCTAGAGGCACAATCACCCAATTATGCTACATTGTTAGACCACCTCGTGTCAAACAAAATCCCTTTAAGTCAAGGCATATAATTACATCCAAGCACCTTGTCAGAGACACCGCCAAAAACAACCTTTCAAAGCTGCAATTTTAGTCTCTTTACAGAGTCAGGAAAACAGCACACACAACCCCACAGTCACACACAATCAGTCACCCAACCAAGTACCAGATCAGGGAAACACGCGGTCACAAACACCGTGTCACAGCAACACTGTCACACACCTTAAATTTACTGGCAAATCCGTCACACGATATCAGGTTTATACACAAACTCAAAGTGACACAAGCACATCCAAACACTCTTGTCACAACTGTCACACACTTCATAGTCACAGGCAAACTCCAATTATACACGCGGCACACACACAATCACAGTCACGTAAGTATATCCCAGCCAGGTAAGCAGTCACAAACACCCTCAGAGTCACAAACAACTCACAGTCACACAAATGCTCATACACAAAACCACAGCCACACACGTCCAGTGTATGCACAGGCAGTCGCCAATACCAGGTAGGCTGTAGCCTGCACACAAAACCGGAGACACGGCCACACGAGTAACCCCAGCGACGCTTTCTCCGCGCATGTCCGCTCTGACACCCCGGACACTCCTACCTTGACAGAGATGCAGTTAGGGTCCAAGATCTGGCGCCCGGGTTCCAAGCCCGATTTCGGGTTCGCCAGCCCAGCAGGTGCGGAGCCAAGCTCCTCCACAGACGCGGCCCTCTCCCCACGCGAGGCCTCCAAATCTCGCAAACTAACGGAAATGAAGCCGCGCTCCGGACGCGGTGCCTCTGGGAAATGTAGTCCAGTGCTCTGGACACGGTGCCTCTGGGAAATGTAGTCCAGCGCTCTGGACACGGTGCCTCTGGGAAATGTAGTCCGGCACTCTGGACACGGTGCCTCTGGGAAATGTAGTCCAGCGCCTGGCTGGCCGGCCGGCCAGGACGTGAGGAGGCCCGGGCGGCTCACCTCTCGCGGGCTAGTGGACTCGGCCTGCCGCGCCCCAGAGGTTTCTGGGAGTGCCCCCCCGCCCACGTTTGGTGCGCAGGCGTTAGGCGCTCAGGGCCTGCCAGAGCGAGCTCTGAGTGGTTCCGGGGTCTACCCCTGGCAGGAGAGAGGGTGGGACCGGCCGTCCAGGCAGGTGCGAGGCAGGAGCCGGGGCCGGTGCGGGGACCCGCTGGAACCTCGGATTTGCAGAGGATCGTCTGTGTGCCCTGCCAGGCCCTTGGGGGGTGTGTGCGTGTGTGTGACAATGGGAGATGCCGGGTGGACCGAGAGTCTTTCCGTGACCGGGTGTGTATGGTTGTTTCTGCCTGTGTGTGATTCTTCCTGCTGTGGGGTGTGAGGTGATTTGTACTTTAAGCTGCGTAGTAATGGGATTTTATCACTGTGTAGAATCGTCTGACAGTAAGACGATTCTACACAGCTCTCTACCATGGTTTGCTTATGAAGGGTATCTGCATGTATATCTGCTTTTTTGTGTGTGTCCGTAATTGACTGGTGATTTGTGTTATATAAACGTGCTTTTCTTGTGCTTGTATTTCAGTGTCTGTAAGGGTGCCAAAAGCAAATGAGCTGTGTGTGATCGCGTGTGCCAATGAAAATACTATGGCCAGGTTATTTCTTCCTTAAGTAGTAATGTAATCTGGAAAAGATAATCAATTTATCTGACAAGTGATTTAGACATGATTTTTCTATTGGATCAAATATATGTGTTATGGGGAAGAATCCAAAATTAACGTAGTTTTTTCTTTGTTTTTAGAAAGATTATTGCAAAACCAGTCCTAGGGTAAACTGCCTTTTCCTCTGCCACAGTAGGCCAAAAGTAGATATCCATTATTTTCTAATTAGAGGGTAAAGTTTCTGCTATTACTGGGTAAGGTTGAGAGGCCATCAACTAATAAAACAATAAAATTATGTTATACATAAGAAGAGTGAATTTTAGGACAGTACAGCACTAGTCAGATTTCCCAAATTCTAGGTCAAACACTTCATTTTCTGATGAGAAAACCTTGATTGGCAGAAAGTAACTTAAGGCTGTAGTTTGTTGGTAAACCTGAACTTATTTTTACTTACTTCAAGACCTCTTGACCTTTTACGATTTTTGAATAATCAAAAACTTGTGAACTTCCAGCACAGAGAAGATAGAGTATAATTTCACCACTCCTTCAGAGGGAAAAACATTAATAAAAGTTGGTCTTTCAAGACCATATATCAAATACATTGATCTCTTCCTGGTAATGTGACTGGAATAGCAAATTTGGGGACCAGAATTCTTGAGTGAATGAACCTGTGTGTGTGATCAGGCATAGCTATGTGAAATATAGATAATTATATTGCACTGAGATAGAGTGGGTCAAAGTCGGGCAAGAATTATGTCCGATTCACATGCAGACGTATGTTTATTGCGGCACTATTCACAATAGCAAAGACTTGGAACCGACCCAGATGTCCATCAATGATAGACTGGATTAAGAAAATGTGGCACATATGAACCATGGAATACTATGCAGCCATAAAAAAGGATGAGTTCATGTCCTTTATAAGGACATGGATGAAGCTGGAAACCATCATTCTGAGCAAACTATTGCAAGGACAGAATACCAAACACTGCATATTCTCACTCATAGGTGGGAATTGAACAATGAGAACACTTGGACACAGGGTAGGGAACATCACATACCGGGACTTGTCGTGGGGTGGGGGCCTCGGGGAGGGTAGCATTAGGAGATATACCTAATGTAAATGACGAGTTAATGGGTGCAGCACACCAACATGGCACATGTATACATATGTAACAAACATGCACGTTGTGCACATGTACCCTAGAACTTAAAGTATAATAAAAAATAAAATTAAAAATAAAAAAGAATTATGTCCAATTATATATGGGAGATATATACTTTTTTTGTTTAAGAGGTGACACACATTCTGGTTTCAAATTGAACAGCATGCATTGATCTTGAGCGACATCTGTGTGATTCTGGGTCACTACTTTTGGCTTTTGAATAGTTACCATGAGTGCTTGCAAGAAAAAGGAAGCTATCCCTTAAAAGTAAAAAACAATTGTTCACCTGAGATGAATACATTCCATGTGGATGGGCTTCTTGTATATTAAACTTCTGACATTTTATATGTGTTGATATAACGTGATTTTTTTTTTAAAGTGTAGGCAGCTTTTCAGATTCACAAAGAGGTACTTTAAGCTAAAAAGGTTAAGACCATCAGAAACGTAGACTGCAGGAAGTGAGAAGAGTTTGTTAGAATATTATGTGATATAATTAGTATAAAAATAGTATATATTTTATAGAGGGATACACACCAAACTCCTCGTTAATGGTAACCTTTAGGGAGAGAAGAGAGAATCTAGGGTGAAGGGGGAGAAGTAAATGTCAAAGGGAACTTAAGCATTATGGGTCATTTATCTCCGTTTTTTTTTTGTTGTTTTTTTGAGACAGAGTCTGTCTCAAAAAAGACTTAGAACCAACCCAAATGTCCATCAATGATGGACTGGATTAAGAAAATGTGGCACATATACACCATGGAACATTATGCAGCCATAAAAAAGGATGAGTTCATGTCCTTTATAGGGATATGGATGAAGCTGGAAACCATCATTCTGAGCAAACTATCGCAAGGACAGAAAACCTTGCCTGGGCTGGAGTGCAGTGGTATGATCTCGGCTCACTGCAACCTCTGCTTCACAGGTTCAAGTGATTCTCCTGCCTCAGCCTCCTGAGTAGCTGGGATTACAGGCGCCTGCCACTACGCCCAGCTAATTTTTTGTATTTTTAGTAGAGACAGAGTTTCACCATGTTACCCAGGCTGGTCTCGAACTCCTGACCTCGTAATTCGCCCGCCTTGGCTTCCCAAAGTGCTGGGATGACAGGCGTAAGCCACTGCGCCCGGCCTCTCTCTCTCTCAACAAGGTAACATCACTCATATATTTAAAATTTAATTTTAAAATATAAAAGTCGGCCGGGTGCAGTGGCTCACGCCTGTAATCTCAACACTTTGGGAGGCCGAGACGGGCGGATCACGAGGTCAGGAGATCGAGACCATCCTGGCTAACACGGTGAAACCCCGTCTCTACTAAAAAAAAATACAAAAAACTAGCCGGGCGAGGTGGTGCGCGCCTGTAGTCCCAGCTACTCGGAGGCTGAGGCAGGAGAATGGCGTGAACCCGGGAGGCGGAGCTTGCAGTGAGCCGAGATCGTGCCACTGCGCTCCAGCCTGGGCGACAAAGCGAGACTCCGTCTCAAAATTAAAATAAAATAAAAATAAAAATAAATAAATAAATAAAATAGTCAATGGAGACATTGGTTTTAGCAAGGAAGTGAGCCAAGGAAACTAAACTGTGGAAGCAGACAAAATCCAGAAAAACTTACATCTTAGGAAGACTGCAGAGAGAAGGGAATATCAAGGCAACAATTTTTCATAGGCCTGAGGTGCCTTGTTTATGAAATGCCAGTTTCATATTTGTGTCCTTATGACCCATTTTGACCTTGCTGACCTTTGACGATTAGTTTTCTCTTCAGCCCGGCTACTGGATTCAGCTCTGTTAGAGTGGCTGCCCCTAAACAGCATCGGTAACTATGTTCTCTTTCCTGGCACTGGATTATTTTGAGAGTCTTTGTCGATGTTGGCAAATGATTTTGACCTTCTTCCAATAGATTAGGTTTATGCCAGCACATATGGGTCCAACATTTAATCAGCAGTCCCAGGAAACTATCTGAGGCACTCTGATATAATTACTTTTCCCTAAGTGTTTATTTTGAAAAATGTTAAAGCTACAGGAAAATTAAAAAGAATAGCTTAATGATTTGCATTGTGTATCCTTTACTTAGATTCACCAGTTTATAACATTTTGGACCATTTGCTTAATCTCTGTCTGCATGTATTTACATATTTTTATTTTTTGTTCAACATTTATGGGTAAGCTACAGATATTATATATTTTACCATTAAGGATTTTTTTTTTTTTTTTTTTTTTTTTTTTGAGACGGAGTCTCGCTCTGTCGCCCAGGCTGGAGTGTAGTGGCCAGATCTCAGCTCACTGCAAGCTCCGCCTCCCGGGTTTACGCCATTCTCCTGCCTCAGCCTCCCGAGTAGCTGGGACTACAGGCGCCCGCCGCCTCGCCCGGCTAAGTTTTTGTATTTTTTAGTAGAGACGGGGTTTCACCGTGTCAGCCAGGATGGTCTCGATCTCCTGACCTCGTGATCCGCCCGTCTCGGCCTCCCAAAGTGCTGGGATTACAGGCTTGAGCCACCGCGCCCGGCCACATTAAGTGACACATAATTTCAGTTTGATCCATTACTGGTGATACTAAATTTTATTACTTTGGTTCACGGAGTATGTGTACCTGATTTCTCCATGGTAAAAAATACCTTTTTTTCTTTGAGGCCAAGAAGTAATCTGATGGGGATATTTTGAAACCATTTCCTGAATAGCCTTTTACCTAATGGTTTTAATAATCATTGATGATTCCTGTCTAAATCAGTTATTAAGTTAGGAGTTGCAAAATGGTGATTTTTAATTTTACCATTCCTTCTTGTATATAAAAGAGCTTTGCCTTTCCCTCTATACCCCTTTATTTTTGCTCTTTTGAGTATCACTATGGCTCATGGATTTTTATTTTTTGTCCAAAGTACTTTAGCCTGTTATTATCATTCTCTGTGTTGCTCAAATTGTTCCAAATTGGACTGTAAGAACCCCTGACACTGGTGCCTGTGTCCCCAGTTGTCTTTGAGCACTTCCTTACTTTTTGGCACAGGTCTTTTTTTTTTTTTTTTTTGAGATGGAGTCTCGCTCTGTCACCAAAGCTGGACTACAGCGGCATGATCTTGGCTCACTGCAACCTCCACCTCCCGGATCAAGCAATTCTCCTGTCTCAGCTTCTCAAGTAGCTGGGATTAGAGGCACCTGTCACCATGCCCAGCTAATTTTTTATATTTTTAGTAGAGACAGGGTTTCACTATGTTAGCCAGGCTGGTCTCAAGCTCCTGATCTCAAGTGATCCACCCGCCTCGGCCTCCCAAAGTGTTGGGATTACAGGTGTGAACCACTGCGCCCAACCTGGCACAGATATTTCATACTTACATTGTACATTCCCTGTCCCAGACCTGGAATTAGCCACTTTGTGAGGAGAATTTTTGAGATGATCTTTTAATCTATATTCTCAACAAAGAAATAGTTAAGTAATTTATAGTACACAGGGAGTGGAATGTTATGCATCCAATAAACATAGGATTGTAAATTTTAAATTAACAAGCTGAATCTTAAAATTTTACTCAGTATTATGTCAGTGACATTTTTCTTTTTTCAAGAGATGGGGTCTCGCTCTGTCACCCAGGCTGGAGTGCAGTGGTGCAATCATGGCTCATGGTAACCTTGAACTCCTAGGGTCAAGTCAACCTCCCTCAACCTCCCAAAGTACTGGGATTATAGGCATGAGCCACCCTGGCCAGCCCTAGGAAAAGAAAACTTTTTAAACCACCAGAGGTGTCACAATCAAAAGATAAACACATATCTTTTCAAATGCCATTAAATATTTGTACAGTCATATCAAAAATGTCACTACAATTTTGTAATCTGTTTTTTCATGTTTTAAAACACAAAATACTGCAATGAAATGCATATACCTTTTAAATGTTCATATTTTAAAAGACATCAGTATTTTGAAATGATGGAAAGCATTTTGAATATTACAAATTAAAATTTGTTAATATGGTGTATTTTAACTGAACATATTAAAGATTACATAGTGTTTATTGATCATAATTCTTTTTAACCATTCTACTCTTGTTGAATTGAGAATCCTGAAATACATATGAATAGTTCCTCATTCACAATGGCCATCTATGTCATGAATCTTGACCCTGGCTTTGTGTGATTAACAAGTTTTCATTGCAGTGGCCAGTGACTTTCAAGACTTTTCCTAAAAGGAGTAGAGGTAACTGAATTCAGAGAGATTATTTACAGATTTTATGTTGGAAACTAGAAGAATCCATCTGGCTAGGGAAGGACATCTTCTCCCCCAAATTAAGATTTACCATCTGGAATATCTTCTTCCTTTGTGAACCCTACGGATTCTGTGTGCTTGCCTGAATTTTTGTCCCTTGTTCTCAGAAAATAATTAGAGCTTTGCAGAATTGTGTGGAGGCAACTCTGACTGTAGCTTTCTCTAGCCCTTCCTAGGATGGCCTTGCTTCCCTGACAACCATGGAAATGGGTCTCAATTCCACAGTCAGAGTCTGATCAATTTCTTATCTTTTACTATACGCAAGATGGTTTCTAAGTTTTTAAGCCAATTATAATTTCCATATCAGATCATGGAAAAGAAAGACATGATTAAAAAAGAAATGAAAGAGTCTTGGTGAGGGAGGAGACATCGTAAAGTGAGAGAAGCTCCTTATAAGTCTTTCAACTCTCACATCTATTTAGATGCAATTACAGCCCTGTAAAGAATACCGGCTCAATTTAAAGCTTGAAATCAAATAGTTACAGGATTTAAGTCAATATTTTGGTAGATGACATTCAATAAAAATATAAGTTAGATAAACTACATCAATTAAAACCAACAGCAACAAGCTTTTCATGAGTAAAAAGAAAAACTCAGGTTGGCCCCAGCCCTGGGGCTACCTGACCTGACAAAACTTTTCACACTCTATGTGTCAAAAAGAAAAAGAAAATGGCAGTTGGGAGTTTTAACCCAGACTGTAGGGCCCTGGCCAAGGCCAGTGGCCTGTCTCTCAAAACAACTAGATGAGGTTTCCAAAGGCTGGCCCCCATGTCTAAGGGCCTTGGCAGCAATGGCCCTGTTAGCACAAGAAGCAGATAAGCTAACTCTTAGGCAAAACCTAAACCTAAAATCCCCCCATGCTGTGGTGACTTTAATACCAAAGGACATCATTAGCTAACGAATGCTAGACTGACTAGATACCAAAGCTTGCTATGTGAAAATCTCCGCATAGCCATTGAAGTTTGCAACACCCTAAAACCCGCCACCTTACTCCTGGTATCAGAGAGCCCAGTTAAACATAACTGTGTAGAAGTGTTGGACTCAGTTTATTCTAGCAGGTCTAACCTCCGAGACCGTCCTTAGACATCAGTAGACTGGGAGCTGTATGTGGATGGGAGCAGCTTCACCAACCCCTGCCAAGTGACTCTGAAGACGACGACAAGCCCTGCTCCAGTCACACCCGGAAGCTGACTGGTCCACGCACAGCCAAAGCATGAGGAAACTCACTGCGGGACTCATTTTCCTTAAAATTTGGACTTGTACAGTAAGGACTTCCACTGACCTTCCTCACACTGTTCCCAGTACATACATCAAGTCACTGAGGTAGGACAAAAGATTGCTATAGTCCTATTATTTCATAGTTATTATAAGTGTACCGGGACTCTAAAAGAAACTTGTTTTTATAATACTATTCTATCCAAGGTATGTAGCCCAGGAAATAACCAACCTGATGCGTGTTATGACCCATTTTAAGCCTCCCATGATCACAGTTTTTAAAATAAAATTAAGGACTAGTCCTTTTCTAAGGGACACAAGTAAAGTAATAGCTGGAACAGAAGAAAGAGGAGTCCCCAAGCATATAACCCTAAAATTTAATACTTGTGCCACTATCAACAGCAATCAGCATAGAATGAGATGCAGTTCTTTAAATTAAACAAAAAAGTTACACGGCAGGAAATAAGTTTATCTGCCACGAATTAAGCTCATGTGGAAATGTAATTACTGGTCTTGTGTCATCTAGACTACTTAGAAAAAGGATGAAAAAGATCCTGTTTAGCTCCAAAAAGGAGAAGGCAGCCCCTCCTGTACGAGTGGAAGCTGCAACCCCTTGAAATTAGTAATTACAAATCCCTTAAACCCAAGGTAGAAAAACGGAGAACACGTATCTGTAGGCATCGATAGAAAAGGACTAGATCCTAAAGTAAATATCGTAGTAAAAGAGGAGGTTCGTCAATTCTCTCTGGAACCAGTATTTCAGACTTTCTATGATGAACTAAATGTGCCACTACCAGAGACTCCAGGAAAAACCAGAAATTTGTTTTTGCAATTAACCGACCATGTAGCCCAGTCTCTAAATGTCACTTCATGTTATGTTTGTGGAGAAACTGTAATAGGCGATCAATGGCCATAAGAAGTCCGAGAATTAGTGCCTACAGACCCATTCCTGATAAATTCCCAGCCCAAAAGAATCACCTTGATCACTTCTAGGTTATAAAAGTCTCAATTGTTAGACAATATTGCATAGCTAAAAAAAAAAAAAAAACAAAAGGAAATTCACTCATTCTGTAGGATGACTTAGTTGCCTAGGACAAAAACGGTGTAATGGTACCACAAACACAGTTACATGGTGGAGTTCAAACCATATAGATAAAAATCCATTCAGTAAACTTCCAAAGTTGCAGACTGTTTAGGCCCACCCAGAATCCCCCCGGGACTGGATGGCCCCCACTGGGCTATACTGGATATGTAGACATAGAGCCTACACTAAGCTGCCTGACCAGTGGACAGGTAGTTGTGTTATTGGCACTATTAAACCATCTTTCTTCCTACTGCCCATAAAAACAGGATAACTCCTAGGCTTCCCTGTCTATGCTTCCTATGAAAAGCAAAATGTAGCTATAGGTAATTAAAAAGATGATGAATGGCCTCCTAAAAAAATTATACAATACTATAGGCCTGCCACTTAGACACAAGATGGCTCATAAGGATACTGGACCCCCATTTACATGCTCAACCGAATCATACATTTGCAAGCTATTTTAGAAATCATCACTAATAAAGCCTTGACTATTCTGGCCTGGCAAGAAACTCAGATAAGAAATGCTATCTATCAAATTAGATTGGCTCTCGACTACTTGCTAGCAGCTGAGAGGTCTATAAGAAATTTAACCTTACTAATTGCTGTCTACACGTAGATGATTAAGGGCAAGTAGTTGAACACATAAGGATGTAACAAAACTGGCACAGGGGCCCGTACAAGTGTAGCATGGATTCGACCCTGACACCATGTTTAGAAGGTGGTTCCCAGCACTAGGAGGATTTAAAACTCTTATTATAGGAGTTATAATAGTAAAGGAAACCTGCTTACTGCTCCTTTGTTTGCTACCTGTGCTTCTTCAAATGATAGAAAGCTTCATTGCTACCTTAGTTCGCCAAAATGCTTCAGCACAAGTGTACTATATGAATCACTATCAATCTATTGCACAAGAAGGCATAAAGTAGCAAACACAAGAGTGAGAACTCCTACTAATAAAAAGCGAGAGTCTCAAAGCAGGGAAATGAGGAAAGAGAGACCCTCTCATATTGTTTTATATTGTTTAATACTCAGAAAAGGAAAGAGAAGCAAAACTAAAGGCAGGTAGCCCAGCGCCTAGCAACCAGACCCGAAACCAAGGAACCTGACCCGAAACTAGGCCTGGGCCTGCCTGACCTAAGCCTGGTAGTTAAAATTTGACCCCTGACCTAGCAACTGTTGTTATCTATGGATTCCAGACATTGTATGGAAGAACATTGTGAAACCTCCCGTTCTGTTCTGTTTCACTCAGACCACCAGTGCTCAAAGCCCCGTCATGTACCTGCTGGCTTGCTCAATCGATCACGACCCTCTCACGCAGACCCCCTTAGAGTTGTGAGCCCTTAAAAAGGACAGAAGTTGAGCACCTGATGAGCTCGGATTTTAAGACGCTAGCCTGCTAATGCTTCCAGCTGATTAAAGTCACTCCCTTCACTATCTCAATGTCTGAGGGGGTTTGTCCATGGCTTGTCGTGCTACACCTCCATCTCAAAAGCCAGCAATAGAGGGTCAAGTCCTTCAAACATTGCATCTCTCTGATCCAGGTGGGAAAGTGTTGGGAAAAAGCTGAGTGTTGGGAGAAGCTGAGGGAGGGCTTGCATGTCTGACATAATGTAAAAGAGTCTTGGAACATGTCCGGGGTCCAGGGTCTAAAACCCCTTGTGGCCTTTGGAACACCAAGCTCTGTGCTAAAGGGTGGAAGGCTACCCCGACATACCATAATCTAAGCCCAGGGCATAAAATCCCTCGTGGCTTAGATAAAATCCAGGACTCGTGGCTCTGGAATGTGTCTAGACTTGCTGGCTCCTTGCTCCTTGCTCTGCCAGGATTGATTGTATCTTGAGTTAAAAGAACCTGCTCTCCATTATCTCCAGTAGCAGAGCAAATGCTAAACCATCACAGCTGTCAATCATGTGCTTAATGCAATGTGCCCTTTTGACCTCCACATTCTCACCACCTGTTTCTTTGTTGATTACCAATAAATAGCGTGGGCTCCCAGAGCTCGGGCCTTCGCAGCCTCCACAATCACAATGGCCACTTGGGTCTCACTTTTCTCTCTCGAACTTTTTCTCAATCTTTTGACTCCACCGGACTTTGTCATCCCGACGACCTGGTGTTGGGTCTGATCCACCCCAACAGGGAAGATTCTTCATTTTCCCTTCTCTTCCTAATAATATAATCCTAAATCCATTAGGGGCTGAGCAAGCTAGGCATACATGCCAATGAAGCTGCTTAGGCCTAAAGCAGGGCACTGTAGTTTGCGTGCAATGAGGAGGGCGAGTATTGCGGCAGTAATGGGATAGTGGCTTCTAGGGGGACTGATCAAATATGTTTCATACACACAAATACGCACATAAAATATATATTTGACTACTATTATTATTTCCTCTGATAAAAAATCAGGGTTCTTTGAAGAAATGTTTGATTCCAGTGTTGGGCAGAGCAAATACGAGATAAGCCTGGAACATCTTATATGTGTAAGTAAGGGGCGCTCAAAGAATGATGGGAACCTGTTAAAGGCCACAAAACCCACACAGGAGGGGCTCCCACTTGCCAAATCTGCAGCAAACTGGTCATTAAAATAAATAATACAGTACAAACCTCTGAATGAAATAGGAAATCACAAGTCTATAGTGGCATAAATTAATAAATTGAAAGTTGGATGAAGAATGGTGTGTTTACATAGTCTCAGAGTACCTCCCCATAAAATCTTTAGAAAGGAAAAAAAGAGTAATTTTGCAGTAGAGAAGCCTGGCAGGTACATCTTAATTACTGATTAAGATGTAATCCTCTTTCATCAAGGAGTATTACCAGTAAGAGGACAGAATGTCATCATGTGCCCCTGCTAGGCACGTGCATCACTTTTGTGGCATTCCTTCTACAACTCAGAACTTATCATGAGGAAACATCGGAGAAAACCAAATGGGAAGGAAATTCTTCAAAGACTGACTTATAATAATCAAAAGTGTTAAGGTTATAAAAGGGCAAGACTGAGAAACTGTTTCAGACTAAAGGAGATTAAAGAGACATGACATCTAAAGGCAATGCATGATTCTAAATTTGTTCCTTTCATGCCATCCAATTAATGACACCGTTGGCAACACTTGAATCTGATATCGATGGTCATAATAAATAAAGGTTAATTTCTTGATTTTGGTAATGGGATTGTGGTTATGTAGGTAGGGGCATGTCCTTCTTGTAGGAAATACACAGCATATTCAGGGGTGTTGTGGGATCTTTAAGGAATTAGACTGATGGGGTTCAGGGGATATGATATTAATTAATTATTCAGGTGCACCAACCCAGTCGGATTAACATCCAAAGGACTGAGCCCCGAACAAAGAGTTAAGTTACCTTTTAAGCATTTCATCAGGTGGAGGTGGGGGGAAGGGGGAGATCTGTGCAGGTGGAAGCATACTATAAAAGCAAGAAACAAAGGCACTTATTCAATTGAGACATGCATTATATCATTTCTTACTTTTCAAGGAAAAACACGTTTTGCAACTTGAGTTTAATCTGTCTAGGGACTTTGCAGCTGCACAGCTAGGGAAACAGGGTCTTCACAATGCCTGGGAAGGGAGGAGAGATAAGGCTCACTAGCCACAGGAAAACAGGCAGTTAATTTTTTAAAGGACTCCAGCTCTTTCTCTTAGGGGGAACTGGGTTTTCTCACATACAACTGAGTTTTTGCTTACACACTCTTTAATTTCTTTTAATTCCTGTTTCAGGGGTGATGTAGCATTAGGTCAGCAATTTACTTTCAAATGGTTCAGTAACAAGCAAGTTCCTTATGCTATACTTGCAACTTTCTGTAAGTTTGTGATTGGATGGATGGATGGATAGATCAAAGAATGAAGTATGGAGCTAGCTTAAAAATATCTTCTGGGCTGGGCGCGGTGGCTCAAGCCTGTAATCCCAGCACTTTGGGAGGCCGAGACGGGCGGATCACGAGGTCAGGACATCGAGACCATCCTGGCTAACACGGTGAAACCCCGTCTCTACTAAAAAATACAAAAAACTAGCCGGGGGAGGTGGCGGGCGCCTGTAGTCCCAGCTACTCGGGAGGCTGAGGCAGGAGAATGGCGTGAACCCGGGAGGCGGAGCTTGCAGTGAGCTGAGATCCGGCCACTGCACTCCAGCCTGGGCGACAGAGCCAGACTCCGTCTCAAAAAAAAAAAAAAAAAACACAAAACTTCTAAATTATACTTTTAATATAAAAATAATTTTTAAAAATCAACATTGAAGCTCCATAGGATTTTTGTCAGTCATGCTTGTACATATTGGTGCCTGCAAACGGTGTAGTTATTCTTGGCTTTTTGATAGACTTTAAAATTATTTCCCCACAAAGTTCCTCCAGATGATCTGAACTACCTGGAGATTCCTAGTCTGCCTTTCCTAGAGCTGCTAAGCAAGTGGGGTTTTTCATGGCTTATTTTTTCACCCATCCCCTCGCTTGGCCATCTCAGGATTCTACTGTCTCCCACGAAGAAGAAATGATGAAGTCCTATGTGAATTTTAAATGATGTATTTATTTTATTATCTTGTTCTATAAGGCAGGTAAAGTAGATCACAATAATCTCAACAATAAGATGGAAAACCCTAAGTGAATCAAAATTAGTCAGGAAAACATAAGTGATTAAGGAGAAACTTGCAATTAGAAATATACAGAAATAAGTTCATTAAGAATTAAGCTTCAAATCTGAATCTGGCCTTCATAGGAAAAACAAGTTAGCACATAAAACTAAAATTAACAAAATTCATTATATAGTTTGCACTGTCTTTCATGAAAAAGTCTGTTAATTTCTCAGAGGAACATAAAAGATTTTCATGGACATGAAGTAAAATACTTTGGCTAAGTTTTAAAATTGTGGTCCATAGCCCTCTCCATCTCTTCTTTGCTCTGATCTCAAAAAATGAGATGTTCCTCCTCTTAAAAGTAATGTTTTGGCCGGGTGCGGTGGCTCAAGCCTGTAATCCCAGCACTTTGGGAGGCCGAGACGGGTGGATCACGAGGTCAGGAGATCAAGACCAGCCTGGCTAACACGGTGAAACCCCGTCTCTACCAAAAAAGACAAAAAAAAAAACTAGCCGGGCGCGGTGGCGGGCGCCTGTAGTCCCAGCTACCCGGGAGGCTGAGGCAGGAGAATGGCGGGAACCCGGGAGGCGGAGCTTGCAGTGAGCTGAGATCCGGCCACTGCACTCCAGCCTGGGCGACAGAGCCAGACTCCGTCTCAAAAAAAAAAAAAAAAAAAAAAAAAAGTAATGTCTTTTCTGTTTTTCATCCCATCTTTCCTATGGCTTCTAGAACCCTTCCCCACTAGTTAATACTTACACTTAAATATATTACATAGTTCTTTCTTTACTGTGTGATTCCCCTTACGTGGTTCTCCACATCTGAGGAGACAACAAACATACCAACCATTCTTCTGTTCACGTGTCCAGTTAGTTACTTTTAATAGTGTAGAGGTCAAAAGCAAAGATTTTAGACGTGAAAAGATGTAGATTTCCACTACTTTCTGTGTGATGTGAGCAAATTATAGTTACTGAAATTGTCAGTTCCTCAGTTTTATGACCTAAAAGCGAGGCTAAATCTATAGATGGAAGTTTTTTGAGAATGAGTTGTTAAGTTGCTCAGAGCAATGATTGTCACCATTCAACGTTGAATTAACGTTTGCCTCATTTCTTCCTCAGAAACTTACGACTCAGATCTTGGTGATTTGTCTCATCTTATGTGTATTGTTCCTGTAAGAAAGTCCTCAAAGTATGGGGTATGTGGATGCCTCGATTTCTTATTTCTATCACAAATTAAAATATTTTTCCTTATTTTTACATTCCTTTGGAAATTAAGTTTTTGTTTTTTTTAAATTGGTTTTATGAGAGGTAAACTTAAAATCTGGCCATCATGGCTCTTTTTTAAAAAGACATCTTAAATATTTTCCTTTGCTTCATCATATTGTTTTCTCATGATGCTAATTAGAATCATCTGACAACTTGAAAACAATTTTCCACTTATGAATCCTTTTTCTTTGCTTGTTTCTCAACTGGTACTTGTCCCTACACCCCTCTTTGTATCCCATTCCGCATAGCATCAATGAATTATCACACCCCACTGCAATGGCTATAATGGTTTCAGTCATCATTATACACTGATGAATATCAAATTACTCATTTGCATTCCAATCCCTACTTGAGCTCCTAATGAGCATACATAATGTTCTGATGGATATCTTTACCTAGTTATTCTATAGAAAACTTGAATTTTACATGTCCAAAATTTTATTCTTCTCTTCCTTTTACCACTTTCTGCCACCAACACCCTTTGCCATATACCCTGTCCCGATGAATCACACAACCATCTTTTCAGCCATTCCATCTCTGTTATTTTCCAACATGAGATCGCCTTAAGTATATCATGAACCTTTAAGTTACCTGTACTTAGAGAACACATTCTATATGACTTATTCTCTCCTAGAATATGAAATAAAACTAGACAAATATTAGGCATCTATATAGCTTTTGATGAATTCAGACTCCTAAATGCTTCCACGTGTCACCCAGTGCTCTCAGACTGATCAGGAATGTGTTGTTACAGGGAAGAGTAACATTCAAGGATGTGGCTGTTGGCTTTACTCAGGAGGAATGGCAACAATTGAAACCTGCTCAGAGGGGTTTGTACAGAGATGTGATGCTGGAGAACTATAAAAACTATTCACAGTAGGTAAGGATAATCTCTCTGAAAATCAGATTCTCTATTTCTGAAATGTGAAAGGTTTTTAAGTGGCATAGTGGGTACAGCCTTGAGTTGTTGAATTAAGATTCTTATTTCCTTTGTTCATATATATTTCAGCTATTGTTGCATTTCATAGGACACATAATAGTATATCCCTAGAAACCATGCCTTCCTCATTCATCAGAGGCTCTGACAGTCCCCATACTCATCCTAAATTCTGGGATCTTCTTTGTCCCCAGCATTAATAGGTAAGTCATACACCTTCTGATAAACAGAATTTCCAAGTTTTGTGTTTTTAGTAGAGACGGGGTTTAACCGTATTGGCCAGGATGGTCTCGATCTCCTGACCTTATGATCCGCCCACCTCGGCCTCCCAAAGTGCTGGGATTACAGGCGTGAGCCACCGCGCCCGGCCTAATACAGGTTTTAGCTGTGTAGGTGCACTTATATGTGGGTTTCTTCAAACCAAATGTGAATAAAATATATAGTATATTCAGGCTGTGAAGCTCGTGTATATGGAGGGCCGTTTTTCTTTTTCTTTTTCTTTTTTTTTTTTGAGACGGAGTCTCACTCTGTCGCCAGGCCAAAGTACAGTGGCACAATCTCGGCTCACTGCAACCTCCAACTACCTGGTTGAAGCGATTCTCTTGCCTCAGCCTCCCGAGTAGCTGGGATTACAGACATGTGTCACCACGCCCAGCTAACTTTTGTACTTTTAGTAGACATGGGGTTTCACCACGTTGGCCAGGCAGGTCTCGATCTCCTGACCTTGTGATCCGCCCGCCTCGGCCTCTCAAAGTGCTGGGATTACAGGCGTGAGCCACCGCACCCGGCCGACTTTACTTTTTTTTTTTTTTAATAGCTGACTTATTTTGGATGCTGTCCTTTTCCAAGTTTGGTAAAAGGGTAAGGATAGCCTCACAGCCATGACTTTTGTATCTTGAAGAGGTAGAAGACTGTAAGATAATTTCTCTAGTATTAGAGAAATTATGTGGTGTAGCTCTTTAATCAGTTTCTTCTTGGTTCTTATTCAGGAAAATAATACTTTTCTAGGATTTCACACATACTATAACAAGCTGAATATAAACATACACTATAAAATGCTGAATGTAATATGTGTTACATATACTTTACTAAATCAAAGTTGAATATATATTTCAACCATATATAAGAAAATGCTTTTTCTACAATGTCGGATGTACTATAAAAAGCTGAATATAAACTTTACTAAAGTTGAATGTGTGTATATATAAAAATGTCTTTAAAAATAATTTTCCAGGACTCAGATACATTGTAAAAAGTGGAGTATAAACTTACAACATATGAAGGCAGGTGCAGTGGCTCATGCCTGTAATCCCAGCACTTTGGGAGGTTGAGGTGGGCAGATGACTTAAGGCCAGGAGTTCAAGACCTGCCTGGGCAACATGGTGAAACCCTGTCTCTACCAAAATTGGAAATAAATTAGCTGGGCATGGTGGTAGGTGCCTGTAGTCTCAGCTACTCGGGAGGCTGAGGCACAAGAATTGCTTGAACCTGGGAAGTGGAGGTTGCAGTGAGCTGAGATTGTGCCACTGCACTCCAGTCTGGGCAACAGGGCAAGACTCCATCTGAAAAAATAAATAAAATAAAATAAATAAATAAATAAATAAAAATAAACTTACAACAACTCATGCACCAAGTCCAGGGAAAGGGCAGTTCTTAATTCTTTCATCATATCAACAATGTTGGCTGGGAGTGGTGGCTCATGGCTGTAATCCCAGCACTTTGGGAGGCTGAGGCGGGAAGATCATGAGGTTAGAAGTTAGAGATCAGCCTGGCCAACATAGTGAAACCTCGTCTCTACTAAAAATATAAAAATTAGCCGGGCATGGTGGCGTGTGCCCGTAGTCCCAGTTACTCGGGAGGCTAAGGCAGGAGAATCGCTTGAACGCGGGAGGCAGAGGTTGCAGTGAGCCGAGATCACGTCACTGCAATACAGCCTGGGTGACAGAGTGAGACTCCGTCTAAAAAAGAAAAAAACAAAACAAAACAAAAAAACAATGTCAAGAACACACATTATTCCAACCTATTCCGTGCCAATCTCAGACTCTTGATTCTCTCTGCTTGCAAAATGCCCACAATTCCAGGTGTCACGGTGACATACAGACATGTATCTTGTATTTAAGCAGACCATTTTCTCCCATTTTGTTAGGAAACAAAATTTAACTGAAACCCATTTGCAGACTTTTGCACAGATCTTCTGTATCCAGGGCTATAATAGGTGTGACCAGATGCAAGGCAAGCTAGGAGATCAAATATCTGGCATTTACAGACTCAGGAGAGCAGCAGGCAATCCTGCCAAAAGGAGAATGGTTAACACCAATGAATATGCAACTAACTATGCTTGAGTTTCTTTTTTTTTTTTTTTTTTTGAGACGGAGTCTCGCTCTGTCGCCCAGGCTGGAGTGCAGTGGCGCGATCTTGGCTCACTGCAAGCTCCGCCCCCTGGGTTCACGCCATTCTCCTGGCTCAGCCTCCCGTGTAGCTGGGACT
This sequence comes from Macaca nemestrina, assembly GCF_043159975.1. NCBI lineage: Eukaryota > Metazoa > Chordata > Mammalia > Primates > Cercopithecidae > Macaca > Macaca nemestrina. The sequence goes on along the minus strand of NC_092144.1, from coordinate 46,319,977 downwards.
ACAGGCTCCCGCCACCACGCCTGGCTAATTCTTTTTTTGTATTTTTAGTAGAGACGGGGTTTCACCGTGTTAGCCAGGATGGTCTCGATCTCCTGACCTCGTGATCCGCCTGTCTCGGCCTCCCAAAGTGCTGGGATTACACACGTGAGCCACTGTGCCCGACCTAGTTTCTTCTTTATAGGGTGCAATGCTTTTCATTTCAAAGTCTTGTGTTTTGTTTTTGCCTTCCATTAATTTTTCTAGAGCTTTTCTACATCCAAGGGTTGAATGTTTATTCATTCACTCTCATTCCTTGGATCATTCACACATTCCTATGATCAAATATTTACTGAGAACCTGCTAGGAACAGGGAGCACACAGGGTAAAGTCGGAATGAATCCTGGTCCTTAACTGGCCGTTTTCTATACATATTAATTTTCTTGAGAGTATAGCTTTGTTCACACCCTATACATTTCCATACGTATTCCCTTTGTCATTCATTCCTAATAAGGCCTGCCTTGACATCTTTTTTTTTTTTTTTTTTTTTTTTTGAGATAGTCTCGCTGTTGCCCAGGCTGGAGTGCAGTGGTGTGATCTCGGCTCACTGCAACCTCTGCCTCCCCTGTTCAGGTGATTATCCTGCCTCAGCCTCCGGAGTAGCTGGGATTACAGGGGCCTGCCACCACGCCTGGCTAATTTTTGTATTTCTAGTAGACACGAGGTTTCACCATGTTAGCCAGGATGGTCTCCATCTCCTGACCTCATGATCCGCCCGCCTCAGCCTCACAAAAGTGCTGGGATTACAGGCGTGAGCCACCTCGCCTGGCCAAGACGGAGTCTGGGCCAGGATGGAGTGCAGTGGTGCGATCTCGGCTCACTGCAACCTCCCGCTTCGGGTTCAAGCGATTCTCCTGCCTCAGCCTCCTGAGTAGCTGGGACTATAGCTGTGAACCACCACGCCCAGCTAATTTTTGTATTTTTAGTAAAGACGAGGTTTCACCATGTTGGCAAGGATGGTCTTATGTCCTGACCTCGTGATCCACCCTCCTTGGCCTCCCAAAGTGTTGGGATTACAGGTGTGAGCCACTCCACCAGGCTGACATCCTTTTTAATATAAAAATTATTTATACAGGTAGTTTTCAAATTTTCTAGTGGAGAAATGAATTTTGATTAAGGCTGTATTATTTTTTAATTCTGCAACCTCTGCCTCTCGGGTTCAAGCGATTCTCCTGCCTCAGCCTCCCAAGTAGCTGGGACAACTGGTGCACGCCACCATGCCCGGCTTAGTTTTTGTATTTTTAGTAGAGATTGGGTTTCACCACATTGGCCAGGCTGGTCTCGAACTCCTGACCTTAAGTGATCTGCCTCCCCTTGGCCTCCTAAAGTGCTGGAATTATAGGCGTGAGCCACCGCGCCCAGCCTTTTTAAAAGTTTTAATAAATCATCTAAATATTCCACCTGACTTCACAGCAACTCACTTTTATTCTACTGGGTTTCTTTACATTACGAATCCCCTAGTAAGGCAAAAGGGTGAGCTATAAATAAAGGCTTCACAGTATTAAATTTTTCTCCAGAAGGAATTACCTAGCCTTCAATAAAGAAAAAGAGATGATGCAAGATGTTCCTATAGTCACTGCATATATAAGTCCTTCCTCTCACGTCTAATGCACGATTAAGAAAATAACAAAGAAAAACAATAAATGCCTTCATTTAGCACACTTTCAATACTAGACAGACACTGCTTTAAATAATATAAATGTATTTAACCGTCACAATGCAGCTAAGAAATATGGTGCTAACAGTACTAATTTATAAATGAGAATATGTAGATGCAGTTAATAAATTCACCCTAAAAGAAATGTTATAATGATGAGGGTGAGTAAAAAGTAAACATTGGTTAAATCCTTTCCCACATTGATTCAGCTCCAGTTAATTTTAGTGAATTAGCTTGCAAATATTTAACAAGATTTATGTGGGATGAAAGAATCTGCTGAATTTTAAATCCTACTATAGGCTTCCTCAAGTACTGTCAGATGAATACTTTGTTAGCTAAAGCAAATTGGTGTCCCATATATATGGCCTTTACATTTTGGGTTTTTTTTTTTGGCGCAATCTCAGCTCACTGCAACCTCTGCCTCCCGGGTTCAAGAGATTCTCATGTCTCAGCCCCCCAAGTAGCTGGGATTACAGGCATGTGCCCCCATGCCCAGCTAATTTTGTATTTTTAGTAGAGATGGGGTTTCACCATGTTGATCAAGCTGGTCTCGAACTCCTGGCCTCAAGTGATCAACCCACCTCAGCTTCCCAAAGTGCTGGGATTACAGGCATGAGCCACCATGCCCGGCCCCATCTTTTTTTTTTTTTTTTTTGAGACAAGAGTCTCGCTCTGTCATCCAGGCTGCTGTGCAATGGCATGATCTTGGCTCACTGCAACCTCTGTCTCCTGGGCTTAAGCAATCCTCCTGCCTCAGCCTCTTAAGTAGCTGGGATTACAGGCGTGCACCACCACGCCTGGCTAATTTATTTTATATTTTTTGTAGAGACGGTTTTTCACCATGTTGCCCGTGTTGGTCTCAAACTCCAGGACTCAAGCAATCCACTCACCTTGGCTTCCCAAAGTTCTGGGATTACAGGTGTGAGCCACTGTGCCCAGCCTGCATAAATATATATATATATATATATATACACACACACACACACACACACACACACACACGTATATATTTTTACTTATTTTTCGAGACGGAGTGTTGCTCTGTCACCAGGCTGGAATGCAGTGGCACGATCTCAGCTCACAGCAACCTCTGCCTCCCGGGTTCAAGTGATTCCCGCCTCAGCCTCCCGAGTAGCTGGGATTACAGGCACGCACCACCACGCCTGGCTAATTTTTTGCATTTTAGTAGAGACGGGGCTTCACCACGTTGGCCAGGATGGTCTCGATCTCCTGACCTTGTGATCCACCCACCTCAGCCTCCCAAAGTTCTGGGATTACAGGCGGGAGCCACCCGCGCACGGCCTGCATTTATATTTTGAATCATCTGATTTCCCCTAAGGGCTAATGACTGCTGCTGAGAAAGGTCTGAATGATTAACTTCTCTCAGCACATTCACTGCCCTCCTCTCCCCGTTATGAATTCCCTGAGGTTGACTTGGTTCTGAGCCACCAAAAAGGTCTCCCTACTTTTTTTTTTTTTTTTTGAGACGGAGTCTCGCTCTGTCCCCCAGGCTGGAGTGCAGTGGCCGGATCTCAGCTCACTGCAAGCTCCGCCTCCCGGTTTCACGCCACTCTCCTGCCTCAGCCTCCCGAGTAGCTGGGACTACAGGCGCCCGCCACCTCGCCCGGCTAGTTTTTTGTATTTTTTAGTAGAGACGGGGTTTCACCGTGTTACCCAGGATGGTCTGGATCTCCTGACCTCGTGATTCGCCCGTCTCGGCCTCCCAAAGTGCCTACTTTCTTTACATTCATGGAATTCTTCAATTTTTCACCAGTTGTATCATGATGTGTAACAAATTCTGAAACACAAATAAATCTCCGCTAATTCCTAACATTTATAAGGTGTCTCACACTTAGAATTATGGGTTTTTATTTTTCCAAATCAGTATGAATTTTCTCATGTTAATCAAATTCTGAGCCATCCCTCATTTCTTCATTCACTCCTGGTTCCTGAATGAATTCTTTGATGTTGACTAAGGTGTGAGGCCCGAATAAAGGCCTTTGCACACTGCTGACATTCATATAGTTTCTCACCAGTATGAATTTTCTGGTGTCGACTAAGTTCTGAACCACGACCAAAGGCCTTCCCACACTCCTTACACTCATAGGGTTTCTCACCAGTGTGACTTCTCTCATGATGAGTGAGTTCTGACCTTCGAATAAAAGCCTTCCCACATTCCTTACACTTATGGGGTCTCTCCCCAGTGTGAACTTTTTGATGTCGAACAAGTTCTGTGCTACAAGTAAAGGCCTTTCCACATTCCTTACACTCATAGGGTTTCTCATCAGTGTGAGCTCTCTGATGTCGGGTAAGTTCTGAGCCATGACGGAAGGACTTCCCACATTCCTTACACTTATAGGGTTTCTCCCCAGTATGGACACTCCGATGTCGAATAAGATGTGAATCAGAGATAAAGGCTTTCCTACATTCCTTACATTCATGGGGTTTCTCACCAGTATGAATTATTTGATGTAGACTCAGCTGTAAGGCACAACTGTACACCTTCCCACACTCCTTGCATTCATAGCGTCTTTCACCAGTATGGATTATCTGATGAAGGCTCAGTTGTGTGTCATAACGAAAAGCCTTCCCACATTCCTTACATTTATGGGGTTTCTCACCAGTATGGATTCTTCGATGTCGAAAAAGGTGTGAGGGACGGGTAAAGGCCTTCCCACACTCCTTACATTCATAGTATTTCTCATCAGTATGGATCCTCTGATGTAGATTAAGCTGTGCGGTGGATGGAAAGGCTTTCCCACACTCCCTACACTTATAGGGTTTCTCGCCAAGATGCATCCTCCGATGCTGACTAAGTTGTGAGCTGGAATGAAAGGCTTTCCCACATTCCTTACATTTATGAGGTTTCTCTCCAGTATTAACGCTCCGAGGTTGAGTAATTCCAGAATCACGATTAAAAGCACATTTGTTATTTTCACTATGGTTTTTGCTTTCATTAAGCCTCTGATGCTTAATCAAGTCTGATCCACCATTAAAGATTTTCCTATGTTCTCCACATTTAGGGTCTTTTTTCTTATTATGAATTATTTCATGTTGAATAGGACATGACTGGCACCTGAAAGCATTCTTACATTTCCTGTATTCATAGGATTTCTCTTCAGTATGAATCCATTGATGTTCTCTATGGGCTGAGCACTGCACGGAAGTAAATGGTATTACAGCTTGTCTGAAATGTCCCTCCTGGAGACCCTGTTGTTTCTCCACCTGGCATCTGATTTCTCTGATAGCTCTGACCCTCTCCTGTTGCAGTGATCTAATTTCATAAATGTTTTCCTTTGGAGAGAAATTCTTGGTTTCTCTTCCAAACTCCCAATCTGTAAAATAACAAGAAGAAAATGGGAGGTATTTTCACATTGCAGGACAAAGAAAAGCTCTGAAGTAGAAATGACAAACTAAAAATAGTTAATAATTCTTTACACGGCAATTTAAAAAAAAAAGGGAAGTGAAAAATGAGAAAATGAGGAGCTTTTGGGCTCAAGCAATCTGCCCACCTTAGCCTCCCAAAGTGTTGGGATTACAGGTGTGAGCCACTGCACCCAGCCACATCTCTGATACTTTTAAAGACCCTTGTGATTACACTGGGCCCACTTGGATAACCCAAGATCCTCTCCCTAACTGAAGTTGAGCAGATTTGCAACCTGAATTCCCCCTTACCATGTAAGAGTAACATGTTCACAAGTTTCAGAGATTCAGATATGGACATCTTTGAGGGGGTCATTATTCTGCCAATATTGGCTTATAATGTATAAATATGTAATTTGTATGACAATAATAGTACAAAGAAGGGAGGTGGGAACAGAAGTATTTTGGAGCAAAGTATTTATATAAGATTAAAGTTAAGTTAATATTAATCCAAACTAGATTGTTTTAAGTTGAAATGCTAATTGTAATCTTGAAGGCAACCACTAAGAAAATAATTTCAAAGACTATTGTATAAGAAACAGTATAGGAACAAAAATGGTACTCTAGAAAATATTTAGGTAATATAACAGAAGGTAGTAATGGAAGAATAGAGGAATAAAACAATAACAACACAAATAGAAAGCAAATACCACAATACCAATTGTAAATCCCACCCTATCAGTGTATTAAATGTAAACATATTAAACACTACAGACTTTGTTAAACACTACAAGAAGAGGTTGGCAGGATGGATTAAAAAAAAATGTGATCCAAGTATATGCAATCTACCAGAGACACACTGTTTTTGTTTTTGTTTTTTGAGACACAGTCTCACTCTGTCACCCAGGCTGGAGTGCAATGACATGATCTCAGCTCATTGCAACCTCCACTCCCTGGGTTCAAGTGATTCTCATGCCTCAGCCTCCTGAGTAGCTGGGACTATAGGCATGGGCCACCATGCCTGGCTAATTTTTTGTATTTTTAGTAGATACAGGGTTTCACCATGTTGGCCAGACTGGTCTCAAACACCTGACCTCAACTGATCTGCCCACCTCTGCCTCCCAAAGTGCTGGGATTACAGGTATGAGTCACCATGCCCAGCCCCCAAGACAAACTTTAGATTCAAGGACACAAATAGTTGAAATGAAAGAATGGAAAACGATATACCATGCAAAGAGTAACCACAAATGAGCTAAAATAGCATTACTAATACCAGACAAAATAAACTTTAAGACAAAAATTGTAACCAGTGAGAAAAAAGGATATTTTGGCCGGGCACGGTGGGTCATGCTTGTAATCCCAGCACTTTGGGAGGCCGAGGCAGGCAGATCACAAGGTCAGGAGTTCAAGACCAGACTGGCCAACACAGTGAAACCCTGTCTCTACTGAAAATATAAAAATTAGCTGTGTATGTTGGCAGGCACCTGTAATCCCAGCTACTCGGGAGGCTGAGGCAGGATAATCACTTCAACCCGGGAGGTGGAAGTTGCAGTGGGCAGGGATTGTGCCACTGCACTCCAGCCTGGGCGACAATGCTAGACTCCATCTCAAACAACAACAACAACAAAAACAAATCAGAAAAAAGGGTATGTTATAATGATAAGAGGATATAATGATAGTCAGAAAACTGTAACAGTTGTAAGTATATATACACCTAATAACACAGGCCCAAAATACGTAAAGCAAGAATTAAAGACAGCAATAGACAATTGAACAAATTGAAGACTTCAATACTTTACTTTCAATAATGAATAGAATAGCTAGGCAGAAGATCAACAAGGAAACAGAAGGCTTGAAAAACACTATAAACCAATTAAACTTAAGAAGACATTTGTAGAATACTCCACTCAACAACAGGAGAATACACATTTTTCTCAAGCACGTATGGAACATTTTTCAGGTTAGACCATATATTAAGCCATAAAACAGCCCTCAATAAATGTAAGAGGACTGAAATCACACAAAATATGTTTTGCAACTACAATGGAATGAACTTAGATATCAACAGCAGAAGGAAATTTGGGAAATTCACAAACGTGAAAATTAAATAACATACTCCTAAATAACCAATGTGTTAAAGAAGAAATCACAAGAAAAATTAAAAAATATTTTGAGATAAATGAAAAGTCAATATACCAAAACTTATGAAATGCAGTAAAAGCAGGGCTTAAAGGGAAATTTACAGCTAAAAACACCTATATTAAAAACAAGAAGAAAAAAAAAAACAGAGATATCTCAAATCAACAATCTAACTGTGTATCTTAAGGAACCAGATAATAAAGAATAAACAAAAACATAAAGCTTCCAGAAGGAGGGAAATAATAAAAGATAATAGCAGCCATAAACAAAATAGAGAATAGAAAAACAACAGAGAAAATCAATGAGACCAAAAGCTGGTCCTTGGAAAAGATCAACAGAATTGGCAAATCTTTGGCTAGATTGACCAACAAAAAAAGAGAGAAGTCTCAAAATACTAACATCAGGAATGAAATAGGAGATATCACTACTGACCTTATAGAAATAAAAAGGGTTATAGGGAACTCCTACGAATAACTATATGCCAATAAATTAAACAACTTAGACAAAATGGACAAATTCCTAAAAAGACCCGAAACTACCAAAATTGACTCAAGAGGAAACAGAACACCTGAATAGACCTATACCAAATTAAGAGACTGAATTAGAGTAAAAAAATCTTCCCACAAAGAAAAGCCCAGGAGCAAATGGCCTCACCCAACATTAAAGAAAACTTAATATAAATCCTTCATGAACACTTCAAAAAGACAGAAGACAAAGAAACATTTCCTAATTCTGAGGCCAGTATTACCCTGGTATCAATCAGACAAAGCAAAGATATCACAAGAAAACTACAGACCAGTATCTTCAACAAAAAAGACCAAACCAGATCCAACAGCTTAGAGAAAGGATTATATACTACATCTAGGTAAAATTTATCCTACAAATGCAAGGTTGGTTCAACATCCAAAAGTTTATCAATGTAATCAAACATATTAATACAACAAAGGACATCAACTACAGATGTCTTAATAGATGCAGAAAAGGTAACGGAAAAAAGTATTATAAAATCCTTTCATGACAAAAATACTCAACAAACTAAGAGAAGAAGGGAACCTATATACAAATGTTCATAGCAGCTTTAGTCATACATAGTAGCCTAAAAGTAGAAACAACCCAAATGTCTACCAACTGATGAATGAACAAAATGGTAATATCTATACCATGGAATACAATTTGGCAATATAAAAGAATGAGACACTGGTATATGTTACACTATGGATGAACTTTGAAAATATTCTGGTAAGTGAAAAAAGCCAGTCATAAATTATATGTTGTGTGATATCATTAATATAAAATGTCCAGAACAGGCACATCTATAAAGACAGAAAGTGATCAGTAGTTGCTTGGGGTTGGGTTTGGGCAGTGACTGCTAACGGGTATGGCGTTTCATTCTGAGTGATGAAAATGTTCTACAATTAGACTGTTGTGATGGTTGCAAACTGACTAAAAATTACTGAACTTTAAATGGATGAATATTATGATATATGAATTTTATCTCAATAAAACTGTTTTTAAAAGTCAGGACAAAACTGGACCCAAAATGCAAGTAAAATGGTTGTCACAGGGGAAGAAAGAGGGCACTTCCTCTCTGAAATGAGGGGGAAGTATTATAGGAGGTGAGCAAGAAAGCCTGGTAAATGGAGCTGAAACATCCTTACTTTCTTTTTTTTTGAGATGGAGTCTCGCTTTGTCACCCAGGCTGGAGAGCAGTAGCGTGATCTCGGCTCACTGCAACCTCTGCCTCCTGGGTTCAAGCAATTCTCCTGCTTCAGCCTCCCAAATAGCTGGGACTACAGGCACCTGCCACCATGCCCAGTTAATTTTTGTATTTTTAGTAGAGACAGGGTTTCACCATATTGGCCAGGTTGGTCTTGAACTCCTGACTTCGTAATCTGCCCGCCTTGGCCTTTTTTTTTTTTTTTTTTTTTTTGAGATGGAGTCTTGCTGTGTTGCCCAGGCTGGAGTGCAGGGGTGCAATCTCGGCTCACTGCAACCTCTGCCTCCCAGGTTCAAGCAATTCTACTGCCTCAGCCTCCTGAGTAGCTGGGATTACAGGCATGCACCACCAGGCCCGGGTAATTTTTTTGTATTTTTAGTAGAGACAGGGTTTCACCATGTTGGTCAGGCTGGTCTCGAACTCCTGATCTCAAAAAAAAGCCTTCCAAAGTGCTGTGATTACAACATCCTTACTTTCTCCTCCCGATCTCAAGCATTTTTAAGCAGCTTTCCCACCAAAATCTCCAAAGTGCTGCCTTCTCACAGATGAGCTAAGTGACCAACTGCTATGGCCTCCCCATTCCGGTTCATCATCACTCACCTGGACACCATTCTTTTGTCTCATTCCTCTTAACCAACCAGGGCTCTTTCTTCTGCTCCAATAAGGAGATCACATTTGGCTTAGTATCAGAAAGCCCTGCTCAAACACAAAGGGAACAAGGTTTTGTTGTGGGTGTCAGAATTAAAAATCAGTCCCTAATTATCAAGAAAGAGGAGCAGGTAGATTAAGGGTCAGAAGAAAGAGTAAGGGTCAGAGCACCAGGGAAGATAAAGGTGCCTACTGGAACAGCCTATTTCCAGCTTCACAAGAGACAAACCATTCTTTTGGTGAGCAAGAAACATTAACTCATCCAGGTACTTGAAAAGCACTTGTGACAAACTCAGAAAAAAGAACGTAAGAATTCCAGAAGGCCAATTCTGTGTTTGGCGGGGCGGGGAGTGTGCAGAGGGGCAGATAAAGTTACCTAGTAAGACCAGGTTGCCGTAATTTTCCAACATTACATCTCGGTACAAATCCTTCTGAGCAGAGTGCAAGCATTCCCACTCCTTTTGAGAGAAGTAAATGACCACATCTTTGAACTTCAAGTCCTGAAATCACAAATAAATATAGCATTTGTGAAATTCATGGACAAAATCTTTAAGACAATATAAAAGAAAATGGAGAAAGCAATTCAGTAGGGAAGTTCCATTAGGAAAACAGGCCATACTGGCCCCATTCAACATGGATGGGTCAGTGTGGAAACAGGGGTGATCAGAGTCAAGTGCCCACATGGTTCTTGGGCATGCCTACTCCTGCAGAGGTAGCCTCTAGGCACTTCCATTATCCACCCACGTCGGAGAATAAACTAAGTCCATGTAAGTGGTTTTTCCCAATTAAATGAAACTGTGCTTGCAAATACACAGCACACCCTATGTTAAGCACGCAAGCTTCTCATTCCCTCTTCCTCTTTCCCATTCAATAAATTAAACCCTAAATCAGTTTTCTACATCACCATTCTTAAATAGACAGCAATTTTACTGGCTGCATGATTCCTCATATAATGTTCTTATTTTGAGGAAGTCGGTTGGAGAAGTTCCCTAAAGGTTATTTTGCAGTTATGATAGTCATTATTTTTCAACAATTTATTTTATTTATTTTATTTTATTTTATTTTATTTTATTTTGAGACAGTCTCACTCTGTCGCCCAGGCTGCAGTACAGTGGAGCAATCTCAGCTCACTGCTACCTCTGTCTCCCAGGTTCAAGTGATTCTCCTGCCTCAGCCTCCTGAGTAGCTGGGACCACAGGCATGGGCCACCACACCTGGCTAATTTTTGTATTTTTAGTAGAGACAGAGTTTCACCATGATGGCCGGGCTGGTCTTGAACTCCTGGCCTCAAGTGATCCGTTCGCCTCGGACTCCCAAAGTGCTGGGATTATAGGCATGAGCCACCGTGCCTGGTCATTTCTCAACAATTTGCACATCTGGCTAAATTGTTCCTGTTACCACAAATGTCCCCAACCATACTCTCCTTGTTCCTTAGCTACCAGAACTGATGGAGAAAGATCCAGACTCACAACGATGTCACACGAGGTGCGCACATACTACACAAGTTCAAAATGGACACACTTTATCCATCTGGCACAGACTCCTTGGGAATATCCTGTAACTCCATACAATCTACATATCTCAGGATATCCCCAGTCCTAAAATCCTCAGACAGCTAGAGATACTGGCTGATACTGAGACTGCAACACAATAAATCAACATCAATTCCTTTCTTGTCTAATGAGAAAACTCAAGTTTGCAATATGTGATTCCACTTAACCATTCATTTCCACTTCATCAAATCACAGCTCCAAGAAGGGAGGTATGAAAATTTCCATCAGGGATTGGTTTTCCTACTCCATCAGTACTCTCAGTGAAAGAATATGAATCTAAAAAATGCTAATCCTAGTATAGTGGCTCACTCTTGTAATCCCAACACTTTGGGAGGCCAAGGTGGGAGGATTGCTTGAGCCCAGGAGTTCAAAACCAACACAGTGAGATCCTGTTTCTATAGAAAAATCCAAAAATTAGCCGAGCAAGGTGGCACGTACCTGCAGTCCCAGCCACTTGGGAGGCTGAGGCAGGAGGAGCTCTTTGAGCCTTGGAGGTTGAGGCAGCAGACCCATGATTGTGCCGCTGCACTCCATCCCGGGTGACCGAGCAAGACATTGTCTCAAAAAACCAGAAATGCTAAGAGGTTTGCTGATAAATACCTAAACAGTTCTTGGAGAACAGAGGGGCCCTTAAGAGACAGCAGCCTTGGCCAGGCATGGTGGCTCATACCTGTAATCTCAGCACTTTGGGAGGCCGAGGTGGGTGGATCACTTGAGGTCAGGAGTTTGAGATCAGCCTGGTCAACATGGTGAAACCCCGTCTCTACTAAAAATACAAAAATTAACCAGGCATGGTAGCGTGTGCCTGTAATCCCAGCTACTGGGGGGGCTGAGGCAGGAGGATCGCTTGAACCTGGGAGGCGGAGGTTGCAGTGAGCCAAGATCGTGCCACTGCACTCTAGCCTGGGCAACAGAGCAAGACTCCGTCTCAATCAATCAATCAATAAAAGAGATAGCACCCTTTGGTAGCATTACTGACTATAATGGGAAGAACTGGAGAACAAGTCCCTGGGGAAGGGAAGAAGTTTTAGGAAAAAGAAATCTGCTCAATCTGTTCAAATTTTCTAAAGCAAAAAGAAGGCATTCAGAAGCAGAGAGCAGAACAGTTGTTACCAGAGACGGGGTGGGGGTACAAATGCGGAGATGTCAGTCAGTGGGTACAAAGTTACAATCAGGAGAAATGAATTCTGGTGTTCTATTGCACAGTAGGGTGACTATGGTTAATGATAAAATATTGTATATTACAAAATAACTAGAAGAGGCTTTTGAATATTCTTACCACAAAGAAATGACAAATGCATGAGGTGATGGATACACTAACCACCCTGACTGGCTCTTTATACAACATAGATACGTACTGAAACATCAAATTGTACCCCATAAATATGATCAGGAAGTGCTAGGATTACAATGTGTCTGATACGGTTTGGATCTGTGTCCCCACTCAAATCTCATGGGGATTTCTAATCCCTAATGTTGGACGTAGGGCCTGGTGGGAGGTAATTGGAACATGGTGGTGAATACTTGATGAATGGCTTAGCACTGTCCCTTTGTTGCTGTTCTCGTGATAGTAAGTTCTTACGAGATCTGGCTGTTTAAAAGTGTCTAGCGCCTTCCCTGCTTCCTTCTGCTCTGCCCAGGTGAAGTGCTGGCCTCTCCTTTGCCTTCCACCATGATGGTAAGTTTCCTGAGCGCTCCCAGAAGCTGAGCAGATGCCAGCATCATGCTTCCTGAACAGCCTGCGGAGCTGGAGCTGTAAGCCAATTAAACCTCTTTTCTTTATAAAATCCCCAGTCTCAGGTATTTCTTTATAGCAATTCGAGAAGGGACTAATACAGTGTTAATTAAAATAAAAAATAGAAAAGAATGCATTCAGGCCAAGTGTGATGGCTCACGCCTGTGATCCTAGCACTTTGGGAGGTGGAGGTGGGAGAATTGCTTGAGTCCAGGAGTTTAAGACCAGCCTGGGCAACATACCAGGACCCCGTCTCTACAAAAAATAAAAAAATTAAAAAATTGAAGACTGCAGTGAAGGAGAGGAGACATACTAACACATTGATAATAGCTTTTACAACTACAAAATTTATACCCTAGGTTTTTACTAGAGAAAGCCTGGGAAAGCAAAACTGGAAGAAAAAGCAAGTAATGGGGATTTCATTGATCTTTTTGGATAAGAGAATTTTGATGACAAAATTCACCAGACTGACCTTAAGGTCCCCAAAGGCCTGAGAATGAATCCCTTCACCCCATCCCTGCTTTTGGTACTCCAACACACACACACACACACACACACATACACACACACACACACACACACACACAGAGTCTGCTTTTTTTTTCTCTCTGAGATTTGAGAAAGAATGAACAAGCCTTTGTCTTTCTTGAATCCCAGGGAATCC